>NC_080381.1:92303164-92624119 GCF_014773155.1 Arachis stenosperma | reverse complement strand
AGTTACATCTTCATCCTCTTCAGAGGATGATAGTCTTCAGAGCTCATGAATGGCAGAAGGAGATTTAATGGAATCTCTATGGTCTCTGTATGAGCCTCAGATTCCTCTGGATCCTTAATAGAAAACCTCCTTGCTTGAGGACGTCCCAGGAGGTCTTTCTCACTAGGATTTTCGTCCTCCTCCTCCCTTGTGCATTCGCCATGTTGACTATGTCATGCCTTGCACTCTCCTTTTGGATTCTCTTTTGTATTGCTTGGGAGAATACTGGGAGGAGTTTCAATGACTTTCTTACTCAGCTGGCCCACTTGTGCCTCCAGATTTCTATGGAGGATCTTGTTTCACTCATGAAACTTAAAGTGGCCTTTGACAGATCAGAGACTACATTTGGCTATTTAGAAGTGTTTTGTTCAGAATTCTCTGTCTGTTGCTGAGAAGATGATGGATATGGCTTACTATTGTTCAGCATGTTGCGTCCACCATTGTTAAAACCTTGTTGAGGTTTTTGTTGATCCTTCCATGAAATTGGGATGATTTCTCCATGAGAGTTTATAGTGTTTCCATAAGGTTCACCCATGTATTAACCTCTGCCATGGCAGGGTTCTCAGGATCATAAGCTTCTTCAGAAGCTGCCTCTCTAGTACTGTTGGATGTTTGCAATCCATTTAGATTTTGAGAGATCTTGTTGACCTGTTGAGTCAACACTTTGTTCTGAGCCAATATGGCATTCAGAGTATCAATTTCAAGAACTCCTTTCTTTTGAGACATCCCATTGTTCATGGAATTCCTCTCAGAAGTGTACATGAACTGGTTATTTGCAACCATGTCAATGAGCTCTTGAGCCTCTTCAGGCGTTTTCTTCAGGTGAATAGATCCACCTGCAGAATGGTCCAATGACATTTTCGAAAATTCAGAGAGACCATAATAGAATATATCTAATATGGTCCATTCTGAAAACATGTCAGATGGACATCTTTTGGTCAGCTGCTTGTATCTTTCCCAAGCTTCATAGAGGGATTCACCGTCTTTTTGTTTGAAGGTTTGAACATCCACTCTCAGCTTACTCAGCTTTTGAGGAGGAAAGAATTTATCCAAGAAGGCAGTGACCAGCTTATCCCATGAGTCCAGGCTATCCTTGGGTTGTGAATCCAACCATATTCTAGCTCTGTCTCTTACAGCAAAAGGGAAAAGCATGAGTCTGTAGACCTCAGGATCAACTCCATTCGTCTTTACAGTCTCACAGATCTGCAAGAACTCAGTTAAAAACTGGTAAGGATCTTCAGATGGAAGTCCATAAAACTTGCAGTTTTGTTGCATTAAAGCAACTAGCTGAGGTTTCAGCTCAAAGTTATTGGCTCCAATGGCAGGAATGGAGATGCTTCTTCCATCAAACTTAGACGTTGGCTTTGTGAAGTCACCGAGCATTCTCCTTGCATTATTATTATTATTTTCGGCTGCCATCTCTTTCTCTGTTCGAAAATTTCTAAAAGGTTGCTTCTGGATTGTGTAATTTAGCTTCTCTTAATTTTTCTCTTCAGAGTCCTTTCAGGTTCTGGATCAATTTCAACAAGAGTGCCTTTATCCTGTTCCTGCTCATATGAAAGAGAAGAACAAGAAAAGAAGAGGAATCCTCTATGTCACAATATAGAGATTCCTTTATGTTAGTAGAAAAAGAAAGGAGTAGAAGAATGAAGAAGGAGATTCGGATTTTTTTTGAATGAAGAGAGGTGAAGAGAAGTGTTAGTCATTAATTAATTAAATAGAAGAAGAGAAGAGGAGGGAAAATTCGAAAATAATTTTGAAAAGGAGTTAGTGATTTTCAAAAATTAGATAAGAAATGAGATTAAATTTAAATTAAGAATTAAAAAGAATTTTGAAAAAGGGAGAGATATTTTCGAAAATAGAAGAGGGAAAAGTAGTTAGGTGGTTTTGAAAAAGATAGGAAACAAATAAAAAGTTAGTTAGTTGATTGAAAAAGATTTGAAATCAAAATTTGAAAAAGATAAGAAGATAGCAAGTTAGATAAGATATTTTGAAATCAAATTTTGAAAAAGATAAAATTTTTGAAAAAGATCAAATAAAAGATAAAGATTTAATTCAAAAATTTTGAAATTATTTACTTCACTAACAAGAAACTACAAGATAAGATTCTAGAACTTAAAGATTGAACCTTTCTTAACAAGAAAGTAACAAACTTCAAATTTTTGAACCAATCACATTAATTGTTAGCTAATTTTCGAAAATATGATATAAAGATAAGAAAAAGATTTTTTTTTTTTGAAAAATAATTTTTGAAATTTTTGAAAATGATAAAAAAAATGAAAATGATATGATTTTTGAAAAAGATTTTGAAAAGATAAGATTTTTAAAATTGAAATTTTGACTTGACTTGTAAGAAACAACTAATTTTAAAAATTTTTGACTAAGTCAACTCAAATTTTCGAAAATTTGGAGGGAAATAGGGAAAAGATATGTTTTTTGATTTTTGAATTTTTAAATATGAGAGAGAAAAACAACAAAATTACTCAATGCATGAAATTTTTAGATCAAAACAATGAATGCATGCAAGAATGCTATGAATGTCAAGATGAACACCAAGAACACTTTGAAGATCATGATGAACATCAAGAACATAATTTTGAAAAATTTTTGATGCAAAGAAAACATGCAAGACACCAAACTTAGAAATCTTTAATGCATGGAAAATATGAATGCCAAGATGCACATGAAAAACAACAAACAACACAAAACAAGAAATCATCAAGATCAAACAAGAAGACTTGTCAAGAACAACTTGAAGATCATGAAGAACACTATGAATGCATGGATTTTCGAAAAAAAATGCAAGAAAAATTTTTAAAGTATGCAATTGACACCAAACTTAAAAATTGACTCAAGACTCAAACAAGAAACACAAAATATATTTTTTTTTATGATTTTATGATTTTTTTTTGTATTTTTATTATTTTTTTTTCGAAAATATACTTTAGAAAAACGAAAATAATAATAAAAAAAATATTTTTGAAAGATTTTTGAAAACTTTTTGAAAAGAAAATTACCTAATCTGAGCAACAAGATGAACCGTCAGTTGTCCATACTCGAACAATCCCCGGCAACGGCGCCAAAAACTTGGTGGACGAAATTGTGATCACATCAATGTAGTATTCTTTGTTGTTGTATGGAATCATTATTATGGCACTTATGTGTGGACACAACTCCGTTCAACTAACCAGCAAGTGTACTGGGTCGTCCAAGTAATACCTTACGTGAGTAAGGGTCGATCCCACAGAGATTGTTGGTATGAAGCAAGCTATGGTCATCTTGTAAGTCCCAGTCAGGAGGATAAAATTATGGAATTTAGAAAATCAAATATGATTAATAAAAATAAACAGAAATAAAATAGGATAGAGATACTTATGTAAATTAATAGTGGAATTTCAGATAAGTGTATGGAGATGCTGTGCTCCTCTTGAATCTCTACTTTCCTATTACATTCATCCAATCCTTCTTACTCCTTTCCATGGCAAGCTGTATGTAGGGCATCACCGTTGTCAGTGGCTACATCCCATCCTCTCAGTGAAAACGTTCCTATGCTCTGTCACAGCACGGCTAATCAGCTGTTGGTTCTCGATCATGTTGGAATAGGATCCATTGATCCTTTTGCGCTTGTCATCACGCCCAGCAATCGCGAGTTTGAAGCTCGTCACAGTCATTCAATCCCAGAATTCTACTCGGAATACCACAGACAAGGTTTAGACTTTCCAGATCCTCATGAATGCCGCCATCTATCTAGCTTATACCACGAAGATTCTGTTGGGGAATCTAAGAGATACGCATTCAAGCTCTGTTGCATGTAAATAAACATAGCTTATCAATGCACATAGATTTTTAATTTTTTTTTGTTTCACATGAGTAGGTACCCAAATTCCCATTATTTTATCATGACACATTCCCTTATTACCCTTTATTCCCACAATCTTCCCATACTCAATTAACACACAATTCTATCTTAAGCTAACCAAAGATTCAATTGGGATATTTAATTATTTTTCTGCTTAAGGCTAGTAAAGTGGCAAAATATAGAACAAATGGGATTTAAAGGCTCAAAGTGGCTAACAAATGTAATTTAAAGGGTAGGCTTATTTGGGATAAGTGAGCTAAACAAATAATGGCCTCAATCATATGCAAGCATATAAATATATTAAATATTGGACATATAGGATGAAGCAAAATATAGATTACAATCATAAAGAAGTAAACACACAAGAATAAAACAATTATGGTTAAATAGTGTAACCATGTACTTAGGCTCAAAATCTCACGGGTTGTGTGTTCTTGGCTTTTTAAACTATGTTCCAGATACAACTTCAAGCTAATTTAACATAAAAGTTTTTATTTAAATTAGTGAAATTTATCAAAAAATAGGGTCTTAGAAGAAACTTATTATCTTTTCAATCAAGTAGAACATGCATGTAATTAACCTATTACTATGCAATCTATCCTATTCTACAAAAGAAAAACTAACTAAATATCCTATTTTATTGGTGTTAAGGAAGAGAAATTACCTCCGGAAGTCAGGTACTGACCGACCTCTCCACACTTAAGGATTTGCACCATCCTCGGTGCCATCTGTCAGGAACAAAGGTGGGCTGGTAGCAGTATCTCCACAGTCGGGACCGTCATGGCTCCCTATGCTGGTAAATGAAGTGGAGTCCGGAGTGTCTGGGTCTTTGTCAGGTCTGTGGTTTCCTATGAGTAGCTCATTGAGGTATTTGAAACGGTGCTGGTTGCGGTGCTCTCGTAGCTTCGCTTTATGTTCTTGCCGGTCCAACCTCTCCAGTATCTGATGGAGCAGCTGACTTGTTGAAGTTTCTTGTGGTGTGGAAGGAGGAATGTCTACAGCTGGTTCTACAGGTTGGCTAGTAGTGGCTGTTGGCGGCCTGAGATATTTCCCGTTAGGGACGTACTGATCATCCCGTGGAAGCATGGCTTTGGTGTCCCTAGTCCTGTAGGAGACTCCAGCTGCGAAGACGAGATCTGAGACCAAGGCGGGAAAAGGTAAGATGCCCGTAATTTGTACGAGTCCCATGGCATTCCAGATGTGTCTTGGCAGGTTTAGAGGCTGGTCGGTAATGATACACCAGAGTAGAATGATGCGTGAGCATCTTTCCTATCTTTTCTTAGTGAATTTGCATCTAATTTGTTGAGTTTAATAAAGAATTAATTTTCTTTTAGCCAATATGGATGCTACTTTGAGTCTTTTACAATTTTGTTTATTTTAGGTAGCATTCGACTGGATTTGATGGAGTTTCTACAGCTCAAGAATTAAAGGAGATAGTGGTGCACGAAATTGCAATAACACTTTTTGCAATCCCGCACAACTAACCAGCAAGTGCACTGGGTCGTCCAAGTAATACCTTGCGTGAGCAAGGGTCGATCCCACGGAGATTGTCGGCTTGAAGCAAGCTATGGTTATCTTGTAAATCTTAGTCAGGAGATCAGAAATTATCAGGATTGATTGTGAAAAGCAAAAGAACATGAAATGGTTACTTGTTTTGCAGTAATGGAGAACAGGTTGGGGTTTTGGAGATGCTCCATCTTCTGAATCTCTGCTTTTCTACTGTCTTCTTCATCCAACACGCAAGTCTCCTTCCATGGCAAGCTCGTATAGGGTTTCACTGTTGTCAGCAGCTACCTCCCATCCGCGCAGTGAAAGCTAATGCACGCACTCTGTCACAGTACTGCCAATCACCGGTTTGGTTCCCTCCCCTACCGGAATAGAATCACTCTTTTGCGTCTGTCACTAACGCCCAGTAGGTTACAGGTTTGAAGCACGTCACAGTCATTCAATCATTGAATCCTACTCAGAATACCACAGACAAGGTTTAGACCTTCCGGATTCTCTTGAATGCTGCCATCAGGTCCTGCCTATACCACGAAGATTCCAATTAAAGAACCCAAGAGATAACTACTCAATCTAAGATAGAACAGAGGTGGTTGTCAGGCACATGTTCATGGTTGAGAATGATGATGATTGTCACGGATCATCACATTCATCCGGATTAAGAACAAGTGTTATCTTAGAATGGAAGCAAGCATGATTGAATAAGAAACAGTAGTAATTGCATTAATCCATCAAGACACAGCAGAGCTCCTCACCCCCAACCATGGGGTTTAGAGACTCATACTGTGGAAGTAAACGTGTACAAAATGTTATGAGGTCATAAGGTCCGGATACAATGTCAAAAGATCCTATAAGTAGTAAACTAGTGTCCTAAGGTTTACAGAAATGAGTAAATGACAGAAAAATCCACTTCCGGGCCCACTTGGTGTGTGCTTGGGCTGAGCAATGAAGGAATTTCGTGTAGAGACCTTTTCTGGAGTTAAACGCCAGCTTTCATGCCAGTTTGGGCGTTTAACTCCAATTTTTATGCCAGTTCCGGCGTTTAACGCTGGAATTTCTGTAGGTGACTTTGAGCGCCGGTTTGGGCCATCAAATCTTGGGCAAAGTATGGACTATTATATATTGCTGGAAAGCCCAAGATGTCTACTTTCCAATGCCGTTGAGAGCGTGCCAATTGGGCTTCTGTAGCTCGAGAAAATCCACTTCGAGTGCAGGGAGGTCAGAATCCAACAGCATCTGCAGTCCTTTTCAGTCTCTGGATCAGATTTTTGCTCAGGACCCTCAATTTCAGTCAGAAAATACCTGAAATCACAGAAAAACACACAAACTCATAGTAAAGTCCAGAAAAGTGAATTTTAATTAAAAACTAATAAAAATATACTAAAAACTAACTAAAAGATACTAAAAACATACTAAAAACAATGCCAAAAAGCATACAAATTATCCGCTCATCACAACACCAAACTTAAATTGTTGCTTGTCCCCAAGCAACTGAAAATCAAAATAGGATAAAAAGAAGAGAATATACTATAGATTCCAAAATATCAAAGAAACATAGTTCCAATTAGATGAGCGGGACTAGTAGCTTTTTGCCTCCGAACAGTTTTGGCATCTCACTCTATCCTTTGAAGTTCAGAATGATTGGCATCTATGAGAACTCAGAACTCAGATAGTGTTATTGATTCTCCTAGTTGAGAATGATGATTCTTGAACATAGCTTATGTATGAGTCTTGGCTGTGGCCCAAAGCACTCTGTCTTCCAGTATTACCACCGGATACATACATGCCACAGACACATAATTGGGTGAACCTTGTTAGATTGTGACTCAGCTTTGCTAAAGTCCCCAATTAGAGGTGTCCAGGGTTCTTAAGCACACTCTTATTGCCTTGGATCACAACTCTATTTCTTTTCTTTTTCTCTTTTTTTTTCGAAAATTTTTTTTTTTCGAAAATTGTTTTTTTGTATTCACTGCTTTTTCTTGCTTCAAGAATCAATTTGATGATTTTTCAGATCCTCAATAACAATTCTCTTTTTCCTCATTCTTTCAAGAGCCAACAATTTTAACATTCTTAAAAACAACAAATTCAAGAGACATATGCACTGTTCAAGCATTCATTCAGAAAACAAAAAGTATTGTCACCACATCAAACTAATTCAACTAGTTTCAGAGATAAATTTCGAAATCTTGTACTTCTTGTTCTTTTGTGATTAAAGCATTTTTTCTTTTAAGAGAGGTGATGGATTCATAGGACATTCATAACTTTAAGGCATAACTTTAGTTTTATTAATTATGAATTAAAAACAAGACTCAAAAATAGATATAGAATGAGACTAGAAAAACGAAAAATAAAGGAAAATAAAGGAAAATAAAAAAAAAACGAAAAACAGAGGCTCCTAATGATAGAGGTTTTCACAGAGTTAGGACTCAACAACCTTGATTTTGAGAAGTGGATGCTCCCTCAGCTTGAGAGGAGAGCCTTTGGCGTTTCAACTCTTGGAGTTCACGCCCCTGCTTCTCTTGCTCCTTCCATTGTCTTCTTGGTGATTGGATGTTCAATGGGTATGAATTCATCTTCTTCTATCTTCACCCCAGCCTCTTTACAGAGCAAGGAGATCAAGCTTGGGTAAGCCAATTTGGTTACAGTGGAATTCCTATTTGCAATTGTGTAGATCTCACAGGCAATCAGATGATGAACCTCCACTTCTTTTCCAAGCATAATGCAATGAATCATCACTGCTCTCTTGATAGTGACTTCAGAATGGTTGCTAGTGGGCAATATGGAACGCCCAATGAAGTCTAGCCAACCTCTTGCAATTGGCTTGAGGTCTCCCCTCTTGAGTTGGTTTGGGACACCCTTTGAATTGGTTATCCACTTAGTCCCAGGGAGGCATATGTCCTCTAGAACTTGATCCAACCCTTTATCTACTCTCACCATCCTCCTATTGAAGGAATCAGGATCATCTTGTAGTTGAGGTAGTTTGAAGATTTCTCTTATTTTGTCCAGATGGAAGTACATAACTTTCCCTCTGACCATGGTTCTGTGGGTTTGGTAAGCGGTTCCAGTCATTCTTTGCTTATCTGTTAGCCACAGATTTGAGTAGAATTCCTGAACCATGTTCCTTCCAACCTTTGTCTCAGGATTGGTCAGAACTTCCCAACCTCTGTTTCGAATTTGCTCTTGGATCTCTGGATATTCATCTTCTTTCAGATCAAATTTAACTTCCGGGATCACTGACCTCAGTCCCATTATTTTGTGATAATGGTCTTCATGTTCTTTGGTTAAGAACTTCTCTTCATTCCAAATATTCTTTGGATTAGTCTCTTTCTTTCCTCTTGAGTTGGTTTGTTTTCCCTTGGGAGCCATGATCTTGATAGATTTTGGCTTAGTGATCACGGAAAAGCACACCAAACTTAGAGGTTTTGCTTGTCCTCAAGCAAAAAGAAAAGAAAGAAGAGAAGAGAGAGAGAGAGAGAGAGGAAATTCGAATGGTGTGAGGAAGGAGGGGTGAGGAACGTTCATTTATAGAGTGGGGGGAGGAGAATTCCGAAAACAAAGAGAGATTTGAAAGGAAATTTGAAAAGATTTTGAAAAATTTTGAGAAAAGGGTGAGTTTTTGAAGAAGATTTGAGATTATTTTGAAATAGATTTGAAGAATGGTTTTGATTTGTGAAGATTTGAAAGTGCATGATGAAAGGTTGAAGTGCATTTATGTAGAAGATTATGGGTAAAAAGAGGAAAGTTTGAAAAAATTTGAGTTGAAAACAAAAATGTGGTCCCCCCACCTTTCTGGCGTTAAACGCCCAGAATGGCACCCATTCTGGCGTTTAACGCCCACTTGGCACCCTTTTTGGGCGTTTAACGCCCAGCCAGGTACCCTGGCTGGCGTTAAACGCCAGAAAACCTTCCTAACTGGGCGTTTTTCTGAACGCCCAGTGATGCTGCACACCTGGCGTTAAACGCCCAGAATGGTGCCCATTCTGGCGTTTAACGCCCAGAATGGTACCATTACTGGCGTTAAACGCCCAGAATGGTGCCCATTCTGGCGTTTAACGCCCAAAATGCCCCTTACTGGCGTTTTTTCGCCAGTAAGCTCATTTTCTCTGCTTTTTGAGCTGAATCCTTCTGTAACTCTGTGAATTCCTTCATTTTTGATACTTGCCTCTGTAAGAACAATTCTTACAACTTCCCTATGACTGGGTTGCCTCCCAGCAAGCGCTTCTTTACTGTCTTTAGCTGGACTTTCACTGAGAATCATTCAAGTCTCAGTTTTGAGCACTCCTGCTCAAAATTGCCTTCAAGATAGTGCTTGATTCTCTGTCCATTAACAATGAACTTCTTGTCAGAATCAATATCCTGAAGCTCAACATATCCATATGGTGACACTCCTGTAATCACATATGGACCCCTCCACCGGGACTTGAGTTTTCCTGGAAACAGTTTGAGCCTGGAGTTGAAGAGCAGAACTTTTTGTCCTGGCTCAAAGACTCTGGTTGACAATCTCTTGTCATGCCACTTCTTTGCCTTTTCCTTATAAATTTTTGCATTTTCAAAGGCATTGAGTCTGAACTCTTCTAGCTCATTTAGCTGGAGCAGTCTTTTCTCACCAGCTAACTGTGCATCCATGTTTAGGAATCTGGTTGCCCAATAGGCTTTATGTTCCAATTCCACAGGCAAATGACAGGCCTTCCCATACACCAATTGGTATGGAGAGGTGCCTATAGGAGTCTTGAATGCTGTTCTGTATGCCCACAGAGCATCATCCAAGCTCTTTGCCCAATCCTTTCTTCGGGCCATTACAGTCCGTTCTAGGATTCTTTTTAGTTCTCTGTTAGAGACCTCTGCTTGCCCATTTGTCTGTGGATGATACGGAGTTGCCACTTTGTGGCTAATTCCATATCTAACCATAGCAGAGTATAGCTGTTTATTGCAGAAATGAGTGCCCCCATCACTGATTAGCACTCTGGGGACGCCAAATCTGCTGAAAATGTTCTTCTGGAGGAATTTCAGTACGGTCTTAGTATCATTAGTGGGTGTAGCAACTGCTTCTACCCACTTAGATACATAGTCTACTGCCACCAGAATGTAAATGTTTGAGTATGATGGTGGGAATGGCCCCATGAAGTCAATTCCCCATACATCAAACAGCTCTATCTCTAATATCCCTTGTTGAGGCATGGCATATCCATGAGGCAGGTTACCAGCTCTTTGGCAACTGTCACAGTTACGCACAAACTCTCGGGAATCTTTATAGAGAGTAGGCCAGTAGAAGCCACATTGGAGAACTTTAGTGGCTGTTCGCTCACTTCCAAAGTGTCCTCCATACTGTGATCCATGGCAGTGCCATAGGATCCTCTGTGCTTCTTCTCTGGGTACACACCTGCGGATCACTCCGTCAGCACATCTCTTAAAGAGATATGGTTCATCCCAGAGGTAGTACTTGGCATCTGAAATTAATTTCTTTTTCTGCATGTAACTGTACTCCTTGGGTATGAACCTCACAGCTTTATAGTTTGCAATGTCTGCAAACCATGGAGCTTCCTGAATGGCAAATAGTTGCTCATCTGGGAAAGTCTCAGAAATCTCAGTAGAAGGGAGGGACGCCCCAACAACTGGCTCTATTCTGGACAGATGATCAGCTACTTGATTCTCTGTCCCTTTTCTGTCTCTTATTTCTATATCAAACTCTTGCAGAAGCAACACCCATCTGATAAGCCTGGGTTTTGAATCCTGCTTTGTGAGTAAGTATTTAAGAGCAGCATGGTCAGTGTACACAATCACTTTGGATCCTACTAGGTAGGATCTAAACTTGTCAATGGCATAGACCACTGCAAGTAATTCTTTTTCTGTGGTTGTGTAATTTTTCTGTGCATCATTTAGAACACGACTAGCATAATAAATGACATGCAGAAGTTTATTATGCCTCTGTCCCAACACTGCACCAATGGCATGATCACTGGCATCACACATTAATTCAAATGGTAATGCCCAATCTGGTGCAGAGATAACTGGTGCTGTGACCAACTTAGCTTTCAGGGTCTCAAATGCCTGCAGACACTCATTATCAAAGATAAATGGAGTGTCAGCAGCTAGCAGATTACTCAGAGGTTTGGCAATTTTCGAAAAATCCTTGATAAACCTTCTGTAAAATCCTGCATGTCCCAGAAAGCTTCTGATTGCCTTAACATTGGCAGGTGGTGGTAATTTTTCTATTACCTCTACCTTTGCCTTATCCACCTCTATTCCCCTGCTTGAAATTTTGTGCCCAAGGACAATTCCTTCAGTCACCATAAAGTGACATTTCTCCCAGTTTAAAACCAGGTTAGTCTCTTGGCATCTTTTCAGGACAAGTGATAGGTGGTTAAGACAGGAGTTGAATGAGTCTCCATATACTGAAAAGTCATCCATGAAGACTTCCAGAAATTTCTCTACCATATCTGAAAAGATAGAGAGCATGCACCTCTGAAAGGTTGCAGGTGCATTGCACAGACCAAAAGGCATTCTCCTATAGGCAAACACGCCTGAAGGGCAGGTGAATGCTGTTTTCTCTTGGTCCTGAGGGTCTACTGCAATTTGGTTGTAGCCTGAATAGCCATCCAAAAAGCAGTAATAATCATGGCCAGCTAGTCTTTCTAGCATTTGGTCTATGAATGGTAAAGGAAAATGATCCTTTCTGGTGGCTGTATTGAGCCTTCTGTAGTCAATACACATGCGCCACCCTGTGACTGTCCTTGTGGGAACCAGTTCATTTTTTTCATTATGAACCACTGTCATGCCTCCCTTTTTGGGAACAACTTGGACAGGGCTCACCCAGGGGCTATCAGAAATAGGATAAATGATCCCAGCCTCTAGTAATTTAGTAACCTCTTTCTGCACCACTTCCTTCATGGCAGGATTTAGCCTCCTCTGTGGTTGGACCACTGGTTTGGCATTATCCTCCAATAGGATCTTGTGCATGCATCTAGCTGGGCTAATGCCCTTAAGATCACTTATGGACCACCCAAGAGCTGTCTTGTGCGTCCTCAGCACTTGAATCAGTGCTTCCTCTTCCTGTGAATTTAAAGCAGAGCTTATAATCACTGGAAAAGTGTCACCCTCTCCCAGAAATGCATATTTCAGAGATGGTGGTAGAGGTTTGAGTTCAGGTTTGGGAGGTTTATCCTCCTCCTGAGGAATTTTCGAAAATTCCTTTACTTCCTCTAGTTCTTCTTGATCAGGTTGAGCATCTTTGAAGATGTCCTCAAGCTCTGATTCTAGGCTTTCAGCCATATTGATCTCTTCTACTAGAGAATCAATAATGTCAACGTCCATGCAGTCTTCTGGTGTGTCTGGATGCTGCATAGCTTTCACAGCATTCAACTTGAACTCATCCTCATTGACTCTCAGGGTTACTTCCCCTTTATGTACATCAATGAGAGTTCGTCCAGTTGCTAGGAAAGGTCTTCCTAGAATGAGAGTTGCACTCTTGTGCTCCTCCATTTCCAGCACCACAAAGTCAGTTGGAAAGGCAAATGGCCCAACCTTGACAATCATGTCCTCTATTATGCCTGATGGGTGTTTAATGGAACCATCAGCAAGCTGGAGGCATATCCTGGTTGGTTTGACTTCTCCAGTCAACCCAAGCTTTCTGATAGTGGATGCAGGTATTAGATTTATGCTTGCTCCAAGATCACATAAGGCTATCTTGGTGCAGGCACCTTCTAATGTGCAGGGTATCATAAAGCTTCCAGGATCTTGAAGCTTTTCTGGTAAGCTTTTCAAAATGACTGCACTACATTCTTCAGTGAGAAACACTTTTTCAGTTTCTCTCCAATCCTTCTTATGGCTTAAGATCTCTTTCATGAACTTAGCATAAGAGGGTATTTGCTCAAGTGCCTCTGCAAACGGAATCTTTATTTCAAGAGTCCTTAGATAGTCTGCAAAGCGGGCAAATTGCTTATCCTGTTCCGCTTTGCGGAGTTTCTGAGGATAAGGCATCTTGGCCTGATATTCTTCAACCTTAAATGCTGCAGGTTTATTCCTTACAGAAATGGTTGAAGAGGCCTTGTTAGGGGGATAATCAGCAGAACTCTCAGGTGCCTGATTCTCCTTGGGCGTTTGAACGCCAGGAGTGGATGAAGTTTGGGCGTTAAACGCCAACTTCTCCCCCTTTTCTGGCGTTTGAACGCCAGAACTGGGCAGGGAATGGGCGTTTAACGCCAGCTTTCCTCCCTGTTCTGGCGTTTGAACGCCAGTATTGGGCAAGGAATGGGCGTTTAACGCCAACTTTCCTTCCCTTTCTGGCGTTTGAACGCCAATAATATTCCTCTCTGGGCTCTTACTGTCCTCAGAGGGATTTTGAACAGTGGCTTGGTTATCCTCTGTCAACTGTTCCTTAATTGACTTCTTGCTCTTTTGAGCAGTGGCATTCAGTGTTTTCCCACTCCTCAGTTGAACTGCTTGACATTCTTCTGTTATTTGTTTAGATATTTGCTGTTTTGCTTGATTCAACTGCAGTTCTATGCTCTTGTTAGCAACCTTAGTATCATGGAGCATTTCTTTAAATTCTGCTAACTGTTCTGTCATCAGGAGCAATTGTTGATTAAGCTCATTCATCTGTTCTTGAGGATCAGGGTCATTGACTACTGCCATGACCTCTTCTTGTGGAACGAATTCCTTGCTAGAATATAAGTATTGGTTTCTAGCAACAATGTCTATAAGTTCTTGAGCTTCTTCAATTGTCTTTCTCATGTGTATAGAGCCACCAGCTGAGTGGTCTAAAGACATCTGAGCTTTTTCTGTAAGCCCATAGTAGAAGATGTCTAACTGTACCCACTCTGAAAACATTTCAGAGGGGCATTTTCTGAGCATACCTCTATACCTCTCCCAGGCATCATAAAGGGATTCATTATCCTCTTGTTTAAAGCCTTGGATGTCCAGCCTTAGCTGTGTCATCCTTTTTGGAGGGTAAAAATGATTCAGGAATTTTTCTGATAACTGTTTCCATGTCTTTATGCTTGCTGTAGGTTGGTTATTCAACCATCTTTTTGCTTGATCTTTTACAGCAAATGGAAACAGTAACAGTCTGTAGACATCCAGATCTACCTCTTTATCATGTATTGTGTCAGCAATTTGTAAGAACTGTGCCAGAAACTCAGTAGGTTCTTCCTGTGGAAGACCGGAATACTGGCAATTTTGCTGCACTATGATAATGAGTTGAGGATTTAGCTCAAAGCTGCTTGCTTTGATGGGGGGTATACAGATGCTACTCCCATATGCAGCTGTAATGGGGTTAGCATAAGACCCCAGAGTCCTCTTGGACTGATTAATTCCACTTAAGTCCATAATGGACAAAAGGGAAATGAGAATGATTGCAAAGAGATAAATTTTGTTTATTTTTATATATTTTTTTTTTGAAATAACCGAAAAAAAAGAAATTTAAAATAAAATAAAATAAGATAAAAGAAAATTAAAATAAGATTCGAAAATTAAAAATAAAATAAGATCAAAGCAAATTGAGAACTGAATCAATTAGTGAAAAAAAAAGATTTTGAAAACAGCAATTAAGAAGATATGATTGAAAAATTTTTATGAAAAAGATTTGATTCTTAAAAAGAGGAAAGAGAAAAACACAAAAAGACACCAAACTTAAAATTTTAGAAAATCAAACACTAATTTTTTTCGAAAATTTTAAAGGAAAAACACAAAGAGGACACCAAACTTAGAACTTTTATGAATCAAAAAGGGACTAAGAACAATAAAAAAATTCGAAAATTAAAAGAAGAAAAACAAAAAAGCATGCAATTGACACCAAACTTAGAATATGAACTAGACTCAACTAAAAGACTCTAAACCAACAAAAAAGAAAACAGTCCTAATCTAAGCAACAAAATAAACCGTTAGTTGTCCAAACTCGAACAATCCCCGGCAACGGCGCCAAAAACTTGGTGCACGAAATTGCAATAACACTTTTTGCAATCCCGCACAACTAACCAGCAAGTGCACTGGGTCGTCCAAGTAATACCTTGCGTGAGCAAGGGTCGATCCCACGGAGATTGTCGGCTTGAAGCAAGCTATGGTTATCTTGTAAATCTTAGTCAGGAGATCAGAAATTATCAGGATTGATTGTGAAAAGCAAAAGAACATGAAATGGTTACTTGTTTTGCAGTAATGGAGAACAGGTTGGGGTTTTGGAGATGCTCCATCTTCTGAATCTCTGCTTTTCTACTGTCTTCTTCATCCAACACGCAAGTCTCCTTCCATGGCAAGCTCGTATAGGGTTTCACTGTTGTCAGCAGCTACCTCCCATCCGCGCAGTGAAAGCTAATGCACGCACTCTGTCACAGTATTGCCAATCACCGGTTTGGTTCCCTCCCCTACCGGAATAGAATCACTCTTTTGCGTCTGTCACTAACGCCCAGTAGGTTACAGGTTTGAAGCACGTCACAGTCATTCAATCATTGAATCCTACTCAGAATACCACAGACAAGGTTTAGACCTTCCGGATTCTCTTGAATGCTGCCATCAGGTCCTGCCTATACCACGAAGATTCCGATTAAAGAACCCAAGAGATAACTACTCAATCTAAGATAGAACAGAGGTGGTTGTCAGGCACATGTTCATGGTTGAGAATGATGATGATTGTCACGGATCATCACATTCATCCGGATTAAGAACAAGTGTTATCTTAGAATGGAAGCAAGCATGATTGAATAAGAAACAGTAGTAATTGCATTAATCCATCAAGACACAGCAGAGCTCCTCACCCCCAACCATGGGGTTTAGAGACTCATACTGTGGAAGTAAACGTGTACAAAATGTTATGAGGTCATAAGGTCCGGATACAATGTCAAAAGATCCTATAAGTAGTAAACTAGTGTCCTAAGGTTTACAGAAATGAGTAAATGACAGAAAAATCTACTTCCGGGCCCACTTGGTGTGTGCTTGGGCTGAGCAATGAAGGAATTTCGTGTAGAGACCTTTTCTGGAGTTAAACGCCAGCTTTCATGCCAGTTTGGGCGTTTAACTCCAATTTTTATGCCAGTTCCGGCGTTTAACGCTGGAATTTCTGTAGGTGACTTTGAGCGCCGGTTTGGGCCATCAAATCTTGGGCAAAGTATAGACTATTATATATTGCTGGAAAGCCCAGGATGTCTACTTTCCAATGCCGTTGAGAGCGTGCCAATTGGGCTTCTGTAGCTCCAGAAAATCCACTTCGAGTGCAGGGAGGTCAGAATCCAACAGCATCTGCAGTCCTTTTCAGTCTCTGGATCAGATTTTTGCTCAGGACCCTCAATTTCAGTCAGAAAATACCTGAAATCACAGAAAAACACACAAACTCATAGTAAAGTCCAGAAAAGTGAATTTTAATTAAAAACTAATAAAAATATACTAAAAACTAACTAAAAGATACTAAAAACATACTAAAAACAATGCCAAAAAGCATACAAATTATCCGCTCATCAGATAGCAACGAGGAGCGACGCGTATGCATGACTGACACGTACGTGTGATTTGGAGCTTTCCATGGCGACGCGTGCGCGTGACTGATGCGTACGCGTGATTTGAAGATTTGCACAGCGACGCGTGTGCATGACCGACGCGTCTGCGTGACTTGCGAAAAAGACCATCGACGCGTACGCATGACTGACGCGTACGCGTGACATGCGCCACGTGTAGAAAACACAGAAAACGTTGAGGGGTGATTTCTGGACCCCATTTTAGCACCCAAGTTAGGCACGGATCCAGTGAAGCCAAGTGGTCCCCACGTTACAAGACGCGGAGTAGTTAGTTAATTCTAATTTAAATTCAAATTTGATTTTTAAATATGAAAAGATATTATCTTAATTTTAAATATTAGATTTTAAATTAATTAGGATTAGTTATAAAAAGGGGAGACTTCTCTTCTATTAGAGGTTCCATTGGAGAGTCCATTAGGGGGATTCCATTAGGGAATTCTATACAAATTTACATTCCACATTCCATGAGTAACTAAACCTCCACTGTTAAGGTTAGGAGCTCTGTCTATTTATATGGATTGATTTTATTACTTTTTTCTATTTTAATTTATGCATGGATTTATAATTTAAGAATTGTTTTCGTTTTTATCTTATGAATTTGGGTGGAACGGAAGTATGACCCTCTTTCTATTTGAGTTCTTGTAAAACTTGGAAAAGCTCTTTACTTGAACAACAACTTGAAAATATATTCTCCTAAATTTTAATTATTTGGATTTAATAGGATACGTGACATATAATCCTTTTATTTTTGGGTAATTAGAATTTTTGTGGCATTTAAACTGGAATTTGAACTTCACCCTCTAATTGGAATTAATTGACCAAGGAATTGGCAGTTGATGAATTTTAGAGGAGACTAGGAAGGTCTAAGGAATTAGGGTCTAGTCATAAATAGTTTGCCATAAATTAAATCCTACATGATTAAAATAGTTAGTAAGAAAAGTTAATCCAGAAAAATAGATAACTCTGAAACCTTAACTATCTTCTCATTATATTATTCCCAACTTATTTAGTTGTCTGTGTTTAATGCTCTTTGAATACCAAAACACTCTTTTCTGTTTGCCTAACTAAGCCAATCAATCAATCATTCTTGCTTGATCCATCAATCCTCGTGGGATCGACCCTTACTCACGTAAGGTATTACTTGGTACGACCCAGTGCACTTGCCGGTTAGATTGTGGGTTGTAAAATACCGCACCATAGAACAGCCATGTCTGCAGTGAAGGAAGACTCATGAGTGCTCAGAAAGACGTAATGGGACATAATCTGTGCCCATACACGAGCCTCCAAGGTAAGTATGGAAGCCGAGATCCCCTTAGGTCGGGAGCGATGGTATCCGTAGATCCATCTGCTGCCAGATTGCGCGATAACTCTGAGAACGACATCCCAGTCAAATTGGTATGTCTGGTGCTTGAGTGCGGCTTCTTAAAATGCGTCTAGTCCTTCTGGAGTAGGGGGAAGATCTAGAGCTCGCTGAATGGCCTCTCTGTAATGGGGACTTTCTTCTGACGGACATAGACAGACTGCAGGGTTGGCAAGTGGAAATTGGAGTAGAATTCAACTATCCATGAAAGATTAACCTGCCGTGACTGTCTCTGTAGGAATCCTCATTGTCTTCGTTCAATTTGCGGCTCAACAAAGGTAGCAATGTTGGTCGGGAGGATAAGAAGGTATTTATTGTTGTAATTCCTCTCTACCAGGATAGGAAACATTTGCTCACAGTAGCGGTTAGAAAACCGCGTAGTGTCCTTTGTTGGGAAGGCTTTTTCTTTTTCATCAACCTTGATGATCCTCTTGATTCTTTTTGTTGAGGGTTTTACTGCTATTGAAGATGGCTCTACCACTAATGCTCGTTTTGTTCCTCTCCTTGCTGGTGGTTTAGGAGTAGCTTTCTCCTTGCCTTTCTTGGTAGCCATCCTGAAAAAGAAAAGAGAAAGTAATATGTAAAGCTAAGGGTTCGAGCAAGGGAGCGAATATAATGGGTGGTAATCAATGCACGGGAAAGAAAGATGTCGTTAACACATGGTCTAGACTACATGTGAAGAGTCCATCAATGGAATTATAGCAAGTGCATGTGATGACAATTGAATGCAAGATGTTTAGTAGTATGCCAGCAAAGGCATGAGTAGTATGGATCAAGCATTCAATGTCCAAGTTAGATTACCAAGTCTGTCAAACTAACAATATATTTGTATGGACAATTATATTTAATTAATAAAATATAAAAGGGGTATTGTGAAAAACAGGCGTTAAAGTGGGATGACATAAAAGTAGTGCATGACGCCATACGGGATTTTTCACAAACACTTAGCATGCATGGTAAATAAGGTATTGAAAGTATTAAATTGAACATGCAAGCAACCCTATAAAAAGTAATATATAATTGTCAAACAATTCCTTAATAATCACAAGCAAAATATAAAAAATAAAGACCCAAATAAATTTCCAACACCAATAAAGAAGGGTTTAAAAAGAAAAAGGAAAAAGAAAACATAGATAATGAAAGTAAAAAGAAAAAGAAGAAAAAAATATAAAAATAAGAATAAGAATAGAAAAGTAAAGAGGGAAGAAGAAAAGAAAAACCTTGATAATGGTAGTGAAAAAGAGGAAGGAGAAAGTGAGAAAGAATGAAGGAGGGAGAAGAGAGAAGAAAGAAATAAGAAGGGATGAGAAAAAATTAAGATTTAGGGAAGAAAAGATAAGATATTTGGCTGATCTGGATAAGCTGTGCGCCGCATGTGACGCGGACGCGTGGTGTGTGGTGTGTTCAAGTAACGCAAACGCGTAGGTCACGCGGTCGCGTGAGTTGATTTGTGCAATTGGCGCGAGAGCAGCCTCGCGCTCGCGCAACTCTCTGTTTGAAACTCATTTTGCCAAATTTTAGGGTGGCGCGTTCGCGTGGTTGATGCGATCGCGTGAATGGCCATACTTTGAAAATGACACAGACGCGTGAGGTACATGTGTTCACGTGATAGAGCTGGTGCTCTTAGCACGGTTCCAGTCCCGCTCCAACACAACTTGCTGCCATACACCCATTTACGTCGATTTTACAGGGCCACGCATACGCGTGAGTGACGCGGACGCGTGGGGAGGATATTTCGCAAACGACGTGAACGCGTTAGTGACTCGGTCGCGTGGGCGAGTTTGTGCCAAAGTCACGCCTCCAGCCACACTTTCGCGTGACTCTCTGTTAAATTTAGTTTTCTTTCCAACGCACATTTGACGCGGATGCGTCGGCGACGCTGTCGCGTCGCGTACGTTTTTTTATGGAATGTGCAAAAGAAGATGCAAACTATATGTACTAATAATGAGAAGAGTTATTGAAAAAGAAAACGAAGAAGAGAGAAAGGAACGATCATACCATGGTGGGTTGTCTCCCACCCAGCACTTTGCTTTAACGTCCTTAAGTTGGATGCTCCACTAGCTCAGTCTTCTGCTGTTGGTGGATCCTCCAAGAGGAAGATCTCTAGCTCCTTGTTTTTCTTCATCTTCTCACCATGATATAGCTTTAAGCGATGTCCATTGACTTTGATGAATTCAGAGCTTGAAGGATGACTCAGGTGAAAAACTTCGTACAGCTCAGCCTTCTCTACTCTATAGGGACCTTCCCATCTTGACCTCAACTTGCCTAGCATGAGCCTCAGTCTAGAGTTGTAAAAGAGGACTAAGTCCCCAGGTTGGAACTCTCTCATCTTGATGTGCTTATCATGCACAGCCTTCATCTTTTCCTTGTACAGCCTGGAGTTCTCATAAGCTTCTAGGCAAAGGCTTTCTAATTCTTGCAGTTGCAACTTTCTTTCAGCTCCGGCTTTCTCAAATCCCATGTTGCACTCTTTCACTGCCCAAAAGGCTTTGTGCTCTACCTCAACTGGGAGGTGACATGCTTTTCCATAAACTAAGCGGAAGAGACTCATCCCAATGGGTGTCTTGTATGCTGTTCTGTATGCCCAGAGTGCATCTTGTAGCCTGGTGCTCCAGTCTCTTCTATGAGGTTTGACTATCTTCTGCAATATATGCTTTATTTCTCTGTTAGACACATCGGCTTGCCCATTAGTCTGGGGATGGTAGGCTGTTGCTACTTTATAAATTATCCCATGCTTTTTTAGTAATCCTGTTAGTCTCCTGTTACAAAAGCGGGTGCCTTGATCGCTCACGATTGCTCGGGGTGATCCAAAGCGACAAATGATATGGTTTCTAACAAAGGAAACAACAGTGTTAGCATCATTAGTGCGGGTAGGAATTGCTTCCACCCATTTAGAAACGTCATCTACAGCTAACAATATATAAAAGTAACTATTAGAATTTGGAAATGGACCCATGAAGTCAATGCCCCAAACATCAAAAATTTCACAGAAAAGCATAATCTGTTGAGGTATCTCATCCCTCTTGGACATATTACCAAACCTTTAGCAAGGGGAACAAGATTTACAAAATTCAGCAGCGTCTTTAAAAAGAGTAGGCCACCAGAATCTACAGTCTAGAATTTTTCTAGCTGTTCTTTGAGGGCCAAAATGTCCTCCACTCTCAGATGAGTGGTAGGCCTCTAAAATAGACTAGAATTCTGATTGAGGCACACACCGTCTAATTACCTGGTCAGCACCACACCTCCATAAATATGGATCATCCCATATATAATACTTGGACTCGCTTTTCAGCTTGTCTCTTTGATGCTTAGTAAAATTTGGAGGAAAAGTGTGGCTAACTAGATAATTAGCTACAGGTGCATACCAAGGGACTACTTCAGATACTGCTTGCAGGTTATCAAATGGGAAATTATCATCTATAGGAGAGGAGTCATCCTTAATGTGCTCAAGGCGACTCAAGTGGTCTGCCACTAGATTCTGGGTACCACTCCTATCCTTAATTTCTAAATCAAATTCTTGTAGTAGCAGTATCCAACATATAAGCCTTGGTTTGGATTCCTTTTTAGCCAATAGATATTTTAGAGCTGCATGGTCTGAGTACACTACTACTTTAGCACCAAGTAAATAGGCTCGGAATTTATCCAGAGCAAAAACAATAGCAAGAAGCTCTTTCTTAGTAGTAGTGTAATTAGACTGAGCAGCGTCTAAAGTCTTAGACACATAAGCAATTACAAAAGGATCCTTACCTTCACGCTGAGCCAGCACCGCTCCTACTGCATGATTGGAAGCATCACACATAATTTTAAATGGCTGACTCCAGTCTGGTCCTCTCACAATTGGAGCTTGAGTCAGGGCGGTTTTCAGCTTATCAAAAGCTTGCTTACAACTTTCACTGAACTCGAACTCAATATCTTTCTGCAGCAATCTGGATAAAAGCAATGCTACCTTACTGAAGTTCTTAATGAATCTCCTGTAAAAACCTGCATGGCCAAGGAACGAACGGACTTCCCTCACGGAGGAAGGGTAAGGTAAACTGGAAATAACGTCCACCTTTGCGGGGTCTACAGAAATACCAGTATCAGAAACAACATATCCTAGAATAATTCCTTGTTTTACCATAAAGTAACATTTTTCAAAATTCAATACAAGGTTTGTACTAACTCATCTATCCAACACTCTAGATAAACTATCCAAGCAAAGGCTAAATGAATCACCATATACGCTAAAATCATCCATAAAAACCTCCATACATTTCTTAATGAGGTCAGAGAAAAGACTCATCATGCACCTTTGGAAAGTAGCTGGTGCATTGCATAAGCCAAAAGGCATTCTCTTATAAGCATAAGTTCCAAAAGGACATGTAAAAGTAGTCTTTTCCTAATTTTCAGGAGCTATATGAATTTGAAAATAGCCTGTATAACCATCTAAAAAGAAATAATGGGATTTACCTGACAGGCAATCAAGCATCTGATCAATGAATGGCAATGGGTAATGATCCTTGCGAGTCGCTTGGTTAAGACGCCTGTAGTTAATGCAAACTCTCCATGAGTTCTGCACTCTGGTTGTCAGAAGTTTTCCACGCTCATTTCTTATTGTTGTGACTCCAGACTTCTTGGGCACCACTTGCACTGGGCTGACCCATTCGCTATCTGAGATGGGGTAAATGATATTTGCTTCAAGTAGCCTGGTCACTTCTTTCTTGACAACTTCTAAGATTGTATAATTCAATCTTTTTTGAGGTTGACGGACAGGCTTTGCCCCCTCTTCTAAGAATATTCTGTGTTCACAAACTTGAGAGTTGATGCCTACTATATCCGCCAAGCTCCATCCAATTGCTTTCTTATGTTTTCTCAGCACACTGAGTAGCTGGTCTTCTTGTTGAGAAGTGAGTTCCCTTGCAATGATAACTGGGAACTTATGCTCGTCCTCAAGGTAAGCATACTTGAGGTGTGGAGGGAGGGGCTTTAATTCCATTTTCTGCTCATGGCTTGGCTCCGTAGCATCTGGGGCTGGTGAAAATGGCAAAGTGCTCTCATTGTCTTCAGAAAGTGTCCCCACACTTGGACCTTGCCCTATGTACTTCTCTTCTAATTTTTCCTGGTGAACTTCAGCTATATTTTCATCAATGATATCACACTGGGAGATAGAATGATCTTCCGGAGGGTGCTTCATAGCTTCATTTAAACTGAACTTCACTATTCTGCCATCTATCTCAAAAGAGTAAGTTCCTGAGAATGCATCCAGCTTGAACTTTGAAGTCTTCAAGAATGGTCTTCCAAGTAGGATTGATGATGGCCTCCCTGAGTCATTAGGGGGCATTTCCAGGATATAGAAGTCAATGGGAAATGTGAGCCCCTTAATGCTCACTAATACATCTTCAGCAATTCCAACCACTGTAATAATGCTTTTATCTGCTAACACAAAACGAGCTGCTGACCTTTTTAAGGGAGGGAGCCTTAAGGTATCATATATAGACAAAGGCATTATACTAACACACACTCCTAAATCACACATGCAGTCAGAAAATATCACATCTCCACTGGTACAGTTAACCATACATGGACCTGGATCACTACATTTTTCAGGTATACCTCCCATTAAAGCAGAGATAGAACTACAAGGAATAGTTTCTAATTTATTAATTTTATCTTTATGTATACATAAATCCTTTAGAAACTTCGCATATTTAGGTACTTGTTGAATAACATCAAAAAGGGGGAACAATTACCTCAACCTTTTTTAATATTTCTACCATTTTGGGATCAAGTTCCATCTGCTTCCTGGGTTTTCTTGCGAGTTGTGGAAAGGGGATAGGACGGGCATTATCTGTGGCTTCATCATCCTTTGGTGCTTCATTCTGTGGTTGAGCTTCCTCTTCTTCAACTATGTCTTGTACGTCCTCTTCCTCTTCAGCATCTTCCACTTCCACTACATCTTCAGCTGGAGTGTGTTCTGGGGGGCTTGGTGGCTCTTCATTGTTCCTCTCCTGTAATGTGGTTCCGGACCTCAAGGTGATGGCATTGATGCCACCCTTGGGGTTGGGTAATAGTTGAGAGGGGATTCCACTGGAGCTTAAAGGCTGGTTGTTGGAGTTATTTAGTTATCCAATCTGTGAGACAAGAGCTTGCAAGGTAGAGTTCAGACCATTTAGAGTAGAAGCAAGGTTGTTTTCCATGGCCTGCTGTCTGGCGGGCGGAAATTGCGATCACTACAACTTCGCACCACTGACCAGCAAGTGCACTGGGTCGTCCAAGTAATAAACCTTACGCGAGTAAGGGTCGATCCCACGGAGATTGTTGGTATGAAGCAAGCTATGGTCACCTTGTAAAAATCTTAGTCAGGCAGACTCAAATGGGTATAGATGATGAATAAAACATAAAGATAAAGATAGAGATACTTATGTAATTCATTGGTAGGAATTTCAGATAAGCGTATGAAGATGCTTGGTCCCTTCCGTCTCTCTGCTTTCCTACTGTCTTCATCCAATCCTTCTTACTCCTTTCCATGGCAAGCTTATGCAAGGGTTTCACCGTTGTCAGTGGCTACCTCCCATCCTCTCAGTGGAAATGTTCAACGCACCCTGTCACGGCACGGCTATCCATCTGTCGGTTCTCGATCAGACCGGAATAGAATCCAGTGATTCTTTTGCGTTTGTCACTA
The DNA here is from genome assembly GCF_014773155.1 of Arachis stenosperma. Classification (NCBI taxonomy): domain Eukaryota; kingdom Viridiplantae; phylum Streptophyta; class Magnoliopsida; order Fabales; family Fabaceae; genus Arachis; species Arachis stenosperma. The sequence goes on along the minus strand of NC_080381.1, from coordinate 92,599,199 downwards.
ACGCCCCGCCCTCAGGAGTTTGAAGCACGTCACAGTCATTCAATCATTGAATCCTACTCAGAATACCACAGACAAGGTTAGACCTTTCGGATTCTCTTGAATGCCGCCATCAGTTCTTGCCTATACCATGAAGACTCTGATCTCACGGAATGGCTGGCTCGTTTGTTAGGCGAGCGCTCGGTTGTCAGGCGATCAACCATGCATCGTGTATCAGGAATCCAAGAGATATTCACTCAATCTAAGGTAGAACGGAGGTGGTTGTCAGTCACACGTTCATAGGTGAGAATGATGATGAGTGTCACGGATCATCCCATTCATCAAGTTGAAGAACAAGTGATATCTTGGAACAAGAACAAGCTGAATTGAATAGAAGAACAATAGTAATTGCATTAATACTCGAGGTACAGCAGAGCTCCACACCTTAATCTATGGTGTGTAGAAACTCCACCGTTGAAAATACATAAGAATAAGGTCTAGGCATGGTCGTGAGGCCAGCCTCCCAAAGAGGGTTCAATCATAAAACATGATCAAAAGATTAAAAATACAATAGTAAAAGGTCCTATTTATAGAGAACTAGTAGCTTAAGAATTACAAAGATGAGTAAAAGACATAAAAATCTACTTCCGGGCCCACATGGTGTGTGCTTGGCCTGAGCAATGAAGCATTTTCGTGTAGAGACTCTTCTTGGAGTTAAACGCCAGCTTTGGTGCCAGTTTGGGCGTTTAACTCCCATTCTTGTGCCAGTTCCGGCGTTTAACGCTGGAAATTCTGAGGGTGACTTTGAACGCCGGTTTGGGCCATCAAATCTTGGGCAAAGTATAGACTATCATATATTGCTGGAAAGCCCAGGATGTCTACTTTTCAACGCCGTTGAGAGCGCGCCAATTGGGCTTCTGTAGCTCCAGAAAATCCACTTCGAGTGCAGGGAGGTCAGAATCCAACAGCATCTGCAGTCCTTTTTAGTCTCTGAATCAAATTTTCGCTCAGGTCCCTCAATTTCAGCCAGAAAATACCTGAAATCATAGAAAAACACACAAACTCATAGTAAAGTCCAGAAAAGTGAATTTTAACTAAAAACTAATAAAAATATACTAAAAACTAACTAAATCCTACTAAAAACATACTAAAAACAATGCCAAAAAGCGTATAAATTATCCGCTCATCACAACACCAAACTTAAATTGTTGCTTGTCCTCAAGCAACTGAAAATCAAATAAGATAAAAAGAAGAGAATATGCGATGAATTCCAAAAACATCTATGAAGATCAGTATTAATTAGATGAGCGGGGCTTTTAGCTTTTTGCCTCTGAATAGTTTTGGCATCTCACTCTATCCTTTGAAATTCAGAATGATTGGCTTCTTTAGGAACTCAGAATCTAGATAGTGTTATTGATTCTCCTAGCTAAGTATGATGATTCTTGAACACAGCTACTTATTGAGTCTTGGCTGTGGCCCAAAGCACTCTGTCTTTCAGTATTACCACCGGATACATACATGCCACAGACACATAATTGGGTGAACCTTTTCAGATTGTGACTCAGCTTTGCTAGAGTCCCCTATTAGAGGTGTCCAGGGTTCTTAAGCACACTCTTTTTGCCTTGGATCACAACTTTATTCCTTTCTTTTTCTTTCTTTTTCCCTTTCTCTCTTTCTTTTTCGTTTTTTTTTTGTATTCACTACTTTTTTCTTGCTTCAAGAATCATTTTTATAATTTTCAGATCCTCAGTAACATGTCTCCTTTTTTCATCATTCTTTCAAGAGCCAACATTCATGAATCACAAATTCAAAAGACATATGCACTGTTTAAGCATACATTCAGAAAACAAAAGTATTGCCACCACATCAAAATAATTAAACTGTTATAAAATTCAAAATTCATGCAATTCTTATCTTTTTCAATTAAGAACATTTTTCATTTAAGAGAGGTGATGGATTCATAGGACATTCATAACTTTTAGGCATAGACACTAATGATCACAAGACACAAACATAGATAAACATAAGCACTAAAATTCAAAAAACAGGAAAATAAAGAACAAGGAGATTAAAGAACGGGTCCACCTCAGTGATGGCGGCTTGTTCTTCCTCTTGAAGGTCTTATGGAGTGCTTGAGCTCCTCAATGTCTCTTCCTTGTCTTTGTTGCTCCTCTCTCATGATTCTTTGATCTTCTCTAATTTCATGGAGGAGGATGGAATGTTCTTGGTGCTCCACCCTTAGTTGTCCCATGTTGGAACTTAATTCTCCTAGGGAGGTGTTTAGTTGCTCCCAATAGTTTTGTGGAGGAAAGTGCATCCCTTGAGGAATCTCAGGGATCTCATGATGAGTGGGGTCTCTTGTTTGCTCCATCCTCTTCTTAGTGATGGGCTTGTCCTCATCAATGAGGATGTCTCCTTCTATGTCAACTCCTACTGAATAACAGAGGTGACAAATGAGATGAGGAAAGGCTAACCTTGCCAAGGTAGAGGACTTGTCCGCCACCTTATAGAGTTCTTGGGCTATAACCTCATGAACTTCTACTTCTTCTCCAATCATGATGCTATGGATCATGATGGCTCGGTCTAGAGTAACTTCGGACCGGTTGCTAGTGGGAATGATTGAGCGTTGGATAAACTCCAACCATCCTCTAGCCACGGGCTTGAGGTCATGCCTTCTCAGTTGAACCGGCTTCCCTCTTGAATCTCTCTTCCATTGGGCGCCCTCTTCACATATGACTGTGAGGACTTGGTCCAACCTTTGATCAAAGTTGACCCTTCTAGTGTAAGGATGTTCATCTCCTTGCATCATGGGCAAATTGAATGCCAACCTTACACTTTCCGGACTAAAATCCAAGTATTTCCCCCGAACCATAGTAAGCCAATTCTTTGGATCCGGGTTCACACTTTGATCATGGTTCTTGGTGATCCATGCATTGGCATAGAACTCTTGAACCATTAAGATTCCGACTTGTTGAATGGGGTTGGTAAGAACTTCCCAACCTCTTCTTCGGATCTCATGTCGGATCTCCGGATATTCACTCTTTTTGAGTGAAAAAGGGACCTCGGGGATCACCTTCTTCAATGCCACAACTTCATAGAAGTGGTCTTGATGCACCCTTGAGATGAATCTCTCCATCTCCCATGACTCAGAGGTGGAAGCTTTTGCCTTCCCTTTCCTCTTTCTAGAGGTTTCTCCGGCCTTGGATGCCATAAATGGTTATGGAAAAACAAAACGCAATGCTTTTACCACACCAAACTTAAAAGGTTTGCTCGTCCTCGAGCAAAAGAAGAAAGAAATGAGGAAGAAGGGAATGGCTTTTGTGTTCGGCCAAAGAGGGGGAGAAGTGGTGTTTAGGTTGTGTGAAAATGAAGGAGTGAAGAAGGGTTTATATAGGAGAGGGGGGGCTCATGGTTCGGTCATGTATGGGTGGGTTTGGGAGGGAAGGTGGTTTGAATTTGAAGGGTGAGGTAGGTGGGGTTTTATGAAGGATGGATGTGAGTGGTGAAGAGAAAGATGGGATTTGATAGGTGAAGGGTTTTTGGGGAAGAGGTGTTGAGGTGATTGGTGAATGGGTAAAGAAGAGAGAGAGTGGTGGGGTTGGTGGGGATCCTGTGGGGTCCACAGATCCTGAGGTGTCAAGGAAAAGTCATCCCTGCACCAAATGGCATGCAAAAACGCGTTTCGAGCCACTTCTGGCATTAAACGCCGGGCTGGTGCCCATTTCTGGGGTTTAACGCCAGGTTCTGGCCCTTTCCTGGCGTTTAACGCCAGTCTGGTGCCCCTTTCTGGCGTTAAACGCCCAGAATGGTGCCAGACTGGGCGTTAAACGCCCATATGCTAGCCTTACTGGCGTTTAAACGCCAGTAGGTTCTTCCTCCAGGGTGTGCTGTTTTTCTTCCTGTTTTTCATTCTGTTTTTGCTTTTTCAATTGATTTTGTGACTTCTCATGATCATCAACCTATAGAAAACATAAAAGAACAAAAGAAAATAGATAAAATATGACATTGGGTTGCCTCCCAACAAGCGCTTCTTTAATGTCAGTAGCTTGACAGAGGGCTCTCATGGAGCCTCACATTTTCTCAGAGCAATGTTGGAACCTCCCAACACCAAACTTAGAGTTTGAATGTGGGGGTTCAACACCAAACTTAGAGTTTGGTTGTGGCCTCCTAACACCAAACTTAGAGTTTGACTGTGGGGGCTCTGTTTGACTCTGAATTGAGAGAAGCTCTTCATGCTTCCTCTCCATGGTGACAGAGGGATATCCTTGAGCCTTAAACACAAAGGATTCTTCATTCACTTGAATGATTAGTTCACCTCCATCAACATCAATCACAGCCTTTGCTGTGGCTAGGAAGGGTCTGCCAAGGATGATAGATTCATCCATGCACTTTCCAGTCTCTAGGACTATGAAATCAGCAGGGATGTAATGGTCTTCAATCTTCACCAAAACATCCTCTACAAGTCCATAAGCTTGTTTCCTTGAATTGTCTGCCATCTCTAGTGAGATTTTTCAGCTTGTACCTCAAAGATCCCTAGCTTATCCATTACAGAGAGAGGCATGAGGTTTACACTTGACCCTAAGTCACACAGAGCCTTCTTGAAGGTCATGGTGCCTATGGTACAAGGTATGGAGAACTTCCTAGGGTCCTGCCTCTTTTGAGGTAATTTCTGCCTAGACAAGTCATCCAATTCTTTGGTGAGCAAAGGGGGTTCATCCTCCCAAGTCTCATTTCCAAATAACCTGTCATTTAGCTTCATGATTGCTCCAAGGTATTTAGCAACTTGCTCTTCAGTGACATACTCATCCTCTTCAGAGGAGGAATACTCATCAGAGCTCATGAAAGGCAGAAGTAAGTCCAATGGAATCTCTATGGTCTCATTTTGAGCCTCAGATTCCCATGGTTCCTCATTGGGGAACTCAGTGGAGGCTAGTGCACGCCCATTGAGGTCTTCCTCAGTGGCGTTCACTGCCCCTCCTTCCTCTCCAAATTCGGCCATGTTGATGGCCTTGCACTCTCCTTTTGGATTTTCTTCTGTATTGCTTGGGAGAGTACTAGGAGGGAGTTCAGTAATTTTCTTGCTCAGCTGTCCCACTTGTGCCTCCAAATTCCTAATAGAGGACCTTGTTTCAGTCATGAAACTTTGAGTGGTTTTGATTAGATCAGAGACCATGGTTGCTAAGTCAGAGTGGTTCTGCTTAGAATTCTCTGTCTGTTGCTGAGAAGATGATGGAAAAGGCTTGCCATTGCTAAACCTGTTTCTTCCACCATTATTATTGTTGAAACCTTGTTGAGGTCTCTGTTGATCCTTCCATGAGAAATTTGGATGATTTCTCCATGAAGAATTATAGGTGTTTCCATACGGTTCTCCTAGGTAATTCACCTCTTCCATTGAAGGGTTCTCAGGATCATAGGCTTCTTCTTCAGATGAAGCATCTTTAGTACTGCTTGGTGCATTTTGCATTCCAGACAGACTTTGAGAAATCAAATTGACTTGTTGAGTCAATATTTTATTCTGAGCCAATATGGCATTCAGAGTATCAATCTCAAGAACTCCTTTCTTCTGATTAGTCCCATTGTTCACAGGATTCCTTTCAGAAGTGTACATGAATTGGTTATTTGCAACCATTTCAATTAGCTCTTGAGCTTCTGTAGGCGTCTTCTTCAGATGAAGAGATCCTCCAGTAGAGCTATCCAAAGACATCTTGGATAGTTCAGAGAGACCATCATAAAAAATACCTATGATGCTCCATTCAGAAAGCATGTCAGAAGGACATTTTCTGATCAATTGTTTGTATCTTTTCCAAGCTTCATAGAGGGATTCTCCATCCTTCTGTCTGAAGGTTTGGACTTCCACTCTAAGCTTACTCAATTTTTGAGGTGGAAAGAACTTTGCCAAAAAGGCATTGACTAGCTTTTCCCATGAGTCCAGGCTTTCTTTAGGTTGTGAGTCCAACCATGTCCTAGCTCTGTCTCTTACAGCAAAAGGGAATAGCATAAGTCTGTAGACCTCAGGGTCAACCCCATTAGTCTTGACAGTGTCACAGATTTGCAAGAATTCAGCTAAGAACTGATGAGGATCTTCCAATGGAAGTCCATGGAACTTGCAATTCTGTTGCATTAGAGAAACTAATTGAGGCTTAAGCTCAAAGTTGTTTGCTCCAATGGCAGGGATAGAGATGCTTCTCCCATAAAAGTCGGGAGTAGGTGCAGTAAAGTCACCCAGCACCTTCCTTGCATTGTTGGCATTGTTGTTGTTTTTGGCTGCCATGGGTTCTTCTTGTTTAAAGATTTCTGTTAGGTCCTCTACAGAGAGTTGTGCCTTAGCTTCTCTTAGCTTTCACTTCAAGGTCCTTTCAGGTTCAGGGTCAGCTTCAACAAGAATGCCTTTGTCCTTGTTCCTGCTCATATGAAAGAGAAGAGAACAAGAAAATGTGGAATCCTCTATGTCACAGTATAGAGATTCCTTGAGGTGTCAGAGGAACAGAATAATAGAAGAAAGAGGTAGAAGAATTCGAACTTAGTGAGATAGAGTTCGAATTGTGCATTGAGGAGGAGTGGTACTCCATAAATAGAAGGATGTGAGAAGAGGGGAAGAAATTTCGAAAATTAAGTTAAAAAGATTTTAAAAACATTTTGAAAAAAAACTTTAATTGATTTTCGAAAACCAAGAGAGGGAAAGAAATCAAGTAATTTTTGAAAAAAATTTTGAAATTAGAATTTAAAAAGATATGATTGAAAACTATTTTGAAAAAGATGTGATTAAAAAGATATGATTGAAACGTTATGCTTTTTAAAAAGATATGATTGAAAAGATATGATTTGAAAACAAATTTTAAAAAGATTTGATTTTAAAAATTAATGACTTGGCTAACAAGAAAAGATATGATTCAAACATTAAACCTTTCTCAACAGAAAAGGCAACATACTTAAAATGTTCAATCAAATCATTAATTGTTAGCAAGTATCTTTGAAAAAGGAAAGAAATTGATTTTGAAAAAGATTTGATTGAAGAGATATGATTTGAAAAAGATTTGATTTTGAAAAACTTTGAAAACTTGAAAAAAAATCTGAATTAAAAACAGAATCTTCCCTCTTGTGCCATCCTGGCATTAAACGCCCAGAATGGTGCACATTCTGGCGTTTAACGCCCAATGCACTACCTTTTTGGGCGTTAAACGCCCAACCAGGCACCCTGGCTGGCGTTTAAACGCCAGTCTGTCCTTCTTCACTGGGCGTTTTGAACGCCCAGCTTTTTCTGTGTAATTCCTCTGCTGCATGTTCTGCATCTTCAGTTCCCTGTACTATTGACTTGAAAATAGAACCAAGATCAAATAAACAATGCATGCAAGACACCAAACTTAAATTTAGACACTAGACTCAAACAAGAAACATAAAATATTTTTTGTTTTTATGATTTTAAAATTTTTTTTTTGGATTTTTCTAAAATTATATGGAAATAGAAAATAAAGGGTTCAGAATTCTTAATTTGGATTCCAGGAATCATTGCAATGCTAGTCTAAGACTCCGGTCCAGGAATTAGACATGGCTTCACAGCCAGCCAAGCTTTCAAAGAAAGCTTCGGTCCAAAACACTAGACATGGCCAATGGCCAGCCAAGCCTTAGCAGATCATTGCTCCAATAGCAAGATTGATAGAGATCAACAAGCTCTTGTGATGATCAGTTGAAACCTCGGTCCAATAAGATTAGACATGGCTTCACAGCCAGCCAGACTTCAACAGATCATCATGAAACTCTAGAACTCATTCTTAAGAACTCTGAAAAATACCTAATCTAAGCAACAAGATGAACCGGCAGTTGTCCATACACAAAACAATCCCCGGCAACGGCGCCAAAAACTTGGTGGGCGGAAATTGCGAGCACTACAACTTCGCACCACTGACCAGCAAGTGCACTGGGTCGTCCAAGTAATAAACCTTACGCGAGTAAGGGTCGATCCCACGGAGATTGTTGGTATGAAGCAAGCTATGGTCACCTTGTAAATCTTAGTCAGGCAGACTCAAATGGGTATAGATGATGAATAAAACATAAAGATAAAGATAGAGATACTTATGTAATTCATTGGTAGGAATTTCAGATAAGCGTATGAAGATGCTTGGTCCCTTCCGTCTCTCTGCTTTCCTACTGTCTTCATCCAATCCTTCTTACTCCTTTCCATGGCAAGCTTATGCAAGGGTTTCACCGTTGTCAGTGGCTACCTCCCATCCTCTCAGTGGAAATGTTCAACGCACCCTGTCACGGCACGACTATTCACCTGTCGGTTCTCGATCAGGCCGGAATAGAATCCAGTGATTCTTTTGCGTCTGTCACTAACGCCCCGCCCTCAGGAGTTTGAAGCACGTCACAGTCATTCAATCATTGAATCCTACTCAGAATACCACAGACAAGGTTAGACCTTCCGGATTCTCTTGAATGCCGCCATCAGTTCTTGCCTATACCACGAAGACTCTGATCTCACGGAATGGCTGGCTCGTTTGTCAGGCGAGCGCTCGGTTGTCAGGCGATCAACCATGCATCGTGTATCAGGAATCCAAGAGATATTCACTCAATCTAAGGTAGAACGGAGGTGGTTGTCAGTCACACGTTCATAGGTGAGAATGATGATGAGTGTCACGGATCATCCCATTCATCAAGTTGAAGAACAAGTGATATCTTGGAACAAGAACAAGCTGAATTGAATAGAAGAACAATAGTAATTGCATTAATACTCGAGGTACAGCAGAGCTCCACACCTTAATCTATGGTGTGTAGAAACTCCACCGTTGAAAATACATAAGAATAAGGTCTAGGCATGGCCGTGAGGCCAGCCTCCCAAAGAGGGTTCAATCATAAAACATGATCAAAAGATTAAAAATACAATAGTAAAAGGTCCTATTTATAGAGAACTAGTAGCTTAAGAATTACAAAGATGAGTAAAAGACATAAAAATCCACTTCCGGGCCCACTTGGTGTGTGCTTGGCCTGAGCAATGAAGCATTTTCGTGTAGAGACTCTTCTTGGAGTTAAACGCCAGCTTTGGTGCCAGTTTGGGCGTTTAACTCCCATTCTTGTGCCAGTTCCGGCGTTTAACGCTGGAAATTCTGAGGGTGACTTTGAACGCCGGTTTGGGCCATCAAATCTTGGGCAAAGTATGGACTATCATATATTGCTGGAAATCCCAGAATGTCTACTTTCCAACGCCGTTGAGAGCGCGCCAATTGAGCTTCTGTAGCTCCAGAAAATCCACTTCGAGTGCAAGGAGGTCAGAATCCAACAGCATCTGCAGTCCTTTTTAGTCTCTGAATCAGATTTTTGCTCAGGTCCCTCAATTTCAGCCAGAAAATACCTGAAATCACAGAAAAACACACAAACTCATAGTAAAGTCCAGAAAAGTGAATTTTAACTAAAAACTAATAAAAATATACTAAAAACTAACTAAATCCTACTAAAATCATACTAAAAACAATGCCAAAAAGCGTATAAATTATCCGCTCATCACTGTCTCCGATCAATAATCATTGAGCTTAAAAAATAGATTTCTCTTTAAATATCTTATTATGACAACTCTGAAACTCTGTGGTGAGATCGTGTGGTTATGTTCTCACCCCCTACAGCTTTATCCTTTTCAGGAGACGGATGAAAAAGCTCACGAAGGGTTGTATTGCGTTTTGCTTAGTCGATAATGCTATTTAGTTTTTATTTATTTACTCCTAGCCATCAACATTATATTATGTAAGAGGGATAGGAGTTGTATGATTTGTATGTATATTATATTATGTAATAGTTGGTTTTGTACATGTATATGCTTGTTTTGTTTTATTTAAAAAGTATTCTTTTTCCGGTTTATAAAAAGAACAGTGATACTATTTCGAGTCAAAGGCACCTATTTTATTATGAAGTATATATGAAGTCATCGTAATACTTCTTTCTATCTGAGTAGCGCAATCGAAAGTGTGACATTCTGATAGTGAGAGTGTTACAAGCAGAACTCTCCAAAAGCCAATAAAGTTTTATGCAAGAAACCAGAGCCTCACTCAAAAATATAGAGATAAAAATGGATTAATTGGACAAACGAACATCTTAGAGATCTTCTGACAACCCTCGGAGTGACACAGTTTCCAACTCTAAAGAAGAGTGCCAGGCCGTTCAACTGAGAAGTGGTATAACAGCAGGGTCAGGAACTAAGAGTGGTGAGAAGTAGGTTAAAAAAGAGACACCATAATAGATATGAGCTAACTGGATCAACTTCTCCTTATCAAATGCAATAAATGAGTGTCATAGATTCAGACAAGCTATACAAAGAAGCAATTCAGCATTCATCTCTGTAAAACAATTATTGAGTTCTTGAAGTTGTTTATCAACTACTTGATATAATATCTCAATTTGAAAATGATACAAATTTGAGATATTTTGAGCTTTGCATCTTGATCTTCCTTGTGTCACAAATATATCATCCATTTTTAAAACAGTAATATTGTGTTTGTCACAAAACAATGAGACTTTATCAAGTAAAAGAGGCCAACCATCATCTCTTATATTTTGCAACCGTTGTTTAGACATTTTTTAGCATTTATAATATCTTGATCATTTCTTTGTAATGCTTGAGATAACTCATTATTAATTTTCAAGATATTTTTCATCAAGTACAAATTGAAAATGAATTCAAAAGATTGAATAACATTCAATAAACGACATGCTTTAGCTCTTTGTTCAGAATTATTTATATCTTCCTCAACATATTCAAGAATATTGACCATGGAAGTAAATAAAGATATTAATCTAAGTATAGTTCCATAGTGTGAACTCCATCTAGTATCTCCAACTCTTTTATATCTATTTCTTGATTCAAACTACATCCACTTAAAATTTCTCAATTTTTTAATGTTTCAGTTGTCTTAATCATCTGACTTTCACGAAGCATGTCTCTTTGTTTACACGAAACTCCAACAACATTGTACAAATTAGTTAACAAATTAAAAAGAAAATCAATTTCAACTTTTTTTTGCAACGGTAACAAGAGTTGAAGTTGGTGGACAAAACAATGAACATAGAAAGTACTAGAATTTTCTTTCAATATCAAAGTTGTTAAGGCATTAAATTCTTCTTGCATGTTACTTGCACGATTATATTCTTGTCTACATACTCTTGATAAACTTAAATTATATGTTTCTAATAATGACTCTAATACTAATTTTAGAGATAAAATATTGGTATTAGAAATATGAATAAGACAAAAAAAAAATACTCCCTAACTTGTCCTTCTTTGTTCTTATACCTTTAATAAACTGACGTTTGCTCCTTAATAAAAATGTTGCAAGCTTCATCAATCAAAACAACAAATAATTCATCCTCAAGATCATCAACAATAACTTTTATTTTTTCACTTGTAGCAGTTCTTACAATGTCTTTTTAAATTGAGGGTGCTATTAGTTTAAGATTTTCACAAGCATTTTTGAAAGCACGACCAATCTCTTCATTATGTTATGCAAAAAAGTTTAGAAATTCTAAAAAAAAAAATTATTTATAGAATCATCTGTTTCATCATTACCATGAAAGGCAAATCCTTATCACAGAAAAAAATCTAATACAATCAATTGTTGCTATAAAGTGAATTTGATAATTCTATTTAGCTTCCTCAAATTATTTTTCAATAGCAGCACTAATATATTGTTTCAGCTTCACAAGTGCTTCATATTTTCTCCAAACTTGATTATGAGCACTATCATAAATTTCAACATGAGTTTGTATTCTCTCCTTCTTTTCCAATTTGAAAAGTCATTAGTTACAAAAGCATCATCATCTTCAGTCTTGAGTTTCATAAGGTACAACAAAGACAAAAAATAGCATATTTTGATATAGTATACTCTAGCCAGTTACCATAGTCATCAAACCAATTAAAGATTAAATCTTCGAAAAGAAGATCCACAAGTAGTTTGCAGAAAATCATGAGTCCTTGGTTGACAAGGACCTTTTTGCAAATATACACATCTTATTTTGTCTCTCTCATTCGAATGATAACTTAAAATTCTTGGTCGTTATTTTGGATTTGTTATAAGTCGCTCTTCAAATTCTAAAAACCTCCTTTTGTTAGAAGATGTTGATGAATTATTTTGGAATTCAATCTTCAATGATGATATTTTTTGAAATATTTTTCCATACTAAAAGGATAAATTTATAAACCTAAGTTAATTGATTAATCAAAATAGTCACACAAAAAATTGATTAATCAAAATAATTCACAATTTCATACAAATTTAAAAGTACAATATAAAATTATAAATACAAAATATAAACCAAACAATAAAAAAATACACAATAATATAATATTAAATTAAGAATGTAGATGGTAAAATAATTCAAGAAATTTGAGTAGGATTAAAATTAATTTTTTAATAGGGACAACTCACCTTTTAAATTAAGAACCACAGAAATTATTTTAGATATGAAAAAAAGAATAGTTCTTTATTTAAATATGGGTGTTTGGGTTGTTTTACAGAATTATAAATCTGTCAAAAAAGGACATGTGTCTTCATCCTAGGCAGCACGCACACTGCGTGTTGACAGCGGAGCCCCTACATGTAGTAGCACGCAACATGTGTGTTGCTCCGTGTCTCATTGCAAGCGGCATGCCCCGCACCGGGAACAACAGTCATTAATGATAAAGGTTGAGGGTTGATAGCGCGGGTTTATAATGTAAAACCCGGTCAAACTGTAATTATTTAAATAATATATTAAATAGGAGTGAATATGGTTAGAAAATTTAACAATCGGAATTTGATCATTTAGATACGATATTTGGACTCAGTGAATTTTTCTGAGTCGAAAAAGATAGTTTTCTGAATAAAATTGCGCACTAAAAATGTGACTGGTAGTACCGGTTGCGATCTGTCTGGTACTGTGGTTGAAAAAATTAATTAGAAGTGAATAATTTTAAGAAACAATAATTTATAATTTCTGTATATAGAAATATTTAAAATACGATTTAAAACTCTAATCTTAAAGGATTTGATCCAAAATTGGGCCAATGGACTAAACCAAGTGAACTGGGCCCTAGTGGGCCCAAGACCTAACATATATAAACATTAGTTATGAGCATTTCACCTCATTAACCCTAAAGAAAGAGGGTGGGGCACTAAAATGGAGAAGAGAGGAAGAAGAGAGAAAATCCTAACTTCATCAAACTTCAAATCACCATAACTTTCTCTCCGGAACTCCGATTGACGAGCCATTTATGACCACGCATCACTCTTCTCATCCTCTACAATTCTATCTAAGTTTTGTGTTGAGTGTTCCACTGTTCTATACCCAGTTTTCATTTTCTCTCTTAAATTCGAGTTTGGTTATAGGTGCTGAGTAATTTTATGATTTTGGTTGTTTAGGGGTGCTCTAATATGAACCATTGGTGAGTTCTATCAACTAATTTCATACGTTAAGGTAAGGAATCCTCTAACTCTTGTAATTTATCAATTTCATGAACCCTAGGTTGATTACAAGTGTGAAAATTGATTATGTTAAAGTATTGGGTGATTTTGGTGCACAATTGGAAGATTGATATTGCTTGTAGAGCCTTGGTGAGATTTGGAGCTAAGGGTTGGTGGAGACTTCCAAGAAGAAGCTCAATTATTTTGTCTACAAGAGGTACGATTTAAGTTTCATTTAAGTACCAGGTGGTGTGATGAGATTTCCTAGGCTAGATGCCCCTAGGATTAAGTTTGGATTGTGTAATTGGTTGGTACTAATATGTATAGTTGATATGTAATGTAAATTAATGATTGGGTTGAGAATTGTGTGAATTTGTATGTTTGGTGTGTTGAGAATTTGATGAATTGGATAATGAATATTGGTTTGTGGAATATACATTTAAATTATGAATTTGGGGCCGGAGGTCGTGAATCTTGGGCCGGAGGCTGGAAAGAGGTAAGGAAGGTAAGTGATGTGTGTATTGTGTGATGTCATATGAGATTGAATGGATATTGAATATTGAATATTGAGTGTGTGTATGAATAAATGGGAGGAATGTGGAATAATAAGAAATTAGAAATTTAGGAGTGGAACGTGACAAAATTGAATTGAATTGTGTAGATGAGGTAGGTTTCGTTTTAGTTGAGTGTAATTATGTGAATATGGTTGGGTTGTGGTCATTTGGATGAGTGGAAAGGAAATTGGGCTAGTGAACATTGGAAAAATTGGTGATTTCTATTTTTGGGTAAAAAAATTATTTTTGACCAACTTCGGCAGTCCGTAACTCGGTCCTCAGAGTTATGAATTCTTCAAAATTGAATTTTTATGAAAGTTCATTCAACGATTCAGAAATGGTTGGAAAAGAAATTTTGTAGAAGAAGTTATGTGTGTCGGAAGTTTGAGGTTTGAAAATGTAATCCTGCAGCTTTTTAACTTAGTAAAATTTTTGGTAAAACGTACTCCGACGTGCACGCATGGCCGACGCGCACGCGTCACTCATGATTTTTACTCTCTCACACGTGCGCCTGGCCTATGCGTATGCATCGCTGTATTGATGCAGGTGCGTGGTATAAATTCCAGAGAGTTGTGTTGGTAGCGTGCTAGTTTTGTGCGAGGAGCACAAAACGTATCCACGCATACGCGTAGCTGACGCGCACACATCACCCTACCTTTCTACTTTCCACGCGTGCACATGGGCGACGCTTACGCGTCCCCCCTTTCTCCAATTCCCACGCGTACGCGTGGGCGACACACACACGTGACCTCATTTTTAGCAAAAATTGATTTTTGAGTTTTAAAGCTGAATTTCAGACTTTTAAGCCTCCATTTTAATTCTTTAAGTCCTAAATTTTTATAGTATGCCTAGTAATAAGAATAAGTTAGGACATGTGATAACCTGTGGATGAAGTAAAGTGAGAATCAATGATGAATGATGAGTAATGATGATTGTATGAGTTCTTGAGGATGATGGTAAAGGTGCTGTGTATGTTACGAGCCGGATGACTATGATAAGCATTGAATTATGGCTAAGTATGTATTTGTATATGATTAATGATTAAATGATTATGATTGATTGAGGAGGCTTGAACATGTGGCGAGTATGCCGGAGATGCATATATGATTAATGAATGATTGTGGTAAATGAATAATGATGAAAAATGTTGAATGTGATGTGTGACCCTGGGTAGTAGGCAGTGGCGTTGTCCACTTGCTCCGGGTATGAGATGGGGAGGAAGGATTATGATAAATGAATTTAATTATGGAGTTTTGAATGAATGTATGATTGTGCCCGAGTAGTAGCAAGGGTCGTGGTTCGTCTTGCTTGCTTTGGGTCATTGTCTGAGAATTGGTAATAATGAAGGGTGATTATGAATAAATGTATATTTGTGATACCTGGGTAGTAGCAAGGGTTGTGGTTTGTCCCACTTGCTCCAGGTCAGAGAGTGTGATACCTGGGTAGTAGCAAGGGTGCTGGTTCGCCCCACTTGCTCCAGGTCAGAGATTGTGATGCCTGGGTAGTAGTGGCAGTAGTGGTGATTCCGCTCGCTCCAGGTTGAGCTTTTAAACACCCGCCTGGGTAGTAGCCGCAGTATTGGTTATTCCACTGGCTTTGGGTTGAGTGGGTAGTAGCAAGGGAGTTGTAGCTCAAGCCTACTTGCTCCGCGATGAGTGTTTCTGTCCATGGTTAGCTACCAAGACGTGTCGGGTTGGCTATATAACCGACAGATGATATCATCAGCCATAGGGCAGGCATACATCATTTGCATATGTTTGAATTGTTTGGGTTTTCCTAATTGTTTTGGATTGCTATATCATATAAGCTATGCTATCTGATTATGTGCTACTTGTTCTACTTGTACCTTATTGTGTATTTTTTGCTTGTATTGCTTGTGTTTGTACAACTGAGAGGTCCCTCATGCTGGTGCCAGTTGACACTGAGGGCTGTTATTGATGAGATGAGTTGATGATAAAATTAAATAATGATGATGATTATTGAATGAGATAAATTGAGCTCCCTGAGTAGACACAGTGAAGTGATTTCACCTGCTTCAGGTGAGGATATGAAGTATTGATATAGAATTGCTAAGACAGAATAATTGGTGATGGTTTGGATTCTGATTCTGATTTTGATTTGTTGAAAAGTTAGAAAGTTGGGAAGTATGAGGAATATGAATTAGATTTAGCTTTCCCTTATGATAGTTTCCTATTCATGGATTAGCGAGAACATAGGATGAATATTTGGTGAAAGGAAGTTTAGGATGCTTAGTGAGTTTTTATTACAGTGCATTGTATTTATTTGGCATTTTTATCACACTGGGAACTCATGGGTCAGGGGTTCTCATTCCGTATATATCTCTTATTTTTCAGATACAGGTCCAGGTGCTCAGAAGTGAGCTGTGGTTCATCTGAGAAATGGCGAAGATCTTTATATCCTCTACTTTATATTTTGCTTATAATCTCTCCAGCTTTATTTTGAAAAACCTATATTATATACTAAACTCTTTTAAACTTGCCTATAGAGGACCTTGTGCATCTTTTGGGAGAGATTAGGAGATATGGTTGTCAAACTGCTTTTATAATGTACCCTAATCGGCCTAAACTTCGCGGGTCGCGACTAGTGACTAATTATTTATGTTACCTATCTATATTTTGTTTTATCTTATTCTTCTTGATGGCATTATCTTTATATCGTCCCAATTCATGCTTTACCTTCTTTTTGTCGATACGTGAGTGTTACGACTTCGCGATTTTATTTTTACTCCTTTCAGACTTCTCGATTAATACTCCTTTCAATTATACTTATAAATTATGTATTAAAAATTCACCTTGAGAGTCGTACCACCTTATTATCATTGACTTATGACTCGAGTATAAGGATTTGAATATTAGGGTGTTACATATAAAATGGTGGTGTGGCTAGGGTTGTTTTCATTGTTTTCTTTGAGAATGACAAAGGAGTGGTGCGGTCTAGGGTTTAGAAATGTTTTGAATTAGTTTTAAAGTTAAAAGTGAGATTAATATATTTATAATAATACGTGATTATACATCTCTTAAAGATCATGTTATCAATTATCTGAGGCATTCTAATTATATAAGTTTATTATTTTTTATTAATTTATTAATATTTACTTAGTTAATATTAGTATAATAGTTTGTATGATTGTGATATAGTCCTGTTTCCATATTCTTCGTTAGAATATATAATTGATTGAATAATAAAATATTAAATATAAAATATAAGTCTTAGTTAAACAAAATAACAAATTTAAGCTGATAACAAATTTATTATATATCTTTAACACTAAAGACAAGATAATTGAATATACACAAAATTTAATTTATTAATTTATCTAATTTATTAATTTGAATCTAGTCCTTATTATTATTTCTTTCGTTAGGTATAGTACAGTTCATTTGTTTAGTAAAATAAATTAATGAAACTGAGTAAGCAATGAATAATATATAATTATATGGTGTTTTGTGTTTTAATATTATTGTTATTTTATTTTCTGTTTTAATTAAAAGAATGACGTTATAAATGTAAATAATGAAAAATTTGAATTTGTTTAATTGTTATTTATTTTATTTTTTGTTAAAAATATTATTAATTTATTATTTATGTTATTTATTAAATTAATTATAAATGTAAATAATAAAAAATTCAAATTTGTTTAATTATTATTTATTTTATTTTTTGTTGAAAAATTATTAATTTATTATTTTTGCTATTTATTAAATTAATTTTTTTGTGGTTGAACTCTACGAGGCTGATAGGAATTTTTTGTCTCGTAAGCTTCGCCAACCAGAAACGTGGCATCCGGCGGTTGACTAAGCCTTACGAACCACCGGGTTCTACCAGCTCTCAAGAGTTTGAGTAATCAGAGGGCATTCTGCGATACTAGTTGCTCTTATGGAAAGGTGGCGGTCGGAGACACGTACGTTTGTAATATCAGTGGGTGATGTTACAGTGACACTGCAGGACGTGTTACACTTATTCGGCCAACTGATTGACGGAGAGGTTGTGACTGGTTGGACCGATAGCAGTCACGACTTCTTGGTCGCCAGAGTCTCGCAATATTCGGCAGCAAACCCCAAGTGAGCAGTTCCTCCAAGAGCTACATAAATCATTCATGGGTTCGCCATATTAGAGACACACAGCCTTTGGATACATGGGAGTCAGTTATGCGCTATGTTATGTGTCACATCTTCTGTCTGTTGGGTACCACCCTCTTCGTGGATAAGTCGACGGTATATTTACACGCGAAGTATCTACCACTGCTCTAGAATTTTGATCAGATCAGCAATTACAGTTGGGGGTCAGCTTGTCTTGCAAACCTTTACAGGTCACTGTGTCGTGCATTACAGTACAATTGCAAGGAGATGGATGGGCCACTAGACTTGCTGTTTGTTTGGGCATGGGAGCGTATGTCAAGGCTTGCACCCATTCTCCGACACCAGCTTGCGCTGGCTGAGATACTAGTGGCACGCAGGTATGCATCATTATTTTATAGGAATTTGACTTGTATATTATTTATAGGCAAAATGTAATTCAAACTATGTGAATAATGTTTTATGTTGCAGATGGAGTCATCATCCACAGGCCCAAAAATGGATGGCTAGGATTTAGGCGAACATTAGGCATGCAATCAACATTATGGAAGAGGTGAGTATGGGTTTTGAGGGTTTTTGTTATAATTAATGGTATTATTAATAATCTAATGCCCCTCGATTTATTTTGCAGTTTGTATGGAGGTCGTATGTCGGCATCATCATTCGTGCCAAACTACATGCACACCTTGATGTTTGTGACACGGTGGGGCCGTTGGTGTCATTCGAGTGTGTTGAATGGCTTCCTGTGGACTGAGAGGTTCGCCAGTACAAATATGCACAGTCTCCCCCTCTGGCAATACAAGCCATACTAGTTGAGACGCATTGCTATACTCTTCGGGGAGTACATCACCATGACTGGTGCAGGATTTATGACGAATGGATACAATAATAGGGTAAACGCCACAACAGTTGTCTGCAAGATCAGGATCTGCAACCAATTGTCGACTTCACCCCATCTGCCGATTATTGGAGTTGGTACATTAGATCATATGGGATGTACCTGAGGTTGACGGAATTCATTCATCAGCACCCACCACAGTATCCACCTCAGCAGACACCACCTTAGCAGCCACCACAGTATCCACCGCAGTAGCCACCTCAGTATCCACCGTAGCCACCACCTTATGCAATGTTTCAGCTGTTTCTTTATCATCATCCATAGCCATCATCGAGCCATCACAGATTGCATCATAGCCATCAGTTTTATCATAGATCACATCACATCCATTGGTCGGGCGAAATTGTGAACTATACTTTTTCACAACTCTCATAATCCCTGGTACTGGCTCCAAGAACTTGGTGCGCTTAATACCATGGCATTACACAACTTCGCACAACTAACCAGCAAGTGCACTGGGTCGTCCAAGTAATAAACCTTACGTGAGTAAGGGTCGATCCCACGGAGATTGTTAGTATTGAAGCAAGCTATGGTCATCTTGTAAATCTTAGTCAGGCAAACTCAGATATATATGGTGATGAACGAAAATAACATAGAAGATAAAGATAGTGATACTTATGTAATTCATTGGTAGGAACTTCAGATAAGCGCATGAAGATGCCTTCCCTTCCGTCTCTCTGCTTTCCTACTGTCTTCATCCAACCCTTCTTACTCCTTTCCATGGCAAGCTCGTATAGGGTCTCACTGTTGTCAGCAGCTACCTCCCATCCTTGCAGTGAAAGCTAATGCTCAATACTCTGTCACAGTACGGCCAATCACCGGTTCGGTTCCCTCCCCTACCGGAATAGAATAACTCTTTTGCGTCTGTCACTAACGCCCAGTAGGTTACAGGTTTGAAGCACGTCACAGTCATTCAATCATTGAATCCTACTCAGAATACCACAGACAAGGTTAGACCTTCCGGATTCTCTTGAATGCTGCCATCAGTTCTTGCCTATACCACGAAGACTCTGATCTCACGGAATTTGAATGAAAGAACAATAGTAATTGCATTAATACTCGAGGTACAGCAGAGCTCCACACCTTAATCTATGGTGTGTAGAAACTCCACCGTTGAAAATACATAAGCATAAGGTCTAGGCATGGCCGAATGGCCAGCCTCCCAATGATCTAAGAACTAAAATGTCCAAAGATGATCTAGAGATCTAAAAGTGATCAAAAGATTTCTATACAATAGTAAAAGGTCCTACTTATAAGAAACTAGTAGCCTAAGGTGTACAGAAATGAGTAAATGACATAAAAATCCACTTCCGGGCCCACTTGGTGTGTGCTTGGGCTGAGCAATGAAGGAATTTCGTGTAGAGACCTTTTCTGGAGTTAAACGCCAGCTCTCATGCCAGTTTGGGCGTTTAACTCCAAATTTTATGCCAGTTCCGGCGTTTAACGCTGGAATTTCTGTAGGTGACTTTGAGCGCCGGTTTGGGCCATCAAATCTTGGGCAAAGTATGAACTATTATATATTGCTGGAAAGCCCAGGATGTCTACCTTCCAACGCCGTTGAGAGCGCGCCAATTGGGCTTCTGTAGCTCCAGAAAATCCGCTTCGAATGCAGGGAGGTCAGAATCCAACAGCATCTGCAGTCCTTTTTGGTCTCAGAATCAGATTTTTGCTCAGGTCCCTCAATTTCAGCCAGAAAATACCTGAAATCACAGAAAAACACACAAACTCATAGTAAAGTCCAGAAAAGTGAATTTTAATTAAAAACTAATAAAAATATACTAAAAACTAACTATATCATATCAAAAACATACTAAAACAATGCCAAAAAGTATACAAATTATCCGCTCATCACAACACCAAACTTAAATTGTTGCTTGTCCCCAAGCAACTGAAGATCAAATAAGATAAAAAGAAGAGAATATGCAATGAACTCCAAAAACATCTATGAAGATCAGTATTAATTAGATGAGCGGGGCTTTTACCTTTTTGCCTCTGAATAGTTTTGGCATCTCACTTTATCCCTTATAATTCAGAATGATTGGCTTCTTTAGGAACTTAGAATCTAGATAGTGTTAATGACTCTCTTAGTAAAGTATGATGATTCTTAAACATAGCTATTTATTGAGTCTTGGCTGTGGCCCAAAGCACTCTGTCTTCCAGTATTACCACCGGATACATACATGCCACAGACACATAATTGGGTGAACCTTTTCAGATTGTGACTCAGCTTTGCTAAAGTCCCCAATTAGAGGTGTCCAGGGTTCTTAAGCACACTCTTATTTGCCTTGGATCACAACTTTGTTTCTTTCTTTTTTTTTCTTTTTCTTTTTTTTTTTTCGAAAATTTTTTTTTTTCGGTTTTTTTTTTTTTTTTGAAATGCTTTTTCTTGCTTCAAGAATAATTTTATTGATTTTTCAGATCCTCAGTAACATGTCTCCTTTTTCATCATTCTTTCAAGAGCCAACATTCATGAACCACAAATTCAAAAGACATATGCACTGTTTAAGCATACATTCAGAGAACAAAAATATTGCCACCACATCAAAATAATTAAACTATTATAAAATTCAAAATTCATGCAATTCTTTCTTTTATCAATTAGGCACGTTTTTAATGAAGAAAGGTGATGGATTCATAGGACATTCATAACTTTAAGGCATAGACACTAAGACACTAATGATCATAAGACACAAACATGGATAAACATAAGCATAAAAATCGAAAAACAGAAGAACAGTAACAAGGAAATCAAAGAACGGGTCCACCTTAGTGATGGCGGCTCTTTCTTGCTCTTGAAGATCCTATGGAGTGCTTGAGCTCCTCAATGTCTCTTCCTTGTCTTTGTTGCTCCTCCCTCATGATTCTTTGATCTTCTCTAATTTCATGAAGGATGATGGAGTGTTCTTGATGCTCCACCCTCAGTTGTCCCATGTTGGAACTTAGTTCTCCTAGGGAGGTGTTTAGTTGCTCCCAATAGTTTTGTGGAGGAAAATTCATCTCTTGAGGAATCTCAGGGATCTCATGATGAGTGAGATCTCTTGTGTACTCCATCCTTTTCTTGGTGATGGGCTTGTCCTCATCAATGGGAATGTCTCCCTCTATGTCAACTCCAACTGAATAACAGAGGTGACAAATGAGATGAGGAAAGGCTAACCTTGCCAAGGTGGAGGTCTTGTCCGCCACCTTATAGAGTTCTTGGGCTATAACCTCATGAACCTCTATTTCTTCTCCAATCATGATACTATGGATCATGATGGCCCGGTCTATGGTAACTTCGGACCGGTTGCTAGTGGGGATGATTGAGCGTTGTATGAACTCTAACCATCCTCTAGCCACGGGCTTGAGGTCATGCTTTCTCAATTGAACCGGCTTTCCTCTTGAATCTTGCTTCCATTGTGCGCCCTCTTCACATATGACTGTGAGGACTTGGTCCAACCTTTGATCAAAGTTGACCCTTCTAGTGTAAGGATGCTCATCTCCTTGCATCATAGGCAAGTTGAACGCCACCCTCACACTCTCCGGACTAAAATCCAAGTATTTCCCCCGAACCATAGTGAGATAATTCTTTGGATTCGGGTTCACACTTTGGTCATGGTTCTTTGTGATCCATGCATTGGCATAGAACTCTTGAACCATCAAGATTCCGACTTGTTGAATGGGGTTGGTAAGTACTTCCCAACCTCTTCTTCGGATCTCATGGCGGATCTCCGGATATTCACCCTTTTTGAGTGAAAAGGGGACTTCGGGGATCACCTTCTTCAAAGCCACAACTTCATAGAAGTGGTCTTGATGCACCTTTGAGAGGAATCTATCCATCTCCCATGACTCGGAGGTGGAAGCCTTTGCCTTCCCTTTCCTCTTTCTAGAGGTTTCTCCGGCCTTTGGTGCCATAAGGTTATGAAAAAGCAATGCTTTTACCACACCAAACTTAAAATGTTTGCTCGTCCTCGAGCAAAAGAAGAAAGAAGAGAGTAGAAGAAGAAGAAATGAGGAAGAGGGAGATGGAAGTGTGTTCGGCCAAGAAGGGTAAGAAAGGGTGTTTAGGTTGTGTGAAAATGAAGAGTTGAAGAAGGGTATTTATAGGAGAGAGGGGGTAAAGGTTCGGCCATGAGGGGTGGGTTTGGGAGGGAAAGTGGTTTGAATTTGAAGGGTGAGGTTGGTGGGGTTTTATGAAGGATGGATGTGAGTGGTGAAGAGAAAGATGGGATTTGATAGGTGAGGGGTTTTTGGGGAAGAGGTGTTGAGGTGATTGGTGAATGGGGGAAGAAGAGAGAGAGTGATGGTAGGGTCCTGTGGGGTCCACAGATCCTGTAGTGTCAAGGAAAAGTCATCCCTGCACCAAATGTTGCTCAAAATCACGTTTTGAGTAATTTCTGGCGTTAAACGCCGGGCTGGTGCCCATTCCTGGCATTTAACGCCAGGTTCTTGCCCTTTACTGGCGTTTAACGCCAGTCTGGTGCCCCTTTCTGGCGTTAAATGCCCAGAATGGTGCCAGACTGGGCGTTAAACGCCCAACAGCTAGCATTACTGGCGTTTGAACGCCAGTTTCTTCTCCTCCAGGGTGTGCTGTTTTTCTTCCTGTTTTTCATTCTGTTTTTGCTTTTTTCATTGTTTTTGTGACTTCTTATGATCATCAACCTACAAAAAAGATAAAATAACAAAAGAAAATAATTAATTATAAAACATTGGGTTGCCTCCCAACAAGCGCTTCTTTAATGTCATTAGCTTGATAGAGGACTCTCATGGAGCCTCAGGAATGCTCAGAACCATGTGGGAACCTCTCAACACCAAACTTAGAGTTTGAATGTGGGGGTTCAACACCAAACTTAGAGTTTGGTTGTAGCCTCCCAACACCAAACTTATAGTTTGACTGTGGGGGCTCTGTTTGGCTCTGTTTTGAGAGAAGCTCTTCATGCTTCCTCTCCATGATGATAGAGGGATGTCCTTGGGCCTTAAACACCAAGAACTCTTCATTCACTTGAATGATTAACTCTCCTCTATCAACATCAATCACAGCCTTTGCTGTGGCTAGGAAGGGTCTGCCAAGGATGATGGATTCATCCATGCACTTCCCAGTCTCTAGGACTATGAAGTCAGTAGGGATGTAATGGTCTTCAATCTTTACCAAAACATTCTCTACAAGTCCATGAGCTTGTTTTCTTGAATTGTCTGCCATCTCCAATGAGATTCTTGCAGATTGCACCTCAAAGA
Organism: Arachis stenosperma; assembly: GCF_014773155.1. Lineage (NCBI taxonomy): Eukaryota > Viridiplantae > Streptophyta > Magnoliopsida > Fabales > Fabaceae > Arachis > Arachis stenosperma. The sequence goes on along the minus strand of NC_080381.1, from coordinate 92,575,042 downwards.
TCCCTAATTTCTCCATTACAGAGAGGGGCATGAGGTTCACACTTGACCCTAAGTCACACAAGGCCTTCTTGAAGGTCATGGTGCCTATGGTACAAGGTATAGAAAACTTCCCAGGATCCTGCCTCTTTTGAGGCAGTTTCTGCCTAGACAAGTCATCCAGTTCTTTGGTGAGCAAAGGTGGTTCATCCTCCCAAGTCTCATTTCCAAATAACTTGTCATTCAGTTTCATGATTGCTCCAAGGTATTTAGCAACTTGCTCTTCAGTGACATACTCATCCTCTTCAGAGGAAGAATACTCATCAGAGCTCATGAATGGCAGAAGTAAGTCCAATGGAATCTCTATGGTCTCATTTTGAGCCTCAGATTCCCAAGGTTCCTCATAGAGGAACTCAGAGGAGAGTGGTGTACGCCCACTGAGGTCTTCCTCAGTGGCGTCCACCTCCTCTCTTTCCTCCCAGAATTCGGCCATGTTAATGGCTTTGCACTCTCCTTTTGGATTTTCTTCTGTATTACTTGGGAGAGTACTAGGAGGGAGTTCAGTAACTTTCTTGCTCAGCTGACCCACTTGTCCTTCCAAATTTCTGATGGAGGACCTTGTTTCATTCATGAAACTTTGGGTGGTCTTTATTAGATCAGAGACCATTGTTGCTAAGTCAGAAGTATTCTGCTTAGAACTCTCTGTCTGTTGCTGAGAAGATGATGGAAAAAAGGCTTGCTATTGCTAAACCTGTTTCTTCCACCATTATTGTTATTGAAACCTTGTTGAGGTCTCTCTTGATTCTTCCATGAGAAATTGGGGTGATTTCTCCATGAAGAATTGTAGGTGTTTCCATAGGGTTCTCCTAGGTAATTCACCTCTTCCATGGAAGGGTTCTCAGGATCATAAGCTTCTTCCTCAGATGAAGCATCCTTAGTACTGTTTGGTGCATTTTGCATACCAGACAGACTTTGAGAAATCAAATTGACTTGTTGAGTCAATATCTTGTTCTGAGCCAATATGGCATTCAGAGTGTCAATCTCAAGAACTCCTTTCTTCTGATTAGTCCCATTGTTCACAGGATTCCTTTCAGAAGTGTACATGAATTGGTTATTTGCAACCATTTCAATCAATTCTTGAGCTTCTGCAGGCGTCTTCTTCAGATGAAGAGATCCTCCAGCAGAGCTATCCAAGGACATCTTGGATAGTTCAGAGAGACCATCATAGAAAATACCTATGATGCTCCATTCAGAAAGCATGTCTGAAGGACATCTTCTGATTAATTGTTTGTATCTTTCCCAAGCTTCATAGAGGGATTCTCCATCCTTCTGTCTGAAGGTTTGGACTTCCACTCTAAGCTTACTCCATCTTTGTGGTGGAAAGAACTTTGCCAAGAAGGCATTGACTAGCTTTTCCCAAGAGTCCAGGCTTTCTTTAGGTTGAGAATCCAACCATATTCTAGCTCTGTCTCTTACAGCAAAAGGGAATAGCATCAGTCTATAGACCTCAGGGTTAACCCCATTAGTCTTGACTGTGTCACAGATTTGCAAGAATTCAGCTAAGAACTGATGAGGATCTTCCATTGGAAGTCCATGGAACTTGCAATTCTGTTGCATTAGAGAAACTAATTGAGGCTTAAGCTCAAAGTTGTTTGCTCCAATGGCAGGGATAGAGATGCTTCTCCCATAGAAATCAGGAGTAGGTGCAGTAAAGTCACCCAGCACCTTCCTTGCATTGTTGGCATTATTGTTGTTTTCGGCTGCCATGTTTTCTTCTTCCTTGAAGAATCCGGTCAGGTCCTCTAAAGAGAGTTGTGCCTTGGCTTCTCTTAGCTTTCTCTTCAAGGTCCTCTCAGGTTCAGGGTCAGCTTCAACAAGAATGCCTTTGTCTCTGCTCTGCTCATATGAAAGAGAAGAGAAAAAAGAAAATGTGGAATCCTCTATGTCACAGTATAGAGATTCCTTGAAGTGTCAGAGGAAAAGAGAAATAGTAAGAAGAAGGAGAAGGAGAATTCGAACTTTAATTAGGTAAGGTTCGAATTGTGCATTTAGAAGGAGTGGTACTCCATAAATAGAAGGATGTGGGAAGGAGGGAAGAGAATTTTCGAAAATTCAATCAAAAGATTTTGAAAACATTTTGAAAATTTGATTGATAGTTTTCGAAAATTGAAAGTGGAAGAGAAATCAAGTGATTTTTGAAAAAGATTTTGAAATTAGAAATTGAAAAGATTTGATTGAAAACTAATTTGAAAAAGATGTGATTAAAAGGATTTGATTGAAGAGTTATGGTTTTAAAAGATGTGATTGAGAAGATATGATTTGAAAACAATTTTTAAAAGATATGATTTGAAAACAATTTAAAAAGATATGATTTTAAAAATAAATTGATGACTTGCCTAACAAGAAAAGATATGATTCAAGCATAAAACCTTCCTTAATAGAAAAGGCAAAAAATGTTCAATCAAATCATTAATTGTTAGTAAGTATCTTTGAAAAAGGAAAGAAATTGATTTTGAAAACATTTGATTGAAAAGATATGATTTGAAAAAGATTTGGTTTTGAAAAACTTTGAAAACTTGAAAAAAAAATTGATTTGAAAACAAAATCTTCCCCCTAGCACCATCCTGGCGTTAAACGCCCAGAATGGTATACATTCTGGCGTTTAACGCCCAAAATGCTACCTCTTTGGGCGTTAAACGCCCAACCAGGTGCCCTGGCTGGCGTTTAAACGCCAGTCTGCCTTCTTCACTGGGCATTTTGAATGCTCAGCTTTTTCTGTATAATTCCTCTGCAGTGTGTTCTGAATCTTCAATCCCTTGTATCATTGACTTGAAAAGACACAAATTAAAAATTTTTGGATTTTAATAATTAAAATGCAACAAGAATCAAATAACAATGCATACAAGACACCAAACTTAGTAGTTTGTGTACTACTGACACTAATGAACTGCAAATGCATATGAGACACACAAATACTCAAGTCAATAGAATTCAAAGATTAGAACACAAAATATATGCATGGATTCGAAAAATGTAACAAAAACATGCGTTTGACACCAAACTTAAGATGAGACTCTAGACTCAAACAAGGAATTTTTGGATTTTATGATTTTGTAAAATTTTTTAATTTTTTTGTGTTTTTCGAAAATTAAGTGGAAAAAGAATCAAAATTCTTAATGAGAATTCCAGGAATCAGTGCAATGCTAGTCTAAGACTCCGGTCCAGGAATTAGACATGGCTTCACAGCCAGCCAAGCTTCCAAAGAAAGCTTCGGTCCAAAACACTAGACATGACCAAAGGTCAGCCAAGCCTTAGCAAATCACTGCTCCAAAAGCAAGATTGGTACGAAATCAACAAGCTCTTGTGGTGATAAGTTGAAACCTCGGTCCAATCAGATTAGACATGGCTTCTCAGCCAGCCAGATTTCAACAAATCATCATGAAACTCTAGAATTAATCTTCAAGAATTTCGAAAAAAATACCTAATCTAAGCAACAAGATGAACCGTCAGTTATCCAGCCTGAACAATCCCGGGCAATAACACCAAAAATTTGATGTTGTTGCCGGATCTTGGCACTGATGTTACCAAAAGCTTGCTCAAAACATGAACAATCCCCGACAACGGCGCCAAAAACTTGGTCGGGCGAAATTGTGAACTATACTTTTTCACAACTCTCATAATCCCTGGTACTGGCTCCAAAAACTTGGTGCGCTTAATACCATGGCATTACACAACTTCGCACAACTAACCAGCAAGTGCACTGGGTCGTCCAAGTAATAAACCTTACGTGAGTAAGGGTCGATCCCACGGAGATTGTTAGTATTGAAGCAAGCTATGGTCATCTTGTAAATCTTAGTCAGGCAAACTCAGATATATATGGTGATGAACGAAAATAACATAGAAGATAAAGATAGTGATACTTATGTAATTCATTGGTAGGAACTTCAGATAAGCGCATGAAGATGCCTTCCCTTCCGTCTCTCTGCTTTCCTACTGTCTTCATCCAACCCTTCTTACTCCTTTCCATGGCAAGCTCGTATAGGGTCTCACTGTTGTCAGCAGCTACCTCCCATCCTTGCAGTGAAAGCTAATGCTCAATACTCTGTCACAGTACGGCCAATCACCGGTTCGGTTCCCTCCCCTACCGGAATAGAATAACTCTTTTGCGTCTGTCACTAACGCCCAGTAGGTTACAGGTTTGAAGCACGTCACAGTCATTCAATCATTGAATCCTACTCAGAATACCACAGACAAGGTTAGACCTTCCGGATTCTCTTGAATGCTGCCATCAGTTCTTGCCTATACCACGAAGACTCTGATCTCACGGAATTTGAATGAAAGAACAATAGTAATTGCATTAATACTCGAGGTACAGCAGAGCTCCACACCTTAATCTATGGTGTGTAGAAACTCCACCGTTGAAAATACATAAGCATAAGGTCTAGGCATGGCCGAATGGCCAGCCTCCCAATGATCTAAGAACTAAAATGTCCAAAGATGATCTAGAGATCTAAAAGTGATCAAAAGATTTCTATACAATAGTAAAAGGTCCTACTTATAAGAAACTAGTAGCCTAAGGTGTACAGAAATGAGTAAATGACATAAAAATCCACTTCCGGGCCCACTTGGTGTGTGCTTGGGCTGAGCAATGAAGGAATTTCGTGTAGAGACCTTTTCTGGAGTTAAACGCCAGCTCTCATGCCAGTTTGGGCGTTTAACTCCAAATTTTATGCCAGTTCCGGCGTTTAACGCTGGAATTTCTGTAGGTGACTTTGAGCGCCGGTTTGGGCCATCAAATCTTGGGCAAAGTATGAACTATTATATATTGCTGGAAAGCCCAGGATGTCTACCTTCCAACGCCGTTGAGAGCGCGCCAATTGGGCTTCTGTAGCTCCAGAAAATCCGCTTCGAATGCAGGAGGTCAGAATCCAACAGCATCTGCAGTCCTTTTTGGTCTCAGAATCAGATTTTTGCTCAGGTCCCTCAATTTCAGCCAGAAAATACCTGAAATCACAGAAAAACACACAAACTCATAGTAAAGTCCAGAAAAGTGAATTTTAATTAAAAACTAATAAAAATATACTAAAAACTAACTATATCATATCAAAAACATACTAAAAACAATGCCAAAAAGTATACAAATTATCCGCTCATCACAACACCAAACTTAAATTGTTGCTTGTCCCCAAGCAACTGAAGATCAAATAAGATAAAAAGAAGAGAATATGCAATGAACTCCAAAAACATCTATGAAGATCAGTATTAATTAGATGAGCGGGGCTTTTACCTTTTTGCCTCTGAATAGTTTTGGCATCTCACTTTATCCCTTATAATTCAGAATGATTGGCTTCTTTAGGAACTTAGAATCTAGATAGTGTTAATGACTCTCTTAGTAAAGTATGATGATTCTTAAACATAGCTATTTATTGAGTCTTGGCTGTGGCCCAAAGCACTCTGTCTTCCAGTATTACCACCGGATACATACATGCCACAGACACATAATTGGGTGAACCTTTTCAGATTGTGACTCAGCTTTGCTAAAGTCCCCAATTAGAGGTGTCCAGGGTTCTTAAGCACACTCTTATTTGCCTTGGATCACAACTTTGTTTCTTTCTTTTTTTTCTTTTCTTTTTTTTTTTTCGAAATTTTTTTTTCGGTTTTTTTTTTTTTTTTAAATGCTTTTTCTTGCTTCAAGAATAATTTTATTGATTTTTCAGATCCTCAGTAACATGTCTCCTTTTTCATCATTCTTTCAAGAGCCAACATTCATGAACCACAAATTCAAAAGACATATGCACTGTTTAAGCATACATTCAGAGAACAAAAATATTGCCACCACATCAAAATAATTAAACTATTATAAAATTCAAAATTCATGCAATTCTTTCTTTTATCAATTAGGCACGTTTTTAATGAAGAAAGGTGATGGATTCATAGGACATTCATAACTTTAAGGCATAGACACTAAGACACTAATGATCATAAGACACAAACATGGATAAACATAAGCATAAAAATCGAAAAACAGAAGAACAGTAACAAGGAAATCAAAGAACGGGTCCACCTTAGTGATGGCGGCTCTTTCTTGCTCTTGAAGATCCTATGGAGTGCTTGAGCTCCTCAATGTCTCTTCCTTGTCTTTGTTGCTCCTCCCTCATGATTCTTTGATCTTCTCTAATTTCATGAAGGATGATGGAGTGTTCTTGATGCTCCACCCTCAGTTGTCCCATGTTGGAACTTAGTTCTCCTAGGGAGGTGTTTAGTTGCTCCCAATAGTTTTGTGGAGGAAAATTCATCTCTTGAGGAATCTCAGGGATCTCATGATGAGTGAGATCTCTTGTGTACTCCATCCTTTTCTTGGTGATGGGCTTGTCCTCATCAATGGGAATGTCTCCCTCTATGTCAACTCCAACTGAATAACAGAGGTGACAAATGAGATGAGGAAAGGCTAACCTTGCCAAGGTGGAGGTCTTGTCCGCCACCTTATAGAGTTCTTGGGCTATAACCTCATGAACCTCTATTTCTTCTCCAATCATGATACTATGGATCATGATGGCCCGGTCTATGGTAACTTCGGACCGGTTGCTAGTGGGGATGATTGAGCGTTGTATGAACTCTAACCATCCTCTAGCCACGGGCTTGAGGTCATGCTTTCTCAATTGAACCGGCTTTCCTCTTGAATCTTGCTTCCATTGTGCGCCCTCTTCACATATGACTGTGAGGACTTGGTCCAACCTTTGATCAAAGTTGACCCTTCTAGTGTAAGGATGCTCATCTCCTTGCATCATAGGCAAGTTGAACGCCACCCTCACACTCTCCGGACTAAAATCCAAGTATTTCCCCCGAACCATAGTGAGATAATTCTTTGGATTCGGGTTCACACTTTGGTCATGGTTCTTTGTGATCCATGCATTGGCATAGAACTCTTGAACCATCAAGATTCCGACTTGTTGAATGGGGTTGGTAAGTACTTCCCAACCTCTTCTTCGGATCTCATGGCGGATCTCCGGATATTCACCCTTTTTGAGTGAAAAGGGGACTTCGGGGATCACCTTCTTCAAAGCCACAACTTCATAGAAGTGGTCTTGATGCACCTTTGAGAGGAATCTATCCATCTCCCATGACTCGGAGGTGGAAGCCTTTGCCTTCCCTTTCCTCTTTCTAGAGGTTTCTCCGGCCTTTGGTGCCATAATGGTTATGAAAAAGCAATGCTTTTACCACACCAAACTTAAAATGTTTGCTCGTCCTCGAGCAAAAGAAGAAAGAAGAGAGTAGAAGAAGAAGAAATGAGGAAGAGGGAGATGGAAGTGTGTTCGGCCAAGAAGGGTAAGAAAGGGTGTTTAGGTTGTGTGAAAATGAAGAGTTGAAGAAGGGTATTTATAGGAGAGAGGGGGTAAAGGTTCGGCCATGAGGGGTGGGTTTGGGAGGGAAAGTGGTTTGAATTTGAAGGGTGAGGTTGGTGGGGTTTTATGAAGGATGGATGTGAGTGGTGAAGAGAAAGATGGGATTTGATAGGTGAGGGGTTTTTGGGGAAGAGGTGTTGAGGTGATTGGTGAATGGGGGAAGAAGAGAGAGAGTGATGGTAGGGTCCTGTGGGGTCCACAGATCCTGTAGTGTCAAGGAAAAGTCATCCCTGCACCAAATGTTGCTCAAAATCACGTTTTGAGTAATTTCTGGCGTTAAACGCCGGGCTGGTGCCCATTCCTGGCATTTAACGCCAGGTTCTTGCCCTTTACTGGCGTTTAACGCCAGTCTGGTGCCCCTTTCTGGCGTTAAATGCCCAGAATGGTGCCAGACTGGGCGTTAAACGCCCAACAGCTAGCATTACTGGCGTTTGAACGCCAGTTTCTTCTCCTCCAGGGTGTGCTGTTTTTCTTCCTGTTTTTCATTCTGTTTTTGCTTTTTTCATTGTTTTTGTGACTTCTTATGATCATCAACCTACAAAAAAGATAAAATAACAAAAGAAAATAATTAATTATAAAACATTGGGTTGCCTCCCAACAAGCGCTTCTTTAATGTCATTAGCTTGATAGAGGACTCTCATGGAGCCTCAGGAATGCTCAGAACCATGTGGGAACCTCTCAACACCAAACTTAGAGTTTGAATGTGGGGGTTCAACACCAAACTTAGAGTTTGGTTGTAGCCTCCCAACACCAAACTTATAGTTTGACTGTGGGGGCTCTGTTTGGCTCTGTTTGAGAGAAGCTCTTCATGCTTCCTCTCCATGATGATAGAGGGATGTCCTTGGGCCTTAAACACCAAGAACTCTTCATTCACTTGAATGATTAACTCTCCTCTATCAACATCAATCACAGCCTTTGCTGTGGCTAGGAAGGGTCTGCCAAGGATGATGGATTCATCCATGCACTTCCCAGTCTCTAGGACTATGAAGTCAGTAGGGATGTAATGGTCTTCAATCTTTACCAAAACATTCTCTACAAGTCCATGAGCTTGTTTTCTTGAATTGTCTGCCATCTCCAATGAGATTCTTGCAGATTGCACCTCAAAGATCCCTAATTTCTCCATTACAGAGAGGGGCATGAGGTTCACACTTGACCCTAAGTCACACAAGGCCTTCTTGAAGGTCATGGTGCCTATGGTACAAGGTATAGAAAACTTCCCAGGATCCTGCCTCTTTTGAGGCAGTTTCTGCCTAGACAAGTCATCCAGTTCTTTGGTGAGCAAAGGTGGTTCATCCTCCCAAGTCTCATTTCCAAATAACTTGTCATTCAGTTTCATGATTGCTCCAAGGTATTTAGCAACTTGCTCTTCAGTGACATACTCATCCTCTTCAGAGGAAGAATACTCATCAGAGCTCATGAATGGCAGAAGTAAGTCCAATGGAATCTCTATGGTCTCATTTTGAGCCTCAGATTCCCAAGGTTCCTCATAGAGGAACTCAGAGGAGAGTGGTGTACGCCCACTGAGGTCTTCCTCAGTGGCGTCCACCTCCTCTCTTTCCTCCCAGAATTCGGCCATGTTAATGGCTTTGCACTCTCCTTTTGGATTTTCTTCTGTATTACTTGGGAGAGTACTAGGAGGGAGTTCAGTAACTTTCTTGCTCAGCTGACCCACTTGTCCTTCCAAATTTCTGATGGAGGACCTTGTTTCATTCATGAAACTTTGGGTGGTCTTTATTAGATCAGAGACCATTGTTGCTAAGTCAGAAGTATTCTGCTTAGAACTCTCTGTCTGTTGCTGAGAAGATGATGGAAAAAGGCTTGCTATTGCTAAACCTGTTTCTTCCACCATTATTGTTATTGAAACCTTGTTGAGGTCTCTCTTGATTCTTCCATGAGAAATTGGGGTGATTTCTCCATGAAGAATTGTAGGTGTTTCCATAGGGTTCTCCTAGGTAATTCACCTCTTCCATGGAAGGGTTCTCAGGATCATAAGCTTCTTCCTCAGATGAAGCATCCTTAGTACTGTTTGGTGCATTTTGCATACCAGACAGACTTTGAGAAATCAAATTGACTTGTTGAGTCAATATCTTGTTCTGAGCCAATATGGCATTCAGAGTGTCAATCTCAAGAACTCCTTTCTTCTGATTAGTCCCATTGTTCACAGGATTCCTTTCAGAAGTGTACATGAATTGGTTATTTGCAACCATTTCAATCAATTCTTGAGCTTCTGCAGGCGTCTTCTTCAGATGAAGAGATCCTCCAGCAGAGCTATCCAAGGACATCTTGGATAGTTCAGAGAGACCATCATAGAAAATACCTATGATGCTCCATTCAGAAAGCATGTCTGAAGGACATCTTCTGATTAATTGTTTGTATCTTTCCCAAGCTTCATAGAGGGATTCTCCATCCTTCTGTCTGAAGGTTTGGACTTCCACTCTAAGCTTACTCCATCTTTGTGGTGGAAAGAACTTTGCCAAGAAGGCATTGACTAGCTTTTCCCAAGAGTCCAGGCTTTCTTTAGGTTGAGAATCCAACCATATTCTAGCTCTGTCTCTTACAGCAAAAGGGAATAGCATCAGTCTATAGACCTCAGGGTTAACCCCATTAGTCTTGACTGTGTCACAGATTTGCAAGAATTCAGCTAAGAACTGATGAGGATCTTCCATTGGAAGTCCATGGAACTTGCAATTCTGTTGCATTAGAGAAACTAATTGAGGCTTAAGCTCAAAGTTGTTTGCTCCAATGGCAGGGATAGAGATGCTTCTCCCATAGAAATCAGGAGTAGGTGCAGTAAAGTCACCCAGCACCTTCCTTGCATTGTTGGCATTATTGTTGTTTTCGGCTGCCATGTTTTCTTCTTCCTTGAAGAATCCGGTCAGGTCCTCTAAAGAGAGTTGTGCCTTGGCTTCTCTTAGCTTTCTCTTCAAGGTCCTCTCAGGTTCAGGGTCAGCTTCAACAAGAATGCCTTTGTCTCTGCTCCTGCTCATATGAAAGAGAAGAGAAAAAAGAAAATGTGGAATCCTCTATGTCACAGTATAGAGATTCCTTGAAGTGTCAGAGGAAAAGAGAAATAGTAAGAAGAAGGAGAAGGAGAATTCGAACTTTAATTAGGTAAGGTTCGAATTGTGCATTTAGAAGGAGTGGTACTCCATAAATAGAAGGATGTGGGAAGGAGGGAAGAGAATTTTCGAAAATTCAATCAAAAGATTTTGAAAACATTTTGAAAATTTGATTGATAGTTTTCGAAAATTGAAAGTGGAAGAGAAATCAAGTGATTTTTGAAAAAGATTTTGAAATTAGAAATTGAAAAGATTTGATTGAAAACTAATTTGAAAAAGATGTGATTAAAAGGATTTGATTGAAGAGTTATGGTTTTAAAAAGATGTGATTGAGAAGATATGATTTGAAAACAATTTTTAAAAGATATGATTTGAAAACAATTTAAAAAGATATGATTTTAAAAATAAATTGATGACTTGCCTAACAAGAAAAGATATGATTCAAGCATAAAACCTTCCTTAATAGAAAAGGCAAAAAATGTTCAATCAAATCATTAATTGTTAGTAAGTATCTTTGAAAAAGGAAAGAAATTGATTTTGAAAACATTTGATTGAAAAGATATGATTTGAAAAAGATTTGGTTTTGAAAAACTTTGAAAACTTGAAAAAAAAATTGATTTGAAAACAAAATCTTCCCCCTAGCACCATCCTGGCGTTAAACGCCCAGAATGGTATACATTCTGGCGTTTAACGCCCAAAATGCTACCTCTTTGGGCGTTAAACGCCCAACCAGGTGCCCTGGCTGGCGTTTAAACGCCAGTCTGCCTTCTTCACTGGGCATTTTTGAATGCTCAGCTTTTTCTGTATAATTCCTCTGCAGTGTGTTCTGAATCTTCAATCCCTTGTATCATTGACTTGAAAAGACACAAATTAAAAATATTTTTGGATTTTTAATAATTAAAATGCAACAAGAATCAAATAACAATGCATACAAGACACCAAACTTAGTAGTTTGTGTACTACTGACACTAATGAACTGCAAATGCATATGAGACACACAAAATACTCAAGTCAATAGAATTCAAAGATTAGAACACAAAATATATGCATGGATTCGAAAAATGTAACAAAAACATGCGTTTGACACCAAACTTAAGATGAGACTCTAGACTCAAACAAGGAATATTTTTGGATTTTATGATTTTGTAAAATTTTTTAATTTTTTTGTGTTTTTCGAAAATTAAGTGGAAAAAGAATCAAAATTCTTAATGAGAATTCCAGGAATCAGTGCAATGCTAGTCTAAGACTCCGGTCCAGGAATTAGACATGGCTTCACAGCCAGCCAAGCTTCCAAAGAAAGCTTCGGTCCAAAACACTAGACATGACCAAAGGTCAGCCAAGCCTTAGCAAATCACTGCTCCAAAAGCAAGATTGGTACGAAATTAACAAGCTCTTGTGGTGATAAGTTGAAACCTCGGTCCAATCAGATTAGACATGGCTTCTCAGCCAGCCAGATTTCAACAAATCATCATGAAACTCTAGAATTCATCTTCAAGAATTTCGAAAAAAAAATACCTAATCTAAGCAACAAGATGAACCGTCAGTTGTCCAGCCTGAACAATCCCGGGCAATAACACCAAAAATTTGATGTTGTTGCCGGATCTTGGCACTGATGTTACCAAAAGCTTGCTCAAAACATGAACAATCCCCGGCAACGGCGCCAAAAACTTGGTCGGGCGAAATTGTGAACTATACTTTTTCACAACTCTCATAATCCCTGGTACTGGCTCCAAGAACTTGGTGCGCTTAATACCATGGCATTACACAACTTCGCACAACTAACCAGCAAGTGCACTGGGTCGTCCAAGTAATAAACCTTACGTGAGTAAGGGTCGATCCCACGGAGATTGTTAGTATTGAAGCAAGCTATGGTCATCTTGTAAATCTTAGTCAGGCAAACTCAGATATATATGGTGATGAACGAAAATAACATAGAAGATAAAGATAGTGATACTTATGTAATTCATTGGTAGGAACTTCAGATAAGCGCATGAAGATGCCTTCCCTTCCGTCTCTCTGCTTTCCTACTGTCTTCATCCAACCCTTCTTACTCCTTTCCATGGCAAGCTCGTATAGGGTCTCACTGTTGTCAGCAGCTACCTCCCATCCTTGCAGTGAAAGCTAATGCTCAATACTCTGTCACAGTACGGCCAATCACCGGTTCGGTTCCCTCCCCTACCGGAATAGAATAACTCTTTTGCGTCTGTCACTAACGCCCAGTAGGTTACAGGTTTGAAGCACGTCACAGTCATTCAATCATTGAATCCTACTCAGAATACCACAGACAAGGTTAGACCTTCCGGATTCTCTTGAATGCTGCCATCAGTTCTTGCCTATACCACGAAGACTCTGATCTCACGGAATTTGAATGAAAGAACAATAGTAATTGCATTAATACTCGAGGTACAGCAGAGCTCCACACCTTAATCTATGGTGTGTAGAAACTCCACCGTTGAAAATACATAAGCATAAGGTCTAGGCATGGCCGAATGGCCAGCCTCCCAATGATCTAAGAACTAAAATGTCCAAAGATGATCTAGAGATCTAAAAGTGATCAAAAGATTTCTATACAATAGTAAAAGGTCCTACTTATAAGAAACTAGTAGCCTAAGGTGTACAGAAATGAGTAAATGACATAAAAATCCACTTCCGGGCCCACTTGGTGTGTGCTTGGGCTGAGCAATGAAGGAATTTCGTGTAGAGACCTTTTCTGGAGTTAAACGCTAGCTCTCATGCCAGTTTGGGCGTTTAACTCCAAATTTTATGCCAGTTCCGGCGTTTAACGCTGGAATTTCTGTAGGTGACTTTGAGCGCCGGTTTGGGCCATCAAATCTTGGGCAAAGTATGAACTATTATATATTGCTGGAAAGCCCAGGATGTCTACTTTCCAACGCCGTTGAGAGCGCGCCAATTGGGCTTCTGTAGCTCCAGAAAATCCGCTTCGAATGCAGGGAGGTCAGAATCCAACAGCATCTGCAGTCCTTTTTGGTCTCAGAATCAGATTTTTGCTCAGGTCCCTAAATTTCAGCCAGAAAATACCTGAAATCACAGAAAAACACACAAACTCACAGTAAAGTCCAGAAAAGTGAATTTTAATTAAAAACTAATAAAAATATACTAAAAACTAACTATATCATATCAAAAACATACTAAAAACAATGCCAAAAAGTATACAAATTATCCGCTCATCAGCCATCACAGCCATCTTGGATTTAGGCTCACAGACATTCCCCTATTCTCACCATCACAGCCATCACCTGGGGACTAAGATATCATTCGTCGATTCCTTGACAGCGGTGGTCCTCGTCTTGATGATGCTTACATCTCAACCATCCCTTCACAGCAGTCCTTGCAACTCTACCGGGCATCGGTCGACGGTTTGTCTCATCGACATCATCTACCGGCCAAACTAGATAGTCGAGCCAGTGTATACATCAAGTCGCATATTCAGATCGATCGGGGTCATATGAATGCATCACAGCAAGCTCCGATCGGTCTGGACTTGAATGAGCCGACACAGGAGCATGTTGGCGAGTATATCCCCAGTCCTTTCGTTAGTCGAACTTTGTTTACTTTCATCGTTGTATTTGTTGTATTAGTTTTCAGTTTAGACGAACTTTGTTTCCTTCATCGTTGTATTTCTTGTTTTAGTTTCAGTTTAGACAAACTTTGAATGCATTAACTCAAATACATTAACTTAAACTACATAGATATCGAAATCTAGAATTGAACTACATTAACTGAAATACTACATTAAAATTCAGAATTGAAATACAATGACTCAAATTTCATAGATATTAAAAATACTACGAGCTCCTACTGCCACCTACCCCACTTGGTCCAGCACGTTGAGGACATCTACTGCGACTATGATCCTGTCCCCTGCAAAGATGGCATTCCCGAGGACCACGCTTTTCCTGTGAATCCATTTCATTTAAATAGCGAGTCGATTTGGGACAACCCTTTGACTTTCGTCTCAAGGTAAGATTCACGACCATCGTCAGTCCCAGGTAATCAGGCCATGTCTCCGTGTCGCCCAATAGAACAAACTCAACTCTGTAGACCTTCTGAATCTCTGACATCTTGTATACATCACTGACACACACCTGCCGATTTAGTCGCTGATTAGCAGAGCACGCAATAACATGGCGACAAGGAAGTCGCTCCACCTGAAAATACTCACAGTCGCACCTCCGTCGTGCAAGATCAACAACTAACACTTTTTCACTAGGCATTTCGCGCACCTCAAACACCTCGTTTCTTCTATCAAACTGGTTCACAACGATGTTACCTACACATTGCATGTTTGCCTCTATCCACTGAGTGGCAAACTCAGAGAAAGTAAATCCAGCACGCTTGCACTGGTAAGCCTCAGTACTCTTTCACGTAAACAACTCATTCAACTAATATGTTGCTCGGACTAGCACCAATATAAGAAGATTTCGAGCACCCTTCAACACCAAATTAATGCACTTAACAAGGTTTGTCGTCATGTGACCCCATCGATGTTTCTTGTCAAATGCCAACACCCACTGGGGACGATCGATGTTGTCGCACCAACGAACATATGCTTCGCCTCATTCTTGCAACCTCTTATAGTTGGCGTTGTACTCCTCCACTGTCCTTGAATACCCAATGTTGACCACAAGCTTTTACAAGTACGGAACCTTGAATTCTCTCAAGAAGTTGCTGCCAATGTGCCGAATACAAAACATCCACCATACTCTTGGAGGTTTTCAATCACCTCCGTTATGTTTACTGTGACCCGGATTGACTCATGACAATTGAAAATTATCCCCACGCCGTCTTTTCTTACAACATGTGTTCGTAAATTACTGAGAAAAAAGTGCCTCGTATCAACAGTCTCACCCTCTACAATAGAAAAAGCAATCGGTACAATGTTTTGATTCCCATCTTGTGCAACTGCAACCAAAAGGCAACTTTTATATTTTTCGTATAGGTGGGTCCCACCAACCTGAACCAGCGGCTTGCAATATTTGAAAGCTCTTATGCAGGGTTGAAGCTCCAGAATACCCGATGAAGTATCCTAACACCGTCCACCTCTTAACTCCCATTATACAGGGTTGTGTTTCTATTTGGACTTGTGAACCAGGAATCTTCTGAACCATTGCCAAGAATCACAGCAGAAAAGCTTGGTAAGATTCTTCCCATCCACCGAAAACCTTAGCTATTGACTTCTACTTTGCCAGCCAAGCCTTCCGGTAACTAATAGTGTAGTTAAATCTTGCCTGGACCCCCGTAATTGTAGTTTTGGCCTGTATGGATGGATCAGATTCAACCAATGGCTTCATAGCCTCAGCAATTGTGTCCGAGTTTAACTTAGAGTGATCCTGTGAGATCGTTCCCATGGAACACGTGTGCCTCCAGTTGTATCTTCGAATCTCCCAACAAGTTTTCTTCTGTATCAAGCTAGCTCGAATAAGCCAGTCGTACCCACGTCCATAATTCTTGCACTTTCCATAGAACGTCTGTGTCTCAAATTCATAAACAATGTAATCGATCGACTCCTCTGGAGATAGTGTAACTCCGAATGACCGTAATGACTGATTTTCTTGAATCGTATTCCATTCCAATCCTAAACTCCCCATCCTCAGGATCAGCAACACCTATAAGAAAACATTTGTCGTTCATTGATCCGCTAAAACAAAATCAAGTAAACATATTACCCACTGATCATGTACCTATGTTTGCATATTCGGGAAACTCCGGTGCATGAATGGCGTCAAGATCCAAACTACGCGTAAAGGGTAGAACGCCCATCGGTTGACTAACTGCGGCTAGAACTACTAAAGTTTTCGCCACTGCCTCACCTTCCGCATTGCCGTCCTCGTCCTCATCACCGGCTTCGTACGTAGCTTCGAACTCTTCATTGCTATCATCGTTCATTCCCAAGTACGCCTCAACTCTGTCATCTTGCACATCTGGGTCATGTTGAACCTCATCTGCAACAATATGCTCAAACTCAACATATAACTCAATCCTCGAGTGTTGCACCTGAGTTTGCTAGTGAACACGAAACATCCGTTGAATACTTATTTCGTCGATGATTGGCATAACCTCAAATTGTATCAGGCTGCCAAGTACCACAACCGGACTCCTGTAAAGAATGTTGGTCACCCTCTTTACAATGTCAGCCTCTATGTTTTGATAGAGCCCGTACTGTAGTTCAACGAACGTTATAGTGCATGGAACCACAAACGAAAACATATTCTCACACGCAAAGCTCACACCCTCATCCGTATTTCGTACGACCTCACCGTTGTAGTAAACCACTATATTTGCAATGCCCTCCATCGTACCAACCTTGGAGGAAAACACTTCTTTCAGAATGAAACAAAATGATTACGAGCTTTACTTTTTATAGACATAAGACTTACCTCGCAGGCTACATGTTGCTAAACCATCCAACCAACGTTCGCCACGTGTACAACACGCAACCTGTGTGTTACCTGCCACGTAGGAATCACGCATCATGTGTGTTGACGGATGGTTGTCATATGTCAACACAAAACTTACATATTGCTTTAGATTTAGACACATGTCCAACATGTGGGTTGCGTGCTGAATCAGCACGTTACCTAAGTATTGTGCCTGCACCTCTACAATATCCACCTGTCTCTATATATATAAAAAAACGTCCATTTCCAGAAAAAACACAAATCTTTACTCCATATTTTAATTCTTTAGCCTAAGAACCACTCAATATTTTTTAAATCTCATTGGCCCCACTAGCTAATGAATATATCCGTCCTGTCCCACCTTTTTGCGATGCTTTGCTTGGTTATGACATTGTAAGGATGTTATAGTGATTTCATCAATAAAATTTAAAAAAAAAAAAAAAAACTTTTCCCTTACCCAATTTAGATGCAAGAATGATTAACTACAAATAGTGAAATCACTAACTATATACCACCACAAAGCAAAACTTGATAATGAATCAATCATCTAATATATATAAATCAATAATGAATCTTTACAGCAAAAAATAATTGAAAAAAAATACGAATGAAAATATCTGTCCTAAGTCCTAACTAACTATACATCACAAGAAAGAAAGATCAACTCGTGGTGCCTTGTTTCCAAACAACAACTTGAGATCATTCTCCAATGGCGTCAAGTTCAAGTCCATACACATAACCCTCTTGCTATTCGATCTCTTCAAAACCGGAACTTTGACAACAGCATGGTTTATAGGATTAGAAGAAAACCCTTTATTATTATTATTCTCTCTGTGCTTTCTCATGTGGCCACCTAATTGCTGCCCCAAAGAGAATCCCATTCCACAAATTGAACACTCGTGCATCTTCTTGGGTTTCTTGGGCTCTGAGTTGAGTTGTTGTTCATCACCATGATCACCATTATGCTTTTGTCTCTTATGACTGGTTCTGTGCCCACCAAGTGCTTGAAAAGATGCGAACTTGCGGCCACATGTCTTGCACTCGAATTTCTCACTACTCTTCAATTCTATGGCACTTGAGAGCAACATTAGGGTATTTGCCAAATAATCTATGCTCTCTTTTTCATTGTTTGTTTCTCTTTCTCTCTTGATAACTGTCATGAAGAATTTGAATGAATGAATCGTATATGTGAATAATTAAGCTTTGAGTGTGTGAATGAATGAATTGGGAGAATGTGGAAGTGTTTGTGTATTTATAGGGGAGTTATATTACTTGGTGAGAAAGTCAAAGGTATTGTTTGGTTCAACTTGGAAACTGGGAAAGGTTCTAATTTGTTCAGCAAAAAACAAATCAGTTGGACTTTTTGACTTTCTTTGTTGTAAAAGTTCTAACTGCGTTCGTGGATGCTTACATAATTCCGCGCTATCGTATCTAATAGGTTTCTTAACTTAATTTGGAAGATTCCTCATCTAATTGTCACATGTCATATCTCTTTAAATTAAATTATTTATTTTAATACAAAAATTTCAATTTTTTACATTTTAAATTTTTATTTTAAAAGATAAAAGATGATCTCTTATTTTTAAATAGTTTTTTTTATATTTTTTTTATTTCACCTATGAAATAAATTGTAAAAGATTATACTTTTTTTTCTAAAATAAAATTTAAAATTTAAAAGATCTAGATTTCTTTATATAAATAAAGAAAAAATAACGTATCTAATTATGTGATTTATGTATTTACTTTTTTTTTTAAAAGATATGCAAATATAGTATGTAAATTTTAACTTATCCTAAATATTTATATTTCTCGCTATTATAAATAAATAATTAAATAAAACAGGATATCATGATTTCATGAGTAAGTGATGCCCACGTAGATCACAATACACGGAATTAGATTAAACATTAAAGTAATCCAGATTTGGTGTAATTTCTGTGTCTTACAATTTCGTCTCTAACATTTTATTTCTTACACTCAAAGCTTTAATCACAAATCTATCTTCACGAATAGTCCATCAATTTATAAAAAAAAAAAAAAACAAAATTTGCACGTACTATTTAAAAAGTAGAATATATACAGGACTAATCTCTATATCTAATTATTGAAATAATACGTGATCATTTTTCAATTTTAAATTTTAATAAACTATTATATTCTATAATTTATTCATATCATTAAAAACTTTAAATAAAAAAAAATCAGAAATAAGATTGTCTGACCCAAGAATTATTAGAGATCAAATTGTCACTTTCTTTAATACCCTGGACAAACTTTCACTCTACTTATTAGTGTCCTTTATTCTTAAAACTTATAGACCTTAGATTATATATCAATAATATTTGAGAAATAATAAAAATATTAATCTAAATAGCTTAAAAATAATTTATTTAATATTTATTAATTACCACTAAAATAATAAAACAATTTTTAATATAACAAATATATATAATTATAAACATTATTATATACATAAAATTGGATGTCTAACCTCATCGAATAGTTATAAACAAAATAAGAACATAAAATATCATAGTAATTTATTACCCTAACGCAAAATATATACAAGTCATCTGTAGTCGAACCCTGTCAAATTGGTGTGTTTGAAAAGTAAAAAAAAAAAATGTTATTTCTTTTAAGTTTTAAGTAAAAATATATGTTATTCGTATTTAAAAATCTGTCTTATTGAATACTAAAATCCGTAATATTTGTGAGTAAAAATAAAATTGTGTTATTACTTATTAGAGGATCAAAATATTTGTTATTTCAGTTTTAGTAATTTTATTGGATTAAATAATTTAATTTTGATACAATATTAATATAAATAATTTTACATTTTATATATGCATCTAATTATTAGATCAGAAAAAATAATTATATTTAATATTAAATATATAAATAATCATAAAAAAAACAGATATAAGTAAACGACTAGGTAAATTAATTTATATAATTAAGTATATCAAAATTAAACTCTCACTAAATCAGTTAGTTTTATTTTCGGTAGTCCACGTGACCCTCACATGCTTCGTTACATCTACTACTTTAGTAACCGTGTTTTTGCAGTTATGGCACCGAGTAAGGCTGCACGGTTGAGCAATCGACTTGTATGAATCTTCCATATCCTTGTCAAACAAGCCAGCACAATAGTTCCATGAAGCTTCCATGTCATTTTTCTCGGAATATTTTATTACACCATTTTCTAGTAACCAAAAGTCAAATAAAGAACATTAATGTAAACGCATAAATGTCTGAGGAATAATATTATTAATCTCCATTCAAACAGAACTGCTGTGAAGCGCACCCCATTTTTGGGTAGCAAAATTATGTTTTTTCTCTTAGGTTTCTTGTTAGTTGTCCAGTAAAACACTTCAAAAACCAGCCAAGTACTTAAGCCGCCATAGGCGCCAGCTAAAATTAAACTTACGCGGAGAATTGTCCATGTAGCGGAAAGTGTGCGAAACTTCTTTCTTCTTATGCACGTAAGTCTAATATGAAAAGGAACAGCAGTACAGCACAATATGGTGAAGCTACATATATAAATGAAAATATATAATATATAATATGTAGCTTGCATTCACAAGCAGTAAATGAAAATTCTGTTATACAACTTCCCATGGCTGAATTTTTTAAATATGGGGGCATGAAGCATTGTGAATTGCAAAATTATTGGTGAATTTGGTGATTTTACTTAAATAAGAAAGAATACTTTAAAAAATTAAAAAATACTAGTATGTTTTGTTAAATTATTTCTTAATAATAATATTAACTATTTGTTAACTAAATTGACCAAAATTAATATTTAAAAAAAATTATACATCTAATTTAGCAATATATTCTTTACTTTTAGTAATATCACAAACCATTTTTTTCTCCTCTTCTTATTATTTTCTTCCTTATTAGCTTCCTTCTTCACAAATAAAAATGACATCTAATTTAGCAATATATTCTTTACTTTTAGTAATATCACGAACCATTTTTTTCTCCTCTTCTTATTATTTTCTTCCTTATTAGCTTCCTTCTTCACAAATAAAAATGATCATCAAATTTGAGCTTGAAAACATTAATGTTTTCTTTCGAAAAAGATATACACCCTAATTTGGGAAATGCAGCCATTGCAGACTCATATTAATTAAACTAATAAATGTTCACAAGCATCACAATGTTTGGGATACATGGGAGTGGTACTCATCAGTTGATGAGCTTTTTTACTTGATAACTAAACAATTGCCTTAATTTCCATCAGTTCACATTTGCAAATGGTGTCCGATTTGGAGATGCTGATGGAAGTGGAATTTTGCTTTCCCATTTTGTATGGTTGGGCGTGGAACCGTCTTCTGTAATCTGAGTTCTCATCTTCTCAATGGAAGCATGGCTTGGGACCACAGTTCTTTTATAGGATGTTGGACTT
Source organism: Arachis stenosperma (assembly GCF_014773155.1). Lineage (NCBI taxonomy): Eukaryota > Viridiplantae > Streptophyta > Magnoliopsida > Fabales > Fabaceae > Arachis > Arachis stenosperma. Next base: position 92,553,774 of record NC_080381.1, on the reverse strand, counting down.
GTATTCTTGTCAACCTAAGAACAGAAACAATATTCATCATAAAGAGATTGTCACATAATTTTGGATTTCGGACGTGCGAATTCTGTTAGTTATTGGCTAAGTTTTTTCCTGTCTCCCTAACAAGATCAACAACAATTAAATTCATTGTTAGTTTCACATACCACGTAATCTAAAACAAGGCTTTTATCTGCTTGGACAGAGATGTTTGATATATTTTCATCATGCTTCTGTTGAACAGAGTTAAGCTGTTCCAACCACTGTTTAGTCATAGAATCAATTTCCCTCTTGGTTTCGTGGTCTAGCATTAGTGCACCTGGAAGTAAAAGTTTTTTGTTTCTCAGGCCTCAGAAAATAAAGAAATGAAAACTGAAAACCATTTACATCTGATATATTTTCAGTCAAATAATTTAGTAATTTACCATTTACATCTGTTAACAAGTTGCGAGTTCCGGCAGTATAATCTGAATCCAAAGTCAATGACGCAGACACACAGTCCCGATTTAGAGCATCATTTTTAATGATATTATCCCTGTTAAGGATCAATAGTAGTTACAAGCATTAGAACTAATCAGATTATAGAAATATCTTGTTATAAACAAAACTAAAATATGTGATCTAAAGCTTACTTCACTGTAGATTCAAATTTTACAAGACTGTGCTTGTGGATATTGTTTAAGGACATGTGGGCACTTTCCCACTGCAGCCTGGAGCAGTCCACTTTCTTTGAGCTGCAGAGCATAAGTAACAATCACATAAAAATGTGTCTGATTATTTTTTTCTTTTTTTACTAAACAAATAGTAAAATGAAAGCTTACCAATCCAAGAGAGAATTTTCCATGCTGGATTTGATTTCATTTGCTGAGAATATCTGCTCCACAAAATGACATTTTGCATTCTCAACATATTCGCAAAGTTCCTTAGTTGCATCTTTTGAAACTTGCTGAATGCTGAACATCTCATGCTGGAGTCTCTCGGACTGTTTTGTACTCATGACCTGCATATTTCTTGATGCCTCTGAGACCTGATACATATTTTTCGACAAGTCAGCACTACTGCAGTTGACATGATATAAATTGTACATATCAAGAAGAGAAATATGAATAAACAAGGAATATGAAATTGATTGATTGACCATAGTGATTCTGTTAGAAGTCAATCTCGCCAAAATTGCTACAATTTCCTCTAAGGCTTTCTCTTCCTCTCTCACAGCATCTTCCTGTTACATGTGTTAGAAAGGAAATCAACCACGAGAGGCTAACTTAGAGATGACGTGATAAGTAACTCGGAGGCACAAAATATTTGCCTACCTCGAACTTCTTCTCAAAATTAGTTAAATGATTGGACCTCTCAATGTGAGTTTCTTCGAGAATTTCCATGACACTTGAAGATCTCAGATGAATGTCATTAAAGAAGTTCACAGTTGCCTCAGAAACCACTCGTGCTGAAGTCAAACTTTGTTGCAATCCCTACATTGATTGATGAAATAGCATGATTAAATAATTGTTTTAGGTTCTAATATTTTTACCGAAGAAAAAATTGAAAAGTTGTAAGTAGAACGTACTTCTTCTTGTTGTTGGATAGAGAAAGCTAGTAGCTGCTTTTGCTCAGCAAGAGAATTCTGGATATTGCATATAACATCGTTGGCTTCATGAACAGCAGTACCAAGAAACTACAAAAGAGAGAAAGGGATTGAAAGTTAAAGTAAAAAGCAAAGGAACCATTAAATTTCATTAAATACACAATCCAATCATAAACCGTAAAACCAATCTATCCATTATTCATGAACAATCAACACCGACTGTCCATTATTCATGAACAATCAACACCGACTGTCCAACTAAGGTGGATGTGAGCATTTGAAATAAACCAAATTTTGCTGAGTAAACTTTAGTTAAATTTAAGTCGAGTTAACCCATTTGCGTAACCATGTTTTGGTATCTAACAAAACCAAGCAATATCTGCATGAGCTCTTACCTCCTCAACAGCCAATGCCTGTGATGAAACTTGAGACTGCATCTGCTCCATATCAGACGAAGCTTTCATATGTAATGTATTGGCTAGACCTTTCAAGGTCTCTACTCCTGAAGTATAAATCTCAGTCATTTTCTTGATCCTTGATTCTAGAGATTGTGTAGCCTGATGAAAGATTGCTGCTAGTTAGAAAATGAATAGAAATATGGCAAACATAGATTGAAATTGAAATAAGATTTCTTTTATCCATTTTTCTTACTTCACATTTACTGGTGAGGAATGAGGAGACATGATCTTCCATGCACCTCAGTTGTTTCTGCTGTTGACTAATAGACCCAGCAATGGTTGTCTGCAAGTCTTTTAGGCCCTCGTTTAGAAGAGAACCAAAATTCAATATTATCTTTTGATTTTCTGCCTCCATCCTTTCTTTTTGATCTGTGAGATTAACAAAATAAGATACTTAAGAAAAGAAAGTATATATCCTGCAAAAACCTGTATAGTTCAGAGCATTTCCTGTGAAGAAAATTTCTTATGGTGGTCATCAAAGTTCAGAGCAAAGTAAATCATACCTAATTTTGAGGATAGTGAATCAATATGATCTGATGCGATCTGCAGATCAGTACACATTTCCTTCGCACGCCCAACTAAGGCATTTTCTGTTGGAGATAAAATAAAGGAAATCATATATACTGAACAAAAACAGCACAAATGTGCCAGCATGTGACAATTGATAAACCTGATTTCAGTAGCTTGGAAATTGTATGTTCCTTCTCCTTCAATGTTGAAACTACCAGCCTGTAGTTCTCTTGGAGATCTTGCAAGGTGTTGCTAGTTTTTTCTAATTTTTCCTGAAGCGGTAGTTTAATTTGAGATAAGATACTCTTAATCTGAAACTTTTAAGTGATTAGCAATAGAGAAAAAAGGTTTTGCCTCCACGCACCTTGCAATCCTTCAGTTCACATTCCAAATCTAGTTTCTGTTCTTGCTCTGTTAGATAGAGCTCACGGAACTTGTCAACTTCCTGAAATTAAAATTAATTATTGACAAGATTTGGGGACAGAATAGAAAAATGTCAACCTGATATACTCCAGGGAATACCTTTTGACTAAGGCTGAGGTCATTATCTAATTGCTCTATCCTCTCATCTTTTGCCTGAATAGATAACAAGCCAATATTAGATTGCGGAAACTGAAATAGGTAATATCACAAGATACAGAACATCCTAAATCTTTTGAGGACATTATTTGAGGTCAATTGCCTTATTATTTGAGCTTTCTGCTAAAAACTTGGGAGTGTAGACATCCTTAATCTTATTATTCTTATCAGAGAATGATGTAAATAAAATTAAGACGAAACCTATTGTAACATTAGGCAGATATGTAGATATTGAAAACAAGTATGCTTGACCTTCTTTTCAGCTTCTTCCTTGGCAAATCTTTCGTGAGAAATGTATACACCATTCTTTTCCCTAGCAGCCCGCACATCTGCATTCATTTTGGAAAAAAGGTTTGATACAAGATTCTCCCTATATTCCAAAACTTAAGATGATAATGTTGAATGTACCTTCTTTCATTCTCTCAATTTCCATATACAAGTCCTTCAACAAAACAGCCTTTGAAACTTTTTGGTTTGCCTGTTAAAAGAATAAGAAGTGACATTCACCACAAAGCAAATTAAAATGATAAAGTAAATTTAAAAAAAAAAAAGATAAAAACTGCATTTAATAACTGACCTCAGGCTTATTCTTGATGTTTTTGGCACGACTAGCATAATCTAGTGTACTTAATGTTTCTTCCAAACAATAAGTAGATGGTGAAATAGTAGCAATTATGCATGTTTTTGTTTTACCCCCTAAGGAATCTCTCAAAATCCTAGTAAGCTTACTGTCCCTGAAACAATAAACAATACCAAGTGGCATGCATAATATAAGATACATGTCTTTCAAATTCTGAACAGCACAGGAACATGGTGTTATGGTGAACCTGTAAGGCACATGGGGAGAATGTTCCACAAGTGCATTTATGACACGTCCGAGGGTGAGTAAGCTTTTGTTTATCTCCCCTGCTTCTCTAGCACGTCCCTGCAAATTTTGTCACACAGCATTGAAGATATGCTGATATTTAATGCTTCAATAATATTAACATTCAGTTGCATACTTGAGAAACAAGTATAGTCCTCATATTTTGATAGACAAAGAGAAACAAGTTATAGTTGGAGAAGGTAATCCACTGCTGATATATCTGGAAAAGTTAACTTAGTGACAAATATGACCCATATTTTGATCATTTTCTCTTACCACGTTGCTCTACATCTATCTCATTTATAAAAAGACAAATTGCAATTATATAATACCATGCAGCACTAATCACAAAAAGCTGAGATGATAAAGGAGGAAGCACTTCATTACCCCCCGTTGCTCTATATCTATCTCATTTATAAAAAGACAAATTGCAATTACATATTACCATGCAGCACTAATCACAAAAAGGTGAGATAAAGGAGGAAGCTCTTCATTACCTCACGTGCTCCTGACCGCAATATGTTTTCTGATCCCGCCAAATCAACAAGATTAAGCTTGCCACATTTAATTAACTCCTCATCACCAATTACTGTTTCTTTCACATAGACAGTAATAGTGAACACTGAATGGGAACGGCTGCAACAAAATAATATTCATTAAAAGACATTCGAATAACAAGAAATGTAACAAATTTAGTTGAAGGAAACCAGGTCTACCTGCTTCTCTTATTAAGCAGCGTCTCTGCAGTGCGCCTTTTCGATGCTCCACGTTCCAACAGGGTATAAATTTCATTTACACTGTAAACTGATTCTTCTTCAAGGCCTCTCACGAACACACAACCCTTTCCATCTTCCATAAGGTTTATAGGCTTCTTCTGTTTTTCTTCCATGGGCTTAGAATTGTCATCTGGGGACAACAAATCAGTTATTTCCTCATTATAAAGCTCAAGGAAAGTCACTTTCATGCTGTAGTCAGCATTTTGTGCCTCCAAAATGTCAAAAATCTGGCGAACTGCTCGTGGAATAACACCAGCCTCAGCAGGCAAATCACCACCCTAAACAGATTAATCATGTCATTAGATACAATTTCTTTGATAAAAAAGAAAAACACTACACCATTTTAACAAGCATCAGGAAATGAGGGCAGTGGCACATAGTGTATTGTATACCTTAGTTCTCATCCCACCCTCCATTGTATAAGTTTTACCAGTCCCAGTTTGGCCATAAGCAAAGACAGTGCAATTGAATCCATCAAGAACTTCATTGACAATTGGTGCAATTGCTTGGTCATAGATTGATCTTTGCTGTGCTTTAGGTCCAAAAACCTTGCCAAATAAACAGGATCAAGAAATGTTAACCAAAGAATGATCACACTATGCTACAATTAAGAAATTCACATCAAAGTAAGATAGCTCATTAAAAAATAGAAGCAAAGCAAGTATTGCATACCTTGTCAAAGGTGAATACTCTATCTATTTGCTTGTTTGCTAGAGTCTGCATAACAGTAACTTCCCTTTTGTTTTCATTACATGTCACCACTTTAGGAACATTCGACTTCTGTTCATCATCGCTTAATGGCCTGAATAAATTAAAATAAATAAAACAACAATCCAAGAGCATGTTAGCTAAGCCCTAATTTGGAGAAATACAACATTTCTTGTCTCAATGATAACATCTATTAACCCTAAAATGCTAATCCAAAGTAAACCAAACCAAACATTCAGAGAGATTCCATGGCTAGTTAACAATCAATAAAAGACACACAAATCTGCAATACAAAGTTCAAAATTCAAAATTCAAAATTCTTACTATACACCACAGATAAAACATAGTACACGAAGCTTGGATCATAAAACTAATGCTAGTTGCTAGGTTGCCAGGTCCAAAATCTAACACAATATAATACATATATGAAGAAAAAAATCTCGAAATTGCGAAGCACAAGGTAAAATTCATGAAGAAGAAGATGAGGACCTGCAGCGAAGTAAAACTTGGACATTAGTCTCGCTATCTTTTTCGTGACGGTGGTTCTTATTAGAGTTCCGATCCGAGCCTCTTGAATCAGGTCGACGTCGTTCTGGTCGAGGCGTTAGAAACGGAGACGGTGACGCCGTCATCCCTGATCCAACTTTCTTGCTGCACTGATCTGGCGTTATTGGCATCATTTTCTTTTAACCTGGCAAAATCAAACCCAAAACAGACATTAGAATAAAAAAAAAAACACTTGTTGACATGTGATTTTATTTTTTTAAACTACCGAAGTAACGTTAAAGTGCAAAACGTGAGAGGATAATATACCTTGTGGTGGTGAGTCTGAGCTGAGGGGAGAAGCAGAATAAAATCCGAGAATCTGAGGAAAGAGATCCTTTTCGAGTTGTTTGCTTTTCGGTGATTTTTCCTTTCTTTCCCCTTCGCGTTCTTATTGTTGTGAGAGAGTGGTGTGAGAGTGATGAAGAGAAATTTAAATTGAAAAGAGAAGGTGAAGTGGCAACGGCTATTTGAGAGTATATAGTGTAGTACTGTAGCATAGCTTGGGATAGCCGTTGAGCGAGTTCCAACCACTAGAGCCACGGCAAACCCAATATTTAAAGTTTAAACTTCGCCTTTTTTAATTTTTCGTTTAAATAAATTTGGACAAGCTCCAGTATAGTTTCTACTTTCTACGAAAAAAGTTTGAATTGTAGGTGACAATCTAATTTTGGATTTAATAATGTTACATGAATTTTTTAACAACCAACATCTATGTCAGTCCCATCTCACATGTTGTTCATGGGATAGATATTAAATATTAAATATCTAAGAATGTATTCGAAATTTATGAAATTATTTTCTTTGATTTATAATGTAAAAAATAGGTTAAGTATACTGTTTTAGCCGTCAGAGTGATTGTAAAAATTGAAATCGTCTTACTTATTTTTTTTTGTTTTGAAAAATGAAAATCGTCAATTATTTACTTTTGTTACAAATTTATTTTGCAAACAAATTAGAAATTTTTGTAACAATTTTTTTATACAAATGCTATTTTTTTATAGTGCTAAAATTAGAATTAGAATATTATAATTAATTCTTGCTGCTATTTTGATATTCCAAATTTATCATGTAGGTCATAACCTACTAGTAAGTCATAATATTATCGTCAATTCACGGCGTAAATCACACAATATTATCGTCAATGTCACAATAAGAATTATGTTGCCATTTTACCTAAAGTGAATTCAATTCTAAAAAATTATATTCCTATTTTTATCTAGGAGTGATAACACTATCTAAATCCGTGGATATCTATCCCGTTGTTTGAAACGGATAATTACTCGTCCTCATACTGGATAAGTTTTTAACGGGACGGGTTTTTGGACAGAATGAGACGAGGTCGGGTTTAAGTTAAATCTGTTCCTATCCGTCCTAATATATATATAATATATACTTTTAATATATAATATATGTAATATATATAAAATAATTAATAAAATGATTAATAATATTGTATAATATTTAAATTTTTACTTTAATTTATGTTACATATATAATGATAGTTATATAAATTTTAAAATTTAATTTGATTTGTTAAATTTTAATAATTATAGGAACGGATAGGAACAGAACATGTACTCATAGAAGCGGATTAGGATTTAACATTTTACTATCCATAAATAAAAGCGAAGCGAATTCGATGCAGATTATTGTAGGACAGAACAGGATCAGGTAGGACAAAAACCCATTGACGAGAGGATTTTTTGCTAGTAAAGAATTTTATAAAAATAGTCGCGTTGTAGATATAGATTCTAAACCAACAGAAATCCCTTCGTGCAAACGTTTTGGTTGTCACAAGTAATAAACCCCTAAATAAATTGATAACCGAAGTATTTAAACCTCGGGTCGTCTTCTCAAAGAATTGCAGGGAAGTATGTTCTTATTATTGGTTATGAAGATTGTAAATTTGGGGTTTCAAGAATGAGGAGTGAATATGGCAATTAATTTAAATGGCAATCAAAATAAATAAATACTGTAAAGCAAACTTTTGGCAAGGTGTGAGAAATTAGAAGTCCAGACTTAGTTATTCTTATCAATAATAATGAAAGTTAAATCTTAACTCTACTTAGTTAACCCTTGCTAAAGTAAAGGAAAGTCAAGGGACTAATTAGTTAGACCTTCGAATCCTATTTATTTCCTAAGAAAAGGTTGGGATTATTGAAGTTCAGTTCAATTAGCAAGATAACAGTTATCAATTATGTTGAGCTAAGATAACTCCTGAGTTACTGATTTCTTAACCAAGACCAAAAAGGAAGGAAATTAAATCTACTGGAATAAGAACATCTTCAGATTGGGAATAATCAATGGCATAAATAAAGAAAGCAATATTAAACTGAAATACCTCAAATAACATTAATTCAAAAAAGTAGTCTGTAACATGGAAGAATTCATAACTAAATTGAGAAAACAAGTAATGAAAAAGGAATATGAACCTGGTAAAAAGATAATCCTTGAAGCAATTAAAATCATAATCTAAATCCTAATCCTAAGAGAGAGAGTAGAGAACCTCTCTCAAAACTAAATCTAAATCATGGAAAGTGACTCAAAATTGGAGACTCCCCCAATGGATGCATTCTCCCACTTCATAACCTCTGGTCTATGCCTTCTAGACTTGGATTTGGGCCAAAAAAAGGCTTCAGAATTCGCTATGAGCGTTTTCTGCAATTTCTGGTGCGTGGCCTCTGTCACGCGTCCGCGTGGGTCACGCGGTCGCGTCGATTGGAGTTTTTCTTATCGCGCGGTCGCGTCAGTCATGTGGCCGCGTCATAGGTGTTCTTCTTTAGGTGCACGGTCACGTCAGTCATGCGGCCGCGTCGCTGCTTCTTCGCGCTTGGTATGCGGCCGCATCGTCCATGCGGTCGCGTGGATGCCAGTTTCTCCAAAACTCTGTTTTACGCTTTCCTTCCATTTTTGTATGTTTCCTTTTCCATTCTTTAAGTCATTCCTGCCTTAGAAGATCTGAAACTACTCAACACACAAATCACGGCATCGAATGATAATAAAAGGTAATTAAATTAATTAATTTTAAAGCATAGGAAACATGTTTTTAACATACATCACATAATAAGGAAGGGAAAGTAAAACCATGCAATTAATATGAATAAGTGGGTGAAGGATTGAATAAATCACTCAAACTAAGCACAAAATATATCATAAAATATGTGTTTATCAACCTCCCCACACTTAAACAATAGCATGTCCTCATGCTATATCCAAGGTAAAAAGTAAGGTTAAAGTGGTGGAATGCCATGCAATGCAACCTATGAATGTGAATGCAACTAGATGCAGAGATGATTCTACCTACTTGGTGAAAGAGTAAATAAATCTTTCCAGAACAAATATGGACTGGATTTCACTAATACAAATCACATAATACAATATGAATAACTTGCAAGAAGAAGATAGCTTATGAAAGCAGGGAACATAGAATTGAGCGCTGAACCCTTACTGGTAGTGTATATCACTCTAACTCTCAAGTGTCTAGGGTCAATTCTCTCAATTCTCTACTAATCTTGCTTTTTATGGCTTGCTCTTCATCTAACAATCAACAAAAATTTAATGCACCAATACACAAATCAAAAGGTCTTTTAAGGGTTGTAATAGGGTTAGGGTCACGGTAGGATTGTATTTGGCCAAGTGGACTAAAATCTGAATCCTTAATTAACATAAACTTTCCACCTAACTTAAGACAATCCATTTAATTAAAATGCAAACTCTAACTTCCCATTAATTGTGCTTTCCATATGTTCATGCATCCTAAAATTGAGTTTAGTACATATGCATTGATACCAACACTTACTTTGGGGCATTTTGTCCCCTTTTTATTATTTGCTCTTTTCTTTTTCTTTTTCACTTTTTTTTTCAATGCATATGATTAAAGTATTGAATGCAATAATATGTGCTCAACTATTATTTTGCACATTTTCACTAAAATATACAACACCCAATTATTCAAACCAAATATTTTCAAATCTATCTTCCCCACACTTAAATCATGAGCACTTTTACTAGTCTAAGCTAACTAAGGATTCAAATTTAGGGATATTATTGTTTTTCGCTTAGAGTTAAATGATGTGCTAAAGTAAAGAACAAAGGGGTATATTAGGCTCAAATTGGTTTGCAAAGGATAATAAAAGGATAAGGCCATATGGGTATGTAAGCTCAGTGAAACAGGGCCTCAATCATATAAGTGCATGCATACATCAATTGATGGAAATATAGAATTGAGCAAGACAAAGATCACAATTTTAGAGAGAAAAACACACACCAAAAATAAAATATTGGTTGGTAAAATGCAACCAATTCAAATAGGCTAAAAAATCTCACAGGTTTTGTGTGTTCGAGCTCTAAACTATGTTCCAAAATAATATTTCTTCAAACAAGTTTTTCAAAAAGTTTTATTCAAATTAGTGAAATACTATAAAAATTTCTTGAAAAAGAAAATATCACTTTAACCAAGTGGTAAAATATGCACAAAAAATAAACATGCAATCAAACATGCAAATGCAACAATGAAAAACAAAAATTGGTGTTGAGAAGGGACTAACTAATCCGTGGAGATCGGTATCGACCTCCTCACACTTAAAGATTGCACCGTCCTCGGTGCATGCTGAGAAGTACAGGTGGGCAGGTGTTGTGGTTCCTCAGCTGTTGCTCTTTGTAGAAGCTTTCTCTTTACCCGTTCTGGTGGCCAGCCTGAAAAAGGGAGAAGAGAAAGGGACATGAAGTCAAAGGTGTAGAGCAAAGAGGAAGGCGGTTGATAAACCACTATTTCATGGTTTATATTGCATTTAATTGAGTGGTTTTATCAAGCTTTTCACCCACTTATTCATATGATTTGCATGATTTTACAATTCCTTCCTAGTTTAGTTCTATGATTGAAAACATGCTTCTTTGGTCTTAATTTAGCTAATCTTAATCCTCTCTTATTACCATTCGATGCCTTGATTTGTGTGTTAAGTGTTTCAGGCTTTATAGGGTAGGAATGACTTAGAGAATGAAGAGGAAGCATGCAAAAATGGAAGGAATACAAGGAATTGAGGAGATGACCAGCGAGAAGTCACGCGATCGCATGGCTAACGCGACCGCGCGAAATGGGAGAAATCAGAGTAACGCGTTCGCGTGCCTGATGCGACCGCGCGGATTGGAAGCTGCACGAACAACGCGAAAGCGTGGACGACGCGCACGCGTGGTACGAGAAATGCTAAGTGACGCGAACGCGTGGACGACGCATCTGCGTGACGTGCGCGATCTGCAGAATTACAAAAGTTGCTGGCAGATATTCTGGGCCGGATTTCAACCCAGTTTTTGGCCCAGAAACACAGATTAAAGTCAGAGAACTTGCAGAGACTCATCAAGCTTTTCATAATTCACTTTCCATGATTTAGGTTTAGTTGGAGAGAGGTTCTCTCCTCTCTCTCTTTAGGATTAGGATTTAGATTTAGAATTTTTATTACTTCAAGGATTATCTTTTACCAGGTTCAATGTTCTTTTGCTTTATATTTATTTCTTATTTTCAGATACGTAAATGTTTATATTAGTTATGTTGCCTATTTGGCTTATGCCACATTCATGATGATTTCCTTATTTAATGATATTTGAGGTATTTCAGTTTGATATTGTTTTCTTTTGTTTATGTTATTGATTATCCCCAATCCGAAGATATTTTATTCTGGTAGATTTAATTTCCTTCCTTTTGGTCTTGGTTAAGAAATCAGTAACTCAGGAGTTATCTTAGCTTAACATAATTGATAACTGTTATCTTTGCTAATTGAACTGAACTTCAATAATCCCAACCTTTTTTCTTAGGAAATAAATAGGATTCGAAGGTCAAACTAATTAGTCCCTTGACTTTCCTTTGCTCTAGCAAAGGTCAACTAAGTGGAATTAAGATTCAACTTTCATTATTATTGCTAAGAATAACAAAGTCTGGACTTCCAATTTCTCACACCTTGCCAAAAGTTTGTTTTACATTTATTTATTTATTTTAATTGTCATTTAAAATAATTGCCATATTGATGAGCGGATAATTTGTACGCTTTTTGGCATTGTTTTTAGTATGTTTTTGGTAGTTTTAGTTGAGTTTTTATTATATTTTTATTAGTTTTTAGTTAAAATTCACTTTTCTGGACTTTACTATGAGTTTGTGTGTTTTTCTGTGATTTCAGGTATTTTCTGGCTGAAATTGAGGGATCTGAGCAAAAATCTGATCCAGAGACTCAAAAGGACTGCAGATGCTGTTGGATTCTGACCTCCCTGCACTCGAAGTGGATTTTCTGGAGCTACAGAAGCCCAATTGGCGCGCTCTCAACGGCGTTGGAAAGTAGACATCCTGGGCTTTCCAGCAATATATAATAGTCCATACTTTGTTCAAGATTTGATGGCCCAAACCAGCGTTCAAAGTCACCCTCAGAAATTCCAGCGTTAAACGCCGGAACTGGCACCTAAATGGGAGTTAAACGCCCAAACTGGCATAAAAGCTGGCGTTTAACTCCAAGAAGAGTCTCTACACGAAATTACTTCGTTGCTCAGCCCAAGCACACACCAAGTGGGCCCAGAAGTGGATTTTTATGTCATTTACTCATCTTTGTACACCTTAGGCTACTAGTTTTCTATATATAGGACCTTTTACTATTGTATTTTCATCTTGGTTCTTCTGGTTCCCTCTCTAGGGCCGAAACCAATGATCACTCTTGTTCTTATGTATTTTCAACGGTGGAGTTTCTACACACCATAGATTAAGGTGTGGAGCTCTGCTGTACCTCGAGTATTAATGCAATTACTATTGTTCTTCTATTCAATTCCGCTTGTTCTTTGTCCAAGATATCACTTGTTCTCCAACTTGATGAATGTGATGATCCGTGACACTCATCATCATTCTCACTTATGAACAAGGTGACTGACAACCATTCTTGTTCTACAAGCAATCAAGGCTCTAGTGAATATCTCTTGGATTCTTTAACCGGAGTCTTCGTGGTATAGGCGAGAACTGATGGCGGCATTCAAGAGAATCCGGAAGGTCTAACCTTGTCTGTGGTATTCTGAGTAGGATTCAATGATTGAATGACTGTGACGTGCTTCAAACTTGTAACCTGCTGGGCGTAGTGACAACGCAAAAGAATCAATGGGTTCTATTCCAGTAGGAGCGGGAACCAACCGGTGATTGGCCGTACTGTGACAGAGTGCGTGAGCATTAGCTTTCACTGCGAGGATGGGAGGTAGCCATTGACAACGGTGAAACCCTACACGAGCTTGCCATGGAAAGGAGTAAGAAGGATTGGATGAAGACAGTAGGAAAGCAGAGAGACGGAAGGGAAGGCATCTTCATTCGCTTATCTGAAGCTCTTACCAATGATATACATAAGTATCTCTATCTTTATCTTTATGCTTTTTCGTTTATTACCTACACCCAATTGAGTCTGCCTGACTGAGATTTACAAGGTGACCATAGCTTGCTTCATACCAACAATCTCCGTGAGATCGACCCTTACTCACGTAAGGTATTACTTGGACGACCCAGTGCACTTGCTGGTTAGTTGTGTGAAGTTGTAGTGATCACAATTTCGCGCACCAAGTTTTTGGCGCCGTTGCCGGGGATTGTTGAGTTTGGACAACTGACGGTTTATTTTGTTGCTTAGATTAGGACTGTTTTATTTTTGTTGGTTTAGAGTTCTTAGTTGAGTCTAGTTTCATATTTTAAGTTTGGTATCAATTGCATGCTTTTGTTTTTCTTTTGATTTTCGAATTTTGCATGTCCTTAGCCCCTTTTTGATTCATAAAAAGTTCTAAGTTTGGTGTCCTCTTTGTGTTTTTCTCTTTAAAATTTTCGAAAAGATTAGTGTTTGATTTTCTAAAATTTTAAGTTTGGTGTCATTTTGTGTTTTTCTCTTTCCTCTTTTTAAAAATCAAATCTTTTTCATAAAAGTTTTTTCAATCATATCTTCTTAATTGCTGTTTTCAAAATCTTTTTCTTTACTAATTGATTCAGTTCTCAATTTGCTTTGATCTTATTTTATTTTTAATTTTCGAATTTTATTTTTATTTTCCTTTTGTCTTATTTTATTTTATTTTAATTTTCTTTTTTTTCGGCTATTTCAAAAAAAAAAATAAACAAAATTTATCTCTTTGCAATCATTCTCATTTCCCTTTTGTCCATTATGGACTTAAGTGGAATTAATCAGTCCAAGAGGACTCTGGGGTCTTATGCTAACCCCATTACAGCTGCATATGGGAGTAGCATCTGTACACCTCCCATCAAAGCAAGCAGCTTTGAGCTAAACCCTCAACTCATTATCATAGTGCAGCAAAATTGCCAGTATTCCGGTCTTCCACAGGAAGAACCTACTGAGTTTCTGGCACAATTTTTACAAATTGCTGACACAGTACATGATAAAGAGGTAGATCAGGATGTCTACAGACTATTACTGTTTCCATTTGCTGTAAAAGATCAAGCTAAAAGGTGGTTGAATAACCAACCTACAGCAAGCATAAAGACATGGAAACAGTTATCAGACAAATTCTTGAATCATTTTTACCCTCCAAAGAGGATGACACAGCTAAGGCTGGACATCCAAGGCTTTAAACAAGGGGATAATGAATCCCTTTATAATGCCTGGGAGAGGTATAGAGGTATGCTAAGGAAATGTCCCTCTGAAATGTTTTCAGAGTGGGTCCAGTTAGACATTTTCTACTATGGGCTTACAGAAAAGGCTCAGATGTCTTTAGACCACTCAGCTGGTGGATCTATACACATGAGGAAGACAATTGAAGAAGCTCAAGAGCTTATAGACACTGTTGCTAGAAACCAATACTTGTATTCTAGCAATGAGTTCGTTCCAAAGGAGGAAGTCATGGCATTAGTCACTGATCCTAATCCTCAAGAACAGATGAATGAGCTTAATCAACAACTGCTCCTGATGACAGAACAGTTAGCAGAATTTAAAGAGATGCTCCATGAAACTAAAGTTGCTAATAAGAGCATAGAACTACAGTTGAATCAAGCAAAACAGCAAATATCTAAACAGATAACAGAGGAGTGTCAAGCAGTTCAATTGAGGAGTGGGAAGACCTTGAATAACACTGCTCAAAAGAGTAAAAAGCCAAACAAGGAACAAGTGACAGAGGACAACCAGACCACTGTTCAAAATCCCTCTGAGGACAGTAAGAGCCCAGAGAGGAATATTGGCGTTCAAACGCCAGAAAGGGAAGGAAAGTTGGCGTTAAACACCCATTCCTTGCCCAGTTCTGGCGTTCAAACGCCAGAAAAGGGGGAAAAGTTGGCGTTTAACGCCCATTTTCCACCCATTCCTGGCGTCCAAACGCCCAAGGAGGATCAGACACCTGAGAGTGCTGATAGTTATCCCTCTAACAAGGCTTCTTCAACCACTTCTGTAAGGAATAAACCTGCAGCACCTAAGGTTGAAGAATATCAAGCCAAGATGCCTTATCCTCAAAAACTCCGCAAAGCGGAACAGGATAAGCAATTTGCCCGCTTTGCAGACTATTTAAGGACTCTTGAAATAAAGATTCCGTTTGCAGAGGCACTTGAGCAAATACCTTCTTATGCTAAGTTCATGAAGGAAATCTTAAGTCATAAGAAGGATTGGAGAGAAACTGAAAAAGTGTTTCTCACTGAAGAATGCAGTGCAGTCATTCTAAAAAGCTTACCAGAAAAGCTTCAAGATCCTGGAAGCTTTCTGATACCATGCACATTAGAAGGCACTTGCACCAAGACAGCTTTATGTGATCTTGGAGCAAGCATCAATCTAATACCTGCATCCACTATCAGAAAGCTTGGGTTGATTGGAGAAGTCAAACCAACCAGGATATGCCTCCAACTTGCTGATGGCTCCATTAAACACCCATCAGGCATAATAGAGGACATGATTGTCAGGGTTGGGCCATTTGCCTTTCCAACTGACTTTGTGGTGCTGGAAATGGAGGAGCACAAGAGTGCAACTCTCATTCTAGGAAGACCCTTCCTAGCAACTGGACGAACTCTCATTGATGTACAAAAGGGGGAAGTAACCTTGAGAGTCAATGAGGAAGAGTTCAAGTTGAATGCTGTAAAAGCTATGCAGCATCCAGACACACCAAATGACTGCATGGGCGCTGACATTATTGACTCTCTGGTAGAAGAGATCAATATGGCTGAAAGCCTAGAATCAGAGCTTGAGGACATCTTCAAAGATGCTCAAACTGATCAGGAAGAGCCAGAGGAGGCAAAGGAATTTTCGAAAATTCCTCAGGAGGAGGATAAACCTCCTAAGCCTGAACTCAAACCACTACCACCATCCCTGAAATACGCATTTCTAGGAGAGGGTGACACTTTTCCAGTGATTATAAGCTCTGCTTTAAATTCACAGGAAGAGGAAGCACTGATTCAAGTGCTAAGGACACACAAGACAGCTCTTGGGTGGTCTATAAGTGATCTCAAGGGCATAAGTCCAGCTAGATGCATGCACAAGATCCTGTTGGAGGATAATGCCAAACCAGTGGTCCAACCACAGAGGAGGCTAAATCCTGCCATGAAGGAGGTGGTGCAGAAAGATGTCACTAAATTACTAGAGGCTGGGATTATTTATCCTATTTCTGATAGCCCCTGGGTGAGCCCTGTCCAAGTTGTTCCCAAAAAGGGAGGCATGACAGTGGTTCATAATGAAAAAAATGAACTGGTTCCTACAAGGACAGTCACAGGGTGGCGCATGTGTATTGATTACAGAAGACTCAATACAGCCACCAGAAAGGATCATTTTCCTTTACCATTCATAGACCAAATGCTAGAAAGACTAGCTGGTCATGATTACTACTGCTTTTTGGATGGCTATTCAGGCTACAACCAAATTGCAGTAGATCCTCAGGACCAAGAGAAAACAGCATTTACTTGCCCTTCTGGCGTGTTTGCCTATAGGAGGATGCCTTTTGGTCTGTGCAATGCACCTGCAACCTTTCAGAGGTGCATGCTCTCTATCTTCTCAGATATGGTAGAGAAATTTCTGGAAGTCTTCATGGATGACTTCTCAGTATATGGAGACTCATTCAGCTCCTGTCTTAACCACCTATCACTTGTCCTGAAAAGGTGCCAAGAGACTAACCTGGTTTTAAACTGGGAGAAATGTCACTTTATGGTGACTGAAGGAATTGTCCTTGGGCACAAAATTTCAAGCAGGGGAATAGAGGTGGATAAGGCAAAGGTAGAGGTAATTGAAAAATTACCACCACCTGCCAATGTTAAGGCAATTAGAAGCTTTCTGGGGCATGCAGGATTCTACAGAAGGTTTATTAAGGATTTTTCGAAAATTGCTAAACCTTTGAGTAACCTGTTAGCTGCTGACACACCATTTGTGTTTGACACACAGTGTTTGCAGGCATTTGAGACCCTGAAAGCTAAGCTGGTCACAGCACCAGTCATCTCTGCACCAGATTGGGCATTACCATTTGAATTAATGTGTGATGCCAGTGATCATGCCATTGGTGCAGTGTTGGGACAGAGGCATAACAAACTTCTTCATGTCATTTATTATGCTAGCCGTGTTCTAAATGATGCACAGAAGAATTACACAACCACAGAAAAAGAGTTGCTTGCAGTGGTCTATGCCATTGACAAGTTTAGATCCTACCTAGTGGGATCAAAGGTGATTGTGTACACTGACCATGCTGCTCTTAAATACTTACTCACAAAGCAGGATTCAAAACCCAGGCTTATCAGATGGGTGTTGCTTCTGTAAGAGTTTGATATAGAAATAAGAGACAGAAAAGGGACAAAGAACCAAGTGGCTGATCATCTGTCCCGGATAGACCCAGTAGCTGGGACGTCCCTCCCTTCTACTGAGATCTCTGAAACTTTCCCAGATGAGCAACTCTTTGCCATCCAGGAAGCTCCATGGTTTGCAGACATTGCAAACTATAAAGCTGTGAGGTTCATACCCAAAGAGTACAGTTATGTGCAGAGAAAGAAACTAATTTCAGATGCCAAGTACTACCTTTGGGATGAACCATATCTCTTTAAGAGATGTGCTGACGGAGTGATCCGCAGGTGTGTACCCAGAGAAGAAGCACAAAGGATCCTATGGCACTGCCATGGATCACAGTATGGAGGACATTTTGGAAGTGAGCGAACAGCCACTAAAGTTCTCCAGTGCGGCTTCTACTGGCCTACTCTCTATAAAGATTCCCGAGAGTATGTGCGTAACTGTGACAGTTGCCAAAGAGCTGGTAACTTGCCTCACGGATATGCCATGCCTCAACAAGGGATATTAGAGATAGAATTGTTTGATGTATGGGGAATTGACTTCATGGGGCCATTCCCACCATCATACTCAAACACTTACATTCTGGTGGCAGTGGACTATGTATCTAAGTGGGTAGAAGCAATTGCTACACCCACTAATGATACCAAGACTGTATTAAAATTCCTCCAGAAGAATATTTTCAGCAGATTTGGTGTTCCCAGAGTACTAATCAGTGATGGGGGCTCTCATTTCTGCAACAAACAGCTATACTCTGCTATGGTTAGATATGGAATTAGCCATAAAGTGGCTACTGCATATCATCCACAGACAAATGGGCAAGCTGAAGTCTCTAACAGAGAACTGAAAAGAATCCTGGAACGGACTGTGATAGCCCGAAGAAAGGATTGGGCAAAGAGCTTGGATGATGCTCTGTGGGCATACAGAACAGCATTCAAGACTCCTATAGGAACCTATCCATACCAACTGGTATATGGGAAGGCCTGTCATTTGCCTGTGGAACTGGAACATAAAGCCTACTGGGCAACCAGATTCCTAAACATGGATGCACAGTTAGCTGGTGAGAAAAGATTGCTCCAGCTAAATGAGCTAGAGGAGTTCAGACTCAATGCCTTTGAAAATGCAAAAATTTATAAGGAAAAGGCAAAGAAATGGCATGACAAGAGATTGTCAACCAGAGTCTTTGAGCCAGGACAAAAAGTTCTGCTCTTCAACTCTAGGCTCAAATTGTTTCCAGGAAAACTCAAATCCCGGTGGAGGGGTCCGTATGTGATTACAGGAGTCTCACCATATGGGTATGTTGAGCTTCAGGATACTGATTCTGACAAAAGTTCATTGTAAATGGACAGAGAATCAAGCACTACCTTGAAGGAAATTTTGAGCAGGAATGCTCAAAACTGAGGCTTGAGTGATTCTCAGTAAAAGTCCAGCTAAAGACAGTAAAGAAGCGCTTGCTGGGAGGCAACCCAGTCATTAGGAAGGTATATGATTAGTTCTTACAGAGGCAAGTATCAAAAATGAAGGAATTCACAGAGTTACAGAAGGATTCAGCTCAAAAAGCAGAGAAAATGAGCTTACTGGCGAAAAAACGCCAGTAAGGGGCATTTTGGGCGTTAAACGCCAGAATGGGCACCATTCTGGGCGTTTAACGCCAGTAATGGTACCATTTTGGGCGTTAAACGCCAGAATGGGTGCCATTCTGGGCGTTTAACGCCAGGTGTGCAGCATCCTGGGCGTTTTGGAAAAACGCCCAGTGAGGAAGGAATTCTGGCGTTTAACACCAGCCAGGGTACCTGGCTGGCCGTTAAACGCCCAAATGGGGCAACAAATGGGCGTTAAACGCCAGAATGGGTGCCATTCTGGGCGTTTAACGCCAGCAAGGTGGGGGGACCACAATTTTGTTTTCAAGTCAAATTTTTTCAAACTTTCCTTTTCTCACCCATACTTTTCTACAAAATCACACTTCAATCATTCATCATTCACTTTCAAATCTTCAAAAATCAAAACCATTTTTCAAATTTATTTCAAATCAATTACAAACATTGTTCAAAAATTTCACCCTTTTCTCAATTTCTTCTCATATCTTCTCAAATCTCCTTTCAAATTCCTCTTTTTTTCGAAAACTCCCCTCCCCACCTTATAAATACACGTTTGTTCCCCTTTTCCAACCACACCATTCGAATTTCCTCTTCCTCCCCCTCTCTTCTCTCTTCTCTTTTGCTTGAGGACAAGCAAACCTCTAAGTTTGGTGTGCTTTTCCGTGATCACTAAGCCAAGATTCATCAATATCATGGCTCCTAAGGGAAAACAAACCAATTTAAGAGGAAAGAAAGAGACCAATCCAAAGAATCTTTGGAATCAAGAGAAGTTCTTAACCAAAGAACATGAAGACCATTATCACAAAATAATGGGTCTGAGGTCAGTGATCCCGGAAGTGAAATTTGATCTGAAAGAAGATGAATATCCGGGGATCCAAGAGCAAATTCGAAACAGAGGATGGGAAGTTCTAACCAATCCTGAGACAAAGGTTGGAAGGAACATGGTTCAGGAATTCTACTCAAATCTGTGACTGACAGATAAGCAGAGAATGACTGGAACCGCTTACCATACCTATAGAACTATGGTCAGAGGGGAAGTTATGTACTTCCATCTGGACAAAATTAGAGAAATCTTCAAGTTGCCCCAACTACAAGATGATCCTGACTCCTTCAATAGGAGGATGGTGAGAGTAGATAAAGGGTTGGATCAAGTTCTAGAGGACATATGCCTCCCTGGGACTAAGTGGATAACCAATTCTAAGGGTGTCCCAAACCAACTCAAGAGGGGAGACCTCAAACCAATTGCAAGAGGTTGGCTAGACTTTATTGGGCGTTCCATACTACCCACTAGCAACCGTTCTGAGGTCACCATCAAGAGAGCAGTGATGATTCATTGCATTATGCTTGGAAAAGAGGTGGAGGTCCATCATGTGATTGCTTGTGAGATCTACACAATTGCAAATAAGAATTCCACTGAAGCCAAATTGGCTTATCCAAGCTTGATTTCCTTGCTCTGTAAAGAGGCTGGGGTGAAGATGGGAGTAGATGAGTTCATACCCATTGAACACCCAATCACCAAGAAGTCAATGGAAGGACAAGTGCAAGACAACTCCATCAAGAGGAGGGCGCAGGAATTCCTCCCTGAATTCCCAAGAATTGACTACTGGTCCAGCCTAGAAGCATCTATCACCAAGTTGCAAGAGACTATGGAGCAACTAAAGGAAGAACAGCAGAATCAGAACTGCATGCTCTGCAAATTGCTGAAGGAGCAAGAGAAGCAGGGGCGTGAAATCCAAGAGATGAAACGCCAAAAGCTCTCCTCTCAAGCTGAGGGAGCATCCACTTCTCAAAATCAAGGTTGTTGAGTCCTAACTCTGTGAAAATCTCTATCATTAGGAGCCTATGTTTTTCGTTTTCTTTTGTTTTCCTTCCTATTTTTATTTTTTTATATATCTATATTTGAGTCTTGTTTTTAATTCATAATTGATAAAATTTATGCCTTAAAGTTATGAATGTCCTATGAATCCATCACCTCTCTTAAAAGAAAAATGCTTTAATCACAAAAGAACAAGAAGTACAGGATTTCGAAATTTATCTCTGAAACTAGTTGAATTAGTTTGATGTGGTGACAATACTTTTTGCTTTCTGAATGAATGCTTGAACAGTGCATATGTCTTTTGAATTTGTTGCTTTAAGAATGTTAAAATTGTTGGCTCTTGAAAGAATGATGGAAAAGGAGAACTGTTATTGAGGATCTAGAAAATCATCAAATTGATTCTTGAAGTAAGAAAAAGCAGTGAATACAAAAAAAAAAAAGAGAAGAAAAAGAAAAAGAAAAAAAAAGAGAAAGAAATAAAGTTGTGATCCAAGGCAATAAGAGTGTGCTTAAGAACCCTGGACACCTCTAATTGGGGACTTTAGCAAAGCTGAGTCACAATCTAAAAAGGTTCACCCAATTATGTGTCTGTGGCATGTATGTATCCGGTGGTAATACTGGAAGACAGAGTGCTTTGGGCCACAGCCAAGACTCATACACTGGCTATGTTCAAGACTCAATATACTTAACTAGGAGAATCAATAACACTATCTGAGTTCTGAGTTCTTATAGATGCCAATCATTCTGAACTTCAAAGGATAGAGTGAGATGCCAAAACTGTTCGGAGGCAAAAAGCTACTAGTCCCGCTCATCTAATTGGAGCTATGTTTCTTTGATATTTTGGAGTCTATAGTATATTCTCTTCTTTTTATCCTATTTTGATTTTCAGTTGCTTGGGGACAAGCAACAATTTAAGTTTGGTGTTGTGATGAGCGGATAATTTGTACGCTTTTTGGCATTGTTTTTAGTATGTTTTTAGTATCTTTTAGTTAGTTTTTAGTATATTTTTATTAGTTTTTAATTAAATTCACTTTTCTGGACTTTACTATGAGTTTGTGTGTTTTTCTGTGATTTCAGGTATTTTCTGACTGAAATTGAGGGTCCTGAGCAAAAATCTGATCCAGAGACTGAAAAGGACTGCAGATGCTGTTGGATTCTGACCTCCCTGCACTCGAAGTGGATTTTCTGGAGCTACAGAAGCCCAATTGGCGCGCTCTCAACGGCATTAGAAAGTAGACATCCTGGGCTTTCCAGCAATATATAATAGTCCATACTTTGCCCAAGATTTGATGGCCCAAACCGGCGCTCAAAGTCACCTACAGAAATTCCAGCGTTAAACGCCGGAACTGGCATAAAATTTGGAGTTAAACGCCCAAACTGGCATGAAAGCTGGCGTTTAACTCCAGAAAAGGTCTCTACACGAAATTCCTTCATTGCTCAGCCCAAGCACACACCAAGTGGGCCCGGAAGTGGATTTTTATGTCATTTACTCATCTTTGTAAACCTTAGGACACTAGTTTTCTATATATAGGACCTTTTACTATTGTATTTTCACCTTATGACCTCATAACATTTTTACACGTTTCTTCCCACAGTATGAGTCTCTAAACCCCATGGTTGGGGGTGAGGAGCTCTGCTGTGTCTTGATGGATTAATGCAATTATTACTGTTTCTTATTCAATCATGCTTGCTTCCATTCCAAGATAATACTTGTTCTTAATCCGGATGAATGTGATGATCCGTGACAATCATCATCATTCTCAACTATGAACATGTGCCTGACAACCACCTCTGTTCTATCTTAGATTGAGTAGTTATCTCTTGGATTCTTTAATCGGAATCTTCGTGGTATAAGCTAGAACTGATGGCGGCATTCAAGAGAATCCGGAAGGTCTAAACCTTGTCTGTGGTATTCTGAGTAGGATTCAATGACTGAATGACTGTGACGTGCTTCAAACTCCTGAGGGCGGGGCGTTAGTGACAGACGCAAAAGAATCACTGGATTCTATTCCGGCCTAATTGAGAACCGACAGATGGATAGCCGATGCTGTGACAGAGCATCAGGAACATATTTCCAATGAGAGGATGGGAGGTAGCCACTGACAACGGTGAAACCCTACATACAGCTTGCCATGGGAGGAGCCTGGCGTGTTTGATGAAGAAGACAGTAGGAAAGCAGAGATTCAGAAGATGGAGCATCTCCATAACCCCAACCTATTCTCCATTACTGCAAATCAAGTAACCATTTCATGTTCTGTTGCTTTTTACAATCAATCCTGATAATTCCTGATATCCTGACTAAGATTTACAAGATAACCATAGCTTGCTTCAAGCCGACAATCTCCGTGGGATCGACCCTTGCTCACGCAAGGTATTACTTGGACGACCCAGTGCACTTGCTGGTTAGTTGTGCGGAGTTGCAAAAGTGTGATTGCAATTTCGTGCAAGCTTCAGCAGGACATTGCATTCAAGAGCTAAATTGATGATGATCAATCAGCTTTGGTGATGATAAGAACATCACCTTGAAACATTAGAATTCATTCTTAAGAACTCTGAAGAAAAATAATACCTAATCTAAGCAACAAGATGAACCGTCAGTTGTCCATACTCAAACAATCCCCGGCAACGGCGCCAAAAACTTGGTGCGCGAAATTGTGATCACTACAACTTCACACAACTAACCAGCAAGTGCACTGGGGTCGTCCAAGTAATACCTTACGTGAGTAAGGGTCGATCCCACGGAGATTGTTGGTATAAAGCAAGCTATGGTCACCTTGTAAATCTCAGTCAGGCAGACTCAATTGGGTGTAGGTAATAAACGAAAAAAGCATAAAGATAAAGATAGAGATACTTATGTATATCATTGGTAAGAGCTTCAGATAAGCGAATGAAGATGCCTTCCCTTCCGTCTCTCTGCTTTCCTACTGTCTTCATCCAATCCTTCTTACTCCTTTCCATGGCAAGCTCGTGTAGGGTTTCACCGTTGTCAATGGCTACCTCCCATCCTCGCAGTGAAAGCTAATGCTCACGCACTCTGTCACAGTACGGCCAATCACCGGTTGGTTCCCGCTCCTAATGGAATAGAACCCATTGATTCTTTTGCGTTGTCACTACGCCCAGCAGGTTACAAGTTTGAAGCACGTCACAGTCATTCATCATTGAATCCTACTCAGAATACCACAGACAAGGTTAGACCTTCCGATTCTCTTGAATGCCGCCATCAGTTCTCGCCTATACCACGAAGACTCCGGTTAAAGAATCCAAGAGATATTCACTAGAGCCTTGATTGCTTGTAGAACAAGAATGGTTGTCAGTCACCTTGTTCATAAGTGAGAATGATGATGAGTGTCACGGATCATCACATTCATCAAGTTGGAGAACAAGTGATATCTTGGACAAAGAACAAGCGGAATTGAATAGAAGAACAATAGTAATTGCATTAATACTCGAGGTACAGCAGAGCTCCACACCTTAATCTATGGTGTGTAGAAACTCCACCGTTGAAAATACATAAGAACAAGAGTGATCATTGGTTTCGGCCCTAGAGAGGGAACCAGAAGAACCAAGATGAAAATACAATAGTAAAAGGTCCTATATATAGAAAACTAGTAGCCTAAGGTGTACAAAGATGAGTAAATGACATAAAAATCCACTTCCGGGCCCACTTGGTGTGTGCTTGGGCTGAGCAATGAAGTAATTTCGTGTAGAGACTCTTCTTGGAGTTAAACGCCAGCTTTTATGCCAGTTTGGGCGTTTAACTCCCATTTAGGTGCCAGTTCCGGCGTTTAACGCTGGAATTTCTGAGGGTGACTTTGAACGCTGGTTTGGGCCATCAAATCTTGGGCAAAGTATGGACTATTATATATTGCTGGAAAGCCCAGGATGTCTACTTTTTAACGCCATTGAGAGCGCGCCAATTGGGCTTCTGTAGCTCCAGAAAATCCACTTCGAGTGCAGGGAGGTCAGAATCCAACAGCATCTGCAGTCCTTTTGAGTCTCTGGATCAGATTTTTGCTCAGATCCCTCAATTTCAGCCAGAAAATACCTGAAATCACAGAAAAATACACAAACTCATAGTAAAGTCCAGAAAAGTGAATTTTAACTAAAAACTAATAAAAATATAATAAAAACTCAACTAAAACTACCAAAAACATACTAAAAACAATGCCAAAAAGCGTACAAATTATCCGCTCATCACAACACCAAACTTAAATTGTTGCTTGTCCTGAAGCAACTGAAAATCAAATAAGATAAAAAGAAGAGAATATACTATAGACTCCAAATTATCAATGAAACTAAGCTCCAAATTAGATGAGCGGTACTAGTAGCTTTTTGCCTCCGAACAGTTTTGGCATCTCACTTCATCCTTTGAAATTCAGAATGATTGGCTTCTTTAGGAACTCAAAATCCAGATAGTGTTATTGATTCTCCTAGTTAAGTATGATGATTCTTGAACACAGCTACTTATTGAGTCTTGGCCGTGGCCCAAAGCACTCTGTCTTCCAGTATTACCACCGGATACATACATGCCACAGACACATAATTGGGTGAACCTTTTCAGATTGTGACTCAGCTTTGCTAAAGTCCCCAATTAGAGGTGTCCAGGGTTCTTAAGCACACTCTTATTGCCTTGGATCACAACTTTATTTCTTTCTTTTTCTTTCTTTTTCTCTTTCTCCCTTTTTTTTTCGTTTTTCTCCTTCTTTTTCTCTTTTTTTTTTGTATTCACTACTTTTTCTTGCTTCAAGAATCATTTTTATGATTTTTTAGATCCTCAGTAACATGTCTCCTTTTTCATCATTCTTTCAAGAGCCAACAATTTTAACATTCATGAATCACAAATTCAAAAGACATGCACTGTTTAAGCATACATTCAGAAAACAAAAAGTATTGTCACCACATCAAACTAATTAAGCTAGTTTTAAAGATGAATTTGAAATCCTGTACTTCTTGTTCTTTTGTGATAAAAACAGTTTTCATTTAAGAAAGGTGATGGATTCATATTCATAGCTTTAAGGCATAGACACTAAGACACTAATGATCATAAGACACAAACATGGATAAACATAAAGCACTAAAATTCGAAAAACAGAAGAATAAAGAACAAGGAGATTAAAGAACGGGTCCACCTTAGTGATGGCGGCTCTTTATTCTTCTTGAAGATCCTATGGAGTGCTTGAGCTCCTTAATGTCTCTTCCTTGTCTTTGTTGCTCCTCTCTCATGATCCTTTGATCTTCTCCAATGTCATGGAGGAGGATGGAATGTTCTTGGTGCTCCACCCTTAGTTGTCCCATGTTAGAACTTAATTTTCCTAGGGAGGTGTTAATTTGCTCCCTGTAGTCTTGTGGAGGAAAGTGCGTCCCTTGAGGTATCTCAGGGATCTCTTGATGAGAGGGGTCTCTTGTTTGCTCCATCTTCTTCTTAGTGATGGGCTTGAGGTCATGCCTTCTCAGTTGAACCGGCTTTGGATGCCATAAATGGTTATGGAAAAACAAAAAGTAATGCTTTTACCACACCAAACTTAAAAGGTTTGCTCGTCCTCGAGCAAAAAGAAGAAAGAAGAGAGTAGAAGAAGAAGAAATAGAGGAGAGGGAGATGGCTTTGTGGTTAGGCCAAAAGGGGAAGAAGTAGTGGTTTGAATTTGGATGGTGAGGTAAGTGGGGTTTTATGGAGGTGAGTGGTGAAGAGAGAGATGGGATTTGATAGGTGAGGGGTTTGTGGGGATCCTGTGAGGTCCACAGATCCTTAGGTGTCAAGGAAAAGTCATCCCTGCACCAAATGTTGCTCAAAATCACGTTTTGAGTCATTTCTGGCGTTAAACGCCGGGCTGGTGCCCATTCCTGGCGTTTAACGCCAGGTTCTAACCCTTTTCTGGCGTTTAACGCCAGTCTGGTGCCCCTTTCTGGCGTTAAACGCCCAGAATGGTGCCAGACTGGGCGTTAAACGCCCAACTGCTAGCCTCACTGGCGTTTAAACGCCAGTGAGTTCTTCCTCCAGGGTGTGCTATTTTTCTTCCTGTTTTCATTCTATTTTTGCTTTTTCAATTGATTTTGTGACTTCTTATGATCATCAACCTACAAAAAACATAAAATAACAAAGGAAAATAGATAAAATATAATCATTGGGTTGCCTCCCAACAAGCGCTTCTTTAGTGTCAGTAGCTTGACAGAGGGCTCTCATGGAGCCTCACAGATACTCAGAGCAATGTTGGAACCTCCCAACACCAAACTTAGAGTTTGAATGTGGGGGTTCAACACCAAACTTAGAGTTTGGTTGTGGCCTCCCAACACCAAACTTAGAGTTTGACTGTGGGGGCTCTGTTTGACTCTGATTTGAGAGAAGCTCTTCATGCTTCCTCTCCATGGTGATAGAGGGATATCCTTGAGTCTTAAACACAAAGGATTCTTCATTCATTTGAATGATCAATTCACCTTCATCAACATCAATCACAGCCTTTGCTGTGGCTAGGAAGGGTCTGCCAA
Source organism: Arachis stenosperma (assembly GCF_014773155.1). NCBI lineage: Eukaryota > Viridiplantae > Streptophyta > Magnoliopsida > Fabales > Fabaceae > Arachis > Arachis stenosperma. The sequence continues at coordinate 92,526,109 of NC_080381.1, read as the reverse complement.
GGATGATAGATTCATCCATGCACTTCCCAGTCTCTAGGACTATGAAATCAGTAGGAATGTAATGGTCTTCAACTTTCACCAAAACATCTTCTACAAGTCCATGAGCTTGTTTTCTTGAGTTGTCTGCCATCTCTAGTGAGATTCTTGCAGCTTGTACCTTAAAGATCCCTAGCTTCTCCATTACAGAGAGAGGCATGAGGTTCACACTTGACCCTAAATCACACAGGGCCTTCTTGAAGGTCATGGTGCCTATGGTACAAGGTATGGAAAACTTCCCAGGATCTTGTTTCTTTTGAGGTAATTTCTGCCTAGACAAGTCATCCAGTTCTTTGGTGAGCAAAGGGGGTTTATCCTCCCAAGTCTCATTTCCAAATAACTTGTCATTTAGCTTCATGATTGCTCCAAGATATTTAGCAACTTGCTCTTCAGTGATATACTCATCCTCTTCAGAGGAAGAATACTCATCAGAGCTCATGAATGGCAGAAGTAAGTCCAATGGAATCTCTATGGTCTCATCTTGAGCCTCAGATTCCCATGGTTCCTCATTGGGGAACTCATTAGAGGCCAGTGGACGTCCAGTGAGGTCTTCCTCAGTGGCATCCTCTGCCTCTTCTTCCTTCCAGAATTCGGCCATGTTGATGGCCTTGCACTCTCCCTTTGGATTTTCTTCTGTATTACTTGGGAGAGTACTAGGAGGGAGTTCAGTAACTTTCTCACTCAGCTGACCCACTTGTCCTTCCAAATTCCTAATGGAGGACCTTGTTTCAGTCATGAAACTTTGAGTGGTCTTTATTAGATCAGAGACCATTGTTGCTAAGTCAGAAGTACACTGCTTAGAACTCTCTGTCTGTTGCTGAGAAGATGATGGAAAAGGCTTGCCATTGCTAAACCTGTTTCTTCCACCATTATTGTTATTGAAACCTTGTTGAGGTCTCTCTTGATTCTTCCACGAGAAATTTGGGTGATTCCTCCATGAAGAATTGTAGGTGTTTCCATAGGGTTCTCCTAGGTAATTCACCTCTTCCATTGAAGGATTCGCAGGATCATAAGCTTCTTCCTCAGATGAAGCTTCCTTAGTACTGCCAGGTGTATTTTGCATTCCAGACAGACTTTGAGAAATCAAATTGACTTGTTGAGTCAATATCTTGTTCTGAGCCAGTATGGCATTCAGAGTGTCAATCTCAAGAACTCCTTTCTTCTGACTAGTCCCATTGTTCACAGGATTCCTTTCAGAAGTGTACATGAATTGGTTATTTGCAACCATTTCAATTAGTTCCTGAGCCTCTGTAGGCGTCTTCTTCAGATGAAGAGATCCTCCAGCAGAGCTATCCAAGGACATCTTGGATAGTTCAGAGAGACCATCATAGAAAATACCTATGATGCTCCATTCAGAAAGCATGTCTGAGAGACATCTTCTGATTAATTGTTTGTATCTTTCCCAAGCTTCATAGAGGGATTCTCCATCCTTCTGTCTGAAGGTTTGGACTTCCACTCTAAGCTTACTCAATTTTTGAGGTGGAAAGAACTTTGCCAAGAAGGCATTGACTAGCTTTTCCCATGAGTCCAGGCTTTCTTTAGGTTGTGAGTCCAACCATGTCCTAGCTCTGTCTCTTACAGCAAAAGGGAATAGCATAAGTCTGTAGACCTCAGGGTCTACCCCATTAGTCTTGACAGTGTCACAGATTTGCAAGAACTCAGCCAAAAACTGATGAGGATCTTCCAATGGAAGTCCATGAAACTTGCAATTCTGTTGCATTAGAGAAACTAATTGAGGCTTAAGCTCAAAGTTGTTTGCTCCAATGGCAGGGATAGAGATGCTTCTCCCATAAAAGTTGGGAGTAGGTGCAGTAAAGTCACCCAGCACTTTCCTTGCATTGTTTGCATTATTGTTGTTTTCGGCTGCCATGTCTTCTTTTTGTTTAAAGATTTCTGTTAGGTCCTCTACAGAGAGTTGTGCCTTAGCTTCTCTTAGCTTTCGCTTCAAGGTCCTTTCAGGTTCAGGGTCAGCTTCAACAAGAATGCCTTTGTCTTTGTTCCTGCTCATATGAAAGAGAAGAGAACAAGAAAATGTGGAATCCTCTATGTCACAGTATAGAGATTCCTTTAGGTGTCAGAGGAAAAGAAAGGTAGAAGACAGAAGTAGAAAATTCGAACTTGTCCAAGAAGAGGGAGTTCGAATTTTTACATGAAGGAATAGTGTTAGTCCATAAATAGAAGGATGTGAGAAGAAGGGAAGTGATTTTCGAAAATTAAGTAGAAGATTTTGAAAACATTTTTGAAAAACATTACTTAATTTTCGAAAATGAAAGTGGGAAAGAAATAAAGTGATTTTTGAAAAAGATTTTGAAATTAGAAATTAAAAAGATTTGATTGAAAACTATTTTGAAAAAGATGTGGTTAAGAAGATATGATTGGTTTAAAAAAATGTGATTGAGAAAATATGATTTGAAAACAATTTTAAAAGATATGATTTGAAAACAATTTGAAAAGATATGATTTTAAAAATTAATGACTTGCCTAACAAGAAAAGATATGATTCAAACATAAAACCTTCCTCAACAGAAAAGGCAAAAAATGTTCAATCAAATCATTAATTGTTAGTAAGTATCTTTGAAAAAGGAAAGAAATTAATTTTGAAAGCATTTGATTGAAAAGATATGATTTGAAAAAGATTTGATTTTGAAAAACTTTGAAAACTTGAAAAAAAATTTGATTTGAAAACAAAATCTTCCCCCTTGTGCCATCCTGGCGTTAAACGCCCAGAATGGTGCACATTCTGGCGTTTAACGCCCAAACCTATACCTTTTTGGGCGTTAAACGCCCAACCAGGCACCCTGGCTGGCGTTTAAACGCCAGTCTGTCTTCTTCACTGGGCATTTTTGAATGCTCAGCTTTTTCTGTGTGATTCCTCTGCAGTATGTTCTGAATCTTCAATTCTCTGTATTATTGACTTGAAAAGACACAAATTAAAAATATTTTTGGATTTTTAATAATGAGGAACAATCAAAATGCAACTAAATAACAATGCATGCAAGACACCAAACTTAGCAGTTTGTATACTACTGACACTAACAAGATGAGAATGCATATGAGAAACAACAAAACACTCAAGTCAATAGAATTCAAAGATCAAAACAAGGAAATCATCAAGAACAACTTGAAGATTAGTGAAGACACATGCATAAATTCGAAAAATGCAAGAAAAACAGAAACATGCAATTGACACCAAACTTAAGATGAGACTCTAGACTTAAACAAGAAATATTTTTGGATTTTATGATTTTGTAAATTTTTTTTTTGTGCTTTTTCGAAAATTAATTGAAAAGGAAAATAAAGGTATCAAAATTCTTAATGAGAATCCCAGGAATCATGCAATGTTAGTCTAAAGCTTTAGTCTAAAGGAATTAGACATGGCCGGCCAAGCTTCAGCAGGACATTGCATTCAAGAGCTAAATTGATGATGATCAATCAGCTTTGGTGATGATAAGAACATCACCTTGAAACACTAGAATTCATTCTTAAGAACTCTGAAGAAAAATAATACCTAATCTAAGCAACAAGATGAACCGTCAGTTGTCCATACTCAAACAATCCCCGGCAACGGCGCCAAAAACTTGGTGCACGAAATTGCAATCACACTTTTGCAACTCCGCACAACTAACCAGCAAGTGCACTGGGTCGTCCAAGTAATACCTTGCGTGAGCAAGGGTCGATCCCACGGAGATTGTCGGCTTGAAGCAAGCTATGGTTATCTTGTAAATCTTAGTCAGGATATCAGGAATTATCAGGATTGATTGTAAAAAGCAACAGAACATGAAATGGTTACTTGATTTGCAGTAATGGAGAATATGTTGGGGTTATGGAGATGCTCCATCTTCTGAATCTCTGCTTTCCTACTGTCTTCTTCATCAAACACGCCAGGCTCCTCCCATGGCAAGTTGTATGTAGGGTTTCACCGTTGTCAGTGGCTACCTCCCATCCTCTCATTGGAAATACGTTCCTGATGCTCTGTCACAGCATCGGCTATCCATCTGTCGGTTCTCAATTAGGCCGGAATAGAATCCAGTGATTCTTTTGCGTCTGTCACTAACGCCCCGCCCTCAGGAGTTTGAAGCACGTCACAGTCATTCAGTCATTGAATCCTACTCAGAATACCACAGACAAGGTTTAGACCTTCCGGATTCTCTTGAATGCCGCCATCAGTTCTAGCTTATACCACGAAGATTTCGATTAAAGAATCCAAGAGATAACTACTCAATCTAAGATAGAACAGAGGTGGTTGTCAGGCACATGTTCATAGTTGAGAATGATGATGATTGTCATGGATCATCACATTCATCCGGATTAAGACAAGTATTATCTGGAAGAAGCAAGCATGATTGAATAAGAAACAGTAATAATTGCATTAATCCATCAAGACACAGCAGAGCTCCTCACCCCCAACCATGGGGTTTAGAGACTCATACTGTGGGAAGAAACGTGTAAAAATGTTATGAGGTCATAAGGTGTAGATACAATGTCAAAAGATCCTATTAATAGTAAACTAGTGTCCTAAGGTTTACAGAAATGAGTAAATGACAGAAAAATCCACTTCCGGGCCCACTTGGTGTGTGCCTGGGCTGAGCAATGAAGGAATTTCGTGTAGAGACCTTTTCTGGAGTTAAACGCCAGCTTTTATGCCAGTTTGGGCGTTTAACTCCCATTTAGGTGCCAGTTCCGGCGTTTAACGCTGGAATTTCTGAGGGTGACTTTGAACGCTGGTTTGGGCCATCAAATCTTGGGCAAAGTATGGACTATTATATATTGCTGGAAAGCCCAGGATGTCTACTTTCCAACGCCGTTGAGAGCGCGCCAATTGGGCTTCTATAGCTCCAGAAAATCCACTTCGAGTGCAGGGAGGTCAGAATCCAACAGCATCTGCAGTCCTTTTCAGTCTCTGGATCATTTTTGCTCAGGACCCTCAATTTCATCAGAAATACCTGAAATCACAGAAAAACACAAACTCATAGTAAAAGTCCAGAAAAGTGAATTTTAATTAAAAACTAATAAAAATATACTAAAAACTAACTAAAAGATACTAAAAACATACTAAAAACAATGCCAAAAAGTGTACAAATTATCCGCTCATCACATATTCACTCCTCATTCTTGAAACCCTAAATTTACAATCTCCATAACCAATAATAAGAACATACTTCCCTGCATTTCCTTGAGAAGACGACCCGAGGTTTAAATACTTCGGTTATCAATTTATTTAGGGGTTTGTTACTTGTGACAACCAAAACGTTTGCACGAAGGAATTTCTGTTGGTTTAGAATCTATATCTACAACGCAACTATTTTTATAAAATTCTTTACTAGCAAAAATCCCTAACGTCAAAATGGCGCCGTTGCCGGGGAATTGCAAACGTGTGCCTTATTATTGGTTATTGTAAATATTTTTCAAAAAAAAAAATATTTTTCTTTTACTTGTTTATTTGTTTCTTCTCTTCCCTTTTATTTCTGACATCTATTATGAATTCTCACCCCTCTCGCTTTGAGTTTGGTTCTAATTTTGTTGCAAGGAATGGAAGCTATAACAGGACTATGCATCAAGGTCTAAGCAATCAAAGATAGATGGAGCCACAAGGATCTGATCACCCTTTTAGGCAACAACATCCTCCTAGATATCATGGACAAAGACCATTTTACAATGCATGCCCAACTGATAGATTTGATGGACCGCCTTGTAGTTACCAACAAGCCCCACCCTATGCTCAGAGACCATCCTTCCAACACAGTCCCAATCCACCATACTCACAAGCTTCTCTTCACCATTCGCCACTATATGATCGTTGTCCGCCCCAACGCCAATTCAATCACTCCCAAGAACCACCACTCTCCTACAAACCATGTTCATATCCATCAAGCCAAGAATCACAGGTTCGCTTCGAAGAATCAGTAAACCAATTCAATACAACCCTTCATCAACTGGAGCAAGCAATAAATCAACTATCTTCCAGACATTCAGCCACTCAACAGACTCCCATGGCTTTATGTGGAGAATCTAATGAAGAATGTACTGTGAAGAAGACACAAGAAACTCCAGTGGACAGCATAGAGCATAACTTCGTACTGGAACAAGTAGAGGAAGCTGTCATTATAGAAGAAGAAGAATTGGTTGAAGATTTAGGAGATGCTAAACCTCCATGGGAATACAGAGTCATGGAAGACCCCGTCAAAGATGTTACAACTGACGCTAAAGAGGATGTTGCACAGCCTCCAATGCAGATATCTTATGAAGAACTGGACGGAGTAGCTCAAGACGCATGTTTCTTTGATGATGATAGTCACCAGTCAAGTCCTCCCCGTGATGAACTTGCATCCGCAAGTGAATCCTTTGAGATAAAAGAATCTTCCCCAAGTGAATACGAAGATGATGCAGAGGTCGACTTTTCTCAACCTCCTGTTTATGACTCAAGTGATGAGGAAGATATGGAAGACTCTGACCAGGACACGGCTGGAATGGAAAAGGTTTGCAAGGAAGTGGAGGAATTCACTGAAGACCACAAGGGAGTAGATCTTGCGGAACCGCTAGAAACACTGATCCCAAGGCCATTACCACCCAATACAGACTCCAAGTGGGTAAAATCCTTAGTTTTTATCTTTATTTTTCCACTTGAATACGGTGTACTTGAAATAGATGGCCAGCTTAGAGCTCTCTACGACTTTAAGAGAAAAAGGGAAATGACTCGCACCCAGAGCTGGTATGCAAGATCCAATGAGGTTTTGCACTTCAATTTGAGGTGCAGAAGTTGGTGTCAAGCTCACTTGTCAGAAAATGTTTGGTCATCTTGGTGAGAATCTAATTTCCAAACCGCCCGGATGGAAAAGTATATATCAAAACAAAGGCGGATTTGGAACCAAAGTTTGGGATCCTGGAAAATACTCCGATATTCATCACCTCGGGAGTCTGAAAATCTGTTTGAAGCTGCTCAGAAGCTTCACATGCCTAGTTTGGGACCCCGGAGGTTATTGGCATTCCAAGCATTGGTGGAGATTTCTGGACGAATTCAAGCACAAGCCACCATAACAAGAAGCTCATCCAATGTCCAACTTAAGGACTTTAACTAAAAGTGCTAGGTGGGAGACAACCCACCATGGTATGATCGTCCCTTTTTCAGTTTTCATTTTTGTCTATTTTGTTTATTTTTAAGTTTTGATTGAACCTGGAATTTTGCATAACATTTATTGCATCTACATTTTGGTGCGCGAAATTGTGATCACTACAACTTCACACAACTAACCAGCAAGTGCACTGGGTCGTCCAAGTAATACCTTACGTGAGTAAGGGTCGATCCCACGGAGATTGTTGGTATGAAGCAAGCTATGGTCACCTTGTAAATCTCAGTCAGGCAGACTCAATTGGGTATAGTGATAAACGAATAAAGCATAAAGATAGTGATACTTATGTAATTCATTGGTAGGAACTTCAGATAAGCGCATGAAGATGCCTTCCCTTCCGTCTCTCTGCTTTCCTACTGCCTTCATCCAATCCTTCTTACTCCTTTCCATGGCAAGCTCATGTAGGGTTTCACCGTTGTCAATGGCTACCTCCCATCCTCTCATTGAAAACAATTGCATATGCTCTGGTCACAGCATAGCGAAATTCATCTGTCGGTTCTCAATCAGACCGGAATAGAATCCAATGATTCTTTTGGCGTCTGTCACTAACGCCCCGCCCTCAGGAGTTTGAAGCACGTCACAGTCATTCAGTCATTGAATCCTACTCAGAATACCACAGACAAGGTTAGACCTTCCGGATTCTCTTGAATGCCGCCATCAGGTCCTGCCTATACCACGAAGATTCCGATTAAAGAATCCAAGAGATATTCACTAAGCCTCAGATGCGTATAGAACAAGAGTGGTTGTCAGTCACTTTGTTCATGAGTGAGAATGGTGATGGGCGTCAATCATCACCTTCATCATGTTGAAGAACAGGTGATATCTTGGACAAAGAACAAGCGGAATTGAATAGAAGAACAATAGTAATTGCATTAATACTCGAGGTACAGCAGAGCTCCACACCTTAATCTATGGTGTGTAGAAACTCCACCGTTGAAAATACATAAGCATAAGGTCTAGGCATGGCCGAATGGCCAGCCTCCCAAAGAGGGTTCAATCATCAAAACATGATCAAAAGATAGATTAAAAATACAATAGTAAAAGGTCCTATATATAGAAAACTAGTAGCCTAGGGTGTACAGAGATGAGTAAATGACATAAAAATCCACTTCCGGGCCCACTTGGTGTGTGCTTGGGCTGAGCAATGAAGCATTTTCGTGTAGAGACTCTTCTTGGAGTTAAACGCCAGCTTTTATGCCAGTTTGGGCGTTTAACTCCCATTTAGGTGCCAGTTCCGGCGTTTAACGCTGGATTTCTTGAGGTGACTTTGAATGCCGGTTTGGGCCATCAATCTTGGGCAAAGTATGGACTATCATATTGCTGGAAAGCCCAGGATGTCTACTTTCCAATGCCGTTGAGAGCGCGCCAATTGGGCTTCTGTAGCTCCAGAAAATCCACTTCGAGTGCAGGGAGGTCAGAATCCAACAGCATCTGCAGTCTTTTTCAGTCTCTGAATCAGATTTTTGCTCAGATCCCTCAATTTCAGCCAGAAAATACCTGAAATCACAGAAAAACACACAAACTCTAGTAAAGTCCAGAAAAGTGAATTTTAACTAAAAAATATAAAAATAATAAAAACTCAACTAAAACTACCAAAAACATACTAAAAACAATGCCAAAAAGCGTACAAATTATCCGCTCATCACAACACCAAACTTAAATTGTTGCTTGTCCTCAAGCAACTGAAAATCAAATAAGATAAAAAGAAGAGAATATACTATAGACTCCAAATTATCAATGAAACTAAGCTCCAAATTAGATGAGCGGGACTAGTAGCTTTTTGCCTCCGAACAGTTTTGGCATCTCACTCTATCCTTTGAAATTCAGAATGATTGGCTTCTTTAGGAACTCGGAATCCAGATAGTGTTATTGATTCTCCTAGTTAAGTATGATGATTCTTGAACACAGCTACTTATTGAGTCTTGGCCGTGGCCCAAAGCACTCTGTCTTCCAGTATTACCACCGGATACATACATGCCACAGACACATAATTGGGTGAACCTTTTCAGATTGTGACTCAGCTTTGCTAAAGTCCCCAATTAGAGGTGTCCAGGGTTCTTAAGCACACTCTTATTGCCTTGGATCACAACTTTATTTCTTTCTTTTTTTCTTTTTTTCTTTTTCTTTTTCTTTCCCCCCTTTTTTTTTCGTTTTTCTCCTTCTCTCTTTTTTTTTTTTTTTGAATTCACTGCTTTTTCTTGCTTCAAGAATCATTTTTATGATTTTTCAGATCCTCAGTAACATGTCTCCTTTTTCATCATTCTTTCAAGAGCCAACAATTTTAACATTCATGAACCACAAATTCAAAAGACATATGCACTGTTTAAGCATACATTCAGAAAACAACAAGTATTGTCACCACATCAAACTAATTAAGCTAGTTTTAAAGATGAATTTGAAATCCTGTACTTCTTGTTCTTTTGTGATAAAAACAGTTTTCATTTAAGAAAGGTGATGGATTCATATTCATAGCTTTAAGGCATAGACACTAAGACACTAATGATCATAAGACACAAACATGGATAAACATAAAGCATAATTTTCGAAAAACAGAAAAGCAAAGAACAAGGAGATTAAAGAACGGGTCCACCTTAGTGATGGAGGCTCTTTCTTTCTCTTGAAGATCCTATGGAGTGCTTGAGCTCCTCAATGTCTCTTCCTTGTCTTTGTTGCTCCTCTCTCATGATCCTTTGATCTTCTCTAATTTCATGGAGGAGGATGGCATGTTCTTGGTGCTCCACCCTTAGTTGTCCCATGTTGGAACTTAATTCTCCTAGGGAGGTGTTTAGTTGCTCCCAATAGTCTTGTGGAGGAAAGTGCATCCCTTGAGATATCTCAGGGATCTCTTGATGAGAGGGGTCTCTTGTTTGCTCCATCTTCTTCTTAGTGATGGGCTTGAGGTCATGCCTTCTCAGTTGAACCGGCATTGGATGCCATAAATGGTTATGGAAAAACAAAAAGCAATGCTTTTACCACACCAAACTTAAAAGGTTTGCTCGTCCTCGAGCAAAAGAAGAAAGAAGAGAGTAGAAGAAGAAGAAATGGAGGAGAGGGAGATGGCCTTGTGGTTAGGCCAAAAGGGGAAGAAGTTGTGTTTTATGAAGGATGGATGTGAGTGGTGAAGAGAAAGAGATGTTGAGGTGATTGGTGAATGGGTGAAGAAGAAGAGAGAGTGGTGGGGTTGTTTGGGGATCCTGTGGGGTCCACAGATCCTGAGGTGTCAAGGAAAAGTCATCCCTGCACCAAATGGCAATCAAAATCACGTTTTGTGCCAAATCTGGCGTTAAACGCCGGGCTGGTGCCCATTTCTGGCGTTTAACGCCAGGTTCTAGCCCTTTCCTGGCGTTTAACGCCAGTCTGGTGCCCCTTTCTGGCGTTAAACGCCCAGAATGGTGCCAGACTGGGCGTTAAACGCCCAACTGCTAGCCTCACTGGCGTTTAAACGCCAGTGAGTTCTTCCTCCAGGGTGTGCTGTTTTTCTTCCTGTTTTTCATTCTGTTTTTGCTTTTTCAATGGATTTTGTGACTTCTTATGATCATCAACCTACAAAAAACATAAAATAACAAAGAGAAATATATAAAATATAATCATTGGGTTGCCTCCCAACAAGCGCTTCTTTAATGTCAGTAGCTTGACAGAGGGCTCTCATGGAGCCTCACAGATACTCAGAGCAATGTTGGAACCTCCCAACACCAAACTTAGAGTTTGAATGTGGGGGTTCAACACCAAACTTAGAGTTTGGTTGTGGCCTCCCAACACCAAACTTAGAGTTTGACTGTGGGGGCTCTGTTTAACTCTGATTTGAGAGAAGCTCTTCAAGCTTTCTCTCCATGGTGACAGAGGGATATCCTTGAGCCTTAAACCCAAAGGATTCTTCATTCACTTGAATGATTAGTTCACCTCTATCAACATCAATCACAGCCTTTGCTGTGGCTAGGAAGGGTCTGCCAAGGATGATGGATTCATCCATGCACTTCCCAGTCTCTAGGACTATGAAGTCAGTAGGGATGTAATGGTCTTTAACTTTTACCAGAACATTCTCTACAAGTCCATGAGCTTGTTTTCTTGAGTTGTCTGCCATCTCTAGTGAGATTCTTGCAGCTTGTACCTCAAAGATCCCTAGCTTCTCCATTACAGAGAGGGGCATGAGGTTCACACTTGACCCTAAGTCACACAGAGCCTTCTTGAAGGTCATGGTGCCTATGGTACAAGGTATGGAAAACTTCCCAGGATCTTGTCTCTTTTGAGGTAATTTCTGCCTAGACAAGTCATCCAGTTCTTTGGTGAGCAAGGGAGGTTCATCTTCCCAAGTCTCATTTCCAAATAACTTGTCATTTAGCTTCATGATTGCTCCAAGATATTTAGCAACTTGCTCTTCAGTGACATACTCATCCTCTTCAGAGGAAGAATACTCATCAGAGCTCATGAAAGGCAGAAGTAAGTCCAATGGAATCTCTATGGTCTCATTTTGAGCCTCAGATTCCCATAGTTCCTCATTGGGGAACTCAGAGGAGGTTGGTGCACGCCCATTGAGGTCTTCCTCAGTGGCGTCCACCTCCTCTCTTTCCTCTCCATATTCAGCCATGGTTATGGCTTTGCACTCTCCTTTTGGATTTTCTTCTGTATTACTTGGGAGAGTACTAGGAGGGAGTTCAGTAACTTTCTTGCTCAGCTGACCCACTTGTCCTTCCAAATTTCTGATGGAGGACCTTGTTTCATTCATGAAACTTTGAGTGGTTTTGATTAGATCAGAGACCATTGTTGCTAAGTCAGAGGTATTCTGCTTAGAACTCTCTGTCTGTTGCTGAGAAGATGATGGAAAAGGCTTGTTATTGCTAAACCTGTTTCTTCCACCATTATTGTTATTGAAACCTTGTTGAGGTCTCTCTTGATTCTTCTATGAGAAATTTGGGTGATTTCTCCATGAAGAGTTATAGGTGTTTCCATAGGGTTCTCCTAGGTAATTCACCTCTTCCATTGAAGGGTTCTCAGGATCATAAGCTTCTTCCTCAGATGAAGCTTCCTTAGTACTGCCAGGTGCATTTTGCATTCCAGACAGACTTTGAGAAATCAAATTGACTTGTTGAGTCAATATCTTATTCTGAGCCAGTATGGCTTTCAGAGCATCAATCTCAAGAACTCCTTTCTTCTGACTTGTCCCATTGTTCACAGGATTCCTTTCAGAAGTGTACATGAATTGGTTATTTGCAACCATTTCAATGAGCTCTTGAGCTTCTGTAGGCGTCTTCTTCAGATGAAGAGATCCTCCAGCAGAGCTTTCCAAAGACATCTTGGATAGTTCAGAGAGACCATCATAGAAAATACCTATGATGCTCCATTCAGAAAGCATGTCTGAGGGACATTTTCTGATTAATTGTTTGTATCTTTCCCAAGCTTCATAGAGGGATTCTCCATCCTTCTGTCTGAAGGTTTGGACTTCCACTCTAAGCTTACTCAATTTTTGAGGTGGAAAGAACTTTGCCAAGAAGGCATTGACTAGCTTTTCCCAAGAGTCCAGGCTATCCTTAGGTTGAGAGTCCAACCATATTCTAGCTCTGTCTCTTACAGCAAAAGGGAATAGCATCAGTCTGTAGACCTCAGGGTCAACCCCATTAGTCTTGACTGTGTCACAGATTTGCAAGAATTCAGCTAAGAACTGATGAGGATCTTCCAATGGAAGTCCATGGAACTTGCAATTCTGTTGCATTAGAGAAACTAACTGAGGCTTAAGCTCAAAGTTGTTTGCTCCAATGGCAGGGATAGAGATGCTTCTCCCATAGAAATTGGGAGTAGGTGCAGTAAAGTCACCCAGCACCTTCCTTGCATTGTTGGCATTGTTGTTGTTTTCGGCTGCCATGGGTTCTTCTTCCTTGAAGAATTCGGTAAGGTCCTCATCAAAGAGTTGAGCCTTAGCTTCTCTTAGCTTTTACTTCAAGGTCCTTTCAGGTTCAGGGTCAGCTTCAACAAGAATGCCTTTGTCTTTGTTCCTGCTCATATGAAAGAGAAGAGAACAAGAAAATATGGAATCCTCTATGTCACAGTATAGAGATTCCTTTAGGTGTCAGAAGAAAAGAAGAGTAGAAGACAGAAGTAGAAAATTCGAACTTATCAAAGAAGATGGAGTTCGAATTTTGCATTAAGGAATAGTGTTAGTCCATAAATAGAAGGATGTGAGAAGAAGGGAAGTAATTTTCGAAAATTAAGTAAAAGATTTTGAAAACATTTTGAAAAACACTAATTAATTTTCGAAAATAAGAGTGGGAAAGAAATCAAGTGATTTTTGAAAAAGATTTTGAAATTAGAAATTAAAAAGATTTGATTGAAAACTATTTTGAAAAAGATGTGGTTAAGAAGATATGATTGGTTTTAAAAAGATGTGATTGAAAAGATATGATTTGAAAACAATTTTAAAAAGATATGATTTGAAAATAATTTTAAAAGATATGATTTGAAAACAATTTTAAAAGATATGATTTTAAAAATTAATGACTTGCCTAACAAGAAAAGATATGATTCAAACATAAAACCTTTCTCAACAGAAAAGGCAAAAAATGTTCAATCAGATCATTAATTGTTAGTAAGTATCTTTGAAAAAGGAAAGAAATTGATTTTGAAAGCCTTTGATTGAAAGGATATGATTTGAAAAAGATTTGATTTTGAAAAGCTTTGAAAACTTGAAAAAAAATTGATTTTGAAAACAAAATCTTCCCCCTTGTGCCATCCTGGCGTTAAACGCCCAGAATGGTGCACATTCTGGCGTTTAACGCCCAAACTACTACCCTTTTGGGCGTTAAACGCCCAGCCAGGCACCCTGGCTGGCGTTTAAACGCCAGTCTGTCTTCTTCACTGGGCGTTTTGAACGCCCAGCTTTTTCTGTGTGATTCCTCTGCAGTATGTTCTGAATCTTCAATTCTCTGTATTATTGACTTGAAAAGACACAAATTAAAAATATTTTTGGATTTTTAATAATGAGGAATAATCAAAATGCAAATAAAATCAAATAACAATGCATGCAAGACACCAAACTTAGCAGTTTGTATACTACTGACACTAACAAAATGAGAATGCATATGAGAAACAACAAAACACTCAAGTCAATAGAATTCAAAGATCAAAACAAGAAAATCATCAAGAACAACTTGAAGATTAATTAAGGCACATGTATAAATTCGAAAAATGCAAGAAGAACAGAAACATGCAATTGACACCAAACTTAAAATGAGACACTAGACTTAAACAAGAAATATTTTTGGTTTTTATGATTTTGTAATTTTTTTGGCTTTTTTCGAAAATTAAGTGGAAAAGAAAATAAAGATATCAAAATTCTTAATGAGAATTCCAGGAATCATGCAATGTTAGTCTAAAGCTTTAGTCTAAAGGAATTAAACATAGCTAGCTAAGCTTCAGCAAGACATTGCATTCAAGAGCTAAATTGATGATGATCAATCAGCTTTGGTGATGATAAGAACATCACCTTGAAACACTAGAATTCATTCTTAAGAACTCTGAAGAAAAATAATACCTAATCTAAGCAACAAGATGAACCGTCAGTTGTCCATACACAAACAATCCCCGGCAACGGCGCTAAAAACTTGGTGCGCGAAATTGTGATCACTACAACTTCACACAACTAACCAGCAAGTGCACTGGGTCGTCCAAGTAATACCTTACGTGAGTAAGGGTCGATCCCACGGAGATTGTTGGTATGAAGCAAGCTATGGTCACCTTGTAAATCTCAGTCAGGCAGACTCAATTGGGTATAGTGATAAACGAATAAAGCATAAAGATAGTGATACTTATGTAATTCATTGGTAGGAACTTCAGATAAGCGCATGAAGATGCCTTCCCTTCCGTCTCTCTGCTTTCCTACTGCCTTCATCCAATCCTTCTTACTCCTTTCCATGGCAAGCTCATGTAGGGTTTCACCGTTGTCAATGGCTACCTCCCATCCTCTCATTGAAAACAATTGCATATGCTCTGGTCACAGCATAGCGGAATTCATCTGTCGGTTCTCAATCAGACCGGAATAGAATCCAATGATTCTTTTGGCGTCTGTCACTAACGCCCCGTCCTCAGGAGTTTGAAGCACGTCACAGTCATTCAGTCATTGAATCCTACTCAGAATACCACAGACAAGGTTAGACCTTCCGGATTCTCTTGAATGCCGCCATCAGGTCCTGCCTATACCACGAAGATTCCGATTAAAGAATCCAAGAGATATTCACTAAGCCTCAGATGCGTATAGAACAAGAGTGGTTTTCAGTCACTTTGTTCATGAGTGAGAATGGTTATGGGCGTCAATCATCACCTTCATCATGTTGAAGAACAGGTGATATCTTGGACAAAGAACAAGCGGAATTGAATAGAAGAACAATAGTAATTGCATTAATACTCGAGGTACAGCAGAGCTCCACACCTTAATCTATGGTGTGTAGAAACTCCACCGTTGAAAATACATAAGCATAAGGTCTAGGCATGGCCGAATGGCCAGCCTCCCAAAGAGGGTTCAATCATCAAAACATGATCAAAAGATAGATTAAAAATACAATAGTAAAAGGTCCTATATATAGAAAACTAGTAGCCTAGGGTGTACAGAGATGAGTAAATGACATAAAAATCCACTTCCGGGCCCACTTGGTATGTGCTTGGGCTGAGCAATGAAGCATTTTCGTGTAGAGACTCTTCTTGGAGTTAAACGCCAGCTTTTATGCCAGTTTGGGCGTTTAACTCCCATTTAGGTGCCAGTTCCGGCGTTTAACGCTGGAATTTCTTGAGGTGACTTTGAATGCCGGTTTGGACCATCAAATCTTGGGCAAAGTATGGACTATCATATATTGCTGGAAAGCCCAGGATGTCTAATTTCCAATGCCGTTGAGAGCGCGCCAATTGGGCTTCTGTAGCTCCAGAAAATCCACTTCGAGTGCAGGGAGGTCAGAATCCAACAGCATCTGCAGTCCTTTTCAGTCTCTGAATCAGATTTTTGCTCAGATCCCTCAATTTCAGCCAGAAAATACCTGAAATCATAGAAAAACACACAAACTCATAGTAAAGTCCAGAAAAGTGAATTTTAACTAAAAACTAATAAAAATATAATAAAAACTCAACTAAAACTACCAAAAACATACTAAAAACAATGCCAAAAAGCGTACAAATTATCCGCTCATCACATTTGCATCTTATTCAAAAAAAAAAAAGTCGCACACGATGCGGCAGCGTCGCTGACGCGTCCGCGTTACTAGTGCGTTGGGGAGAAAATAATTGAACAGAGAGTCACGCGAAAGTGTGGCTGGAGGCGCGCCATTAGCATAACTTGACCCCACGCGACCGCATCACTGACGCGTCCGCGTCACATGGAAATAATGGCCTCCCACGCGACCGCGTGCCCCACGCGGCCGCGTGCCCTGATTTTCGACGTAAAAAGGGTGCACAACGAATTATTGTGCGCGAGTGGTGCTGGATTGGTGTTGGACGCACAATCTCTATCACGCGACCGCATCGCCGACGCGTCCGCGTCATTCCTTTCTGCAGCCCACTCACGCGATCGCATGCCCCACGCGATCGTGTCACCCAAAATTTGGCAAAATACGATTTTGAACAGAGAGTTGTGCGAGCGCGAGGCTGCCCTCGCGCCAGTAGCATAAATTGTGTCACGCGACCGCGTGACCGACGCGTCCGCGTCGATTAATTTAAGCGCAAGTCGCGCGAACGCGTCACCCACGCGTCCGCGTCGCTTGCGCCGCACAGCTTACCCTAAATTGCCAAAATATCTCATCTTTTCTTCCCCAATCCTAATTTTTCCTGCATCCTTTATTCCTTACTTCTTTCTTCCTTCTTTCCCTTCTCATTCTTCTTATCTTTCATTTAATTTATTTGCATACTTTCATTCATTGTATTATTTTCATTGGTGTTAAATTTTCTTATTCAATTGTTACAACTTTTCTGGTCTTACCTAGTGCTTAGTGACTTGTTTACACTGTTGGGTAATATTATTTAAACCAATAATTTACGTTTTTAAATTGTTTCAACCCCAAATTTACGCAAATGCATTGTTTCAAAAATGGTTACGCAATTACGTTGTTTCACTATATTATACAAACCGCTACTAGCAGTAGCGGATTATAGATGCACAGAAACCGCTAGAGCCAGTAGCGGATTATGCTCAAAAAATGCATCATATAAACCGCGGCAGCCCATCGTGGTTTATGGTTTGTAAAAGTTGGTCATAAACCGCTGCTGGCAGCAGCGGTTTATGTGCGTGGGGAAGTGTGCGTAAACCGCTAGAGGCTATAGCGGTTTACGTTAAGTATGCATCACTATATAAACCGCTGAGCCAGCCGCGGATTATGCAATTGGA
This sequence comes from Arachis stenosperma, assembly GCF_014773155.1. NCBI lineage: Eukaryota > Viridiplantae > Streptophyta > Magnoliopsida > Fabales > Fabaceae > Arachis > Arachis stenosperma. The sequence continues at coordinate 92,508,592 of NC_080381.1, read as the reverse complement.
GGTTGGGAGAGGAAATTCTAGAGAGAGGAAATTCTAGAGAGAGGTCAGAGCAAGTTGAGAAGGGGTCCGAGGTATTTGAGCTGCGACTTCTGGCGGGATATCATGGCAGAAGACAGAAGGAGCATGTACCGACTGAACGGTGTTGCTCATGTTGCCGGTTCCATTGGTGACGAGGTTAGTTAATTATTTTGGTATTTTTTTAGGCTTAGCAATTTTTTAGCTAGAAAAATGATATGAATGCAAGCATATACGGATTTTATAGATTAGTCCCTTTTAGTTTTAAAAATAGTATGAAGGTTAGAATATAAAGATTTTTTTTTTGGAAATTTATTGTTTAAGGTTTGTAATACTTTTATAATTGTGGGTGTTATCTAATAAGTTAAGTTTGTTGTCGTTTGTGCTATTGTAGTAAATATTTTACAAATTAATTTCGCTAGTTTATTGACTACTTATTTATAGGTTTTAGGGATTAATTTGTTCACCGGTCAAAAGTTTGTTGACATTTTTAAGATATGTGTTATTATTAGATAAGGAATTTCGTTATGGATTGGAGAATTTAATTGTATCCTGCATTTATTGTGCTATTTTTTGCAGCCCACTAGGTGTATATACAGTGTGAGACGGCAACAGAATATGCCCCTGCATGATAGGATCATCCCGTATTTAGAGAGGGCTGGATTGTACCATTTGGCCAGGCTAAACAGCCATTGGTTCTGGTTGGATGAGCCATTGGTTAGTGCGTTCGTTGAGAGGTGGCGTCCTGAGACGCACACGTTCCACATGCCTTTTAGAGAGTGCACAGTGACATTGCAGGACGTGGCTTTTCAGCTTGGGTTGCCTGTCGATGGGGAGGCTGTGAGTGGTTGCCTAGGTGAGTTTGAAACATACATTGAGGGTGGTCGACCAGCCTGGGAGTGGTTTCAGAACCTATTCGGTGAGCTGCCACCACCGAATAAGGTCAAGCAGATGACCGTCCACTTTACATGGTTCCACGAGAGGTTTAGTGTGCTACCACCAGATGCGAACGAGGAGACAGTTCGTATCTACGCACGTGCCTACATCATGATGCTTTTATCTACTCAGTTATTTGGGGACAAGAGTGCGAATCGGGTACATATACGGTGGTTGCCATTTGTGGCGAACCTTGATGAGATGGGGCGATATAGCTGGGGTTCGGCTGCGTTGGCTTGGTTGTACCGATGTATGTGTCGGGTAGCAAACAGAAATGTGACTAACCTTGCGGGTCCCCTCCAGTTGCTACAGAGTTGGATATTCTGGCGTTTTCCCTCGTTGAGGCCGTCCGGGTTTGATTACTTCTCTTTTCCACTGGCATCCAGGTATGGTTTATGTGTTTTTTATAGGTTAAAAAATTTATGTTGTGTTTTTCGAGTTTGTGTCTCATTATATTTACAATTAGGTGGCATGCTTACTTACCTCCGAACGATGGGAAAGAACAGAGGGTCATAAGTTATAGGCTTGCATTGGATCGCATGAGCGCTCGTGATGTAAGTATTATACTTGTTATGATTAAGTTTTAGGGTTGCTCTCGTGTCGTGACTATATATATACTTGTTATGGAAACGTCTGATGTACTTTGATTTTTCAGATTCTATGGGAGCCCTACTCCGCGGTTGATGTACTTGCTGTGGTCCATCCGGAGATACTCATAGAGGAGCATTCTCGCATCTGGCGAGCGGTCACTTCTTTGATATACTTTGCTGTCATCGAGTGGCATCAGGTTGATAGGGTTGTCCCACAGCTTGGTGGAGTGCAGCATATCCCCGAGGACGTTTTGAACATAGACTGGCTGCATGCTAAGGATGGAAGGGGAGGAGATAGGTGGTTCTCCCATTACTATCGGGAGTGGAATTTACACTGGGGGAGCAGACTTGATGCAGTCATTACCATTGAGCGTGTGGCTGATCCGGGTCCATCAGCGGATTACTTAGATTGGTGGTACCGCGAGGCTCATAGGTTCCTTAGCCCAGGGGCTGTATTCACGGATCCCAGGGGTACCGAGATACCTGAGGAGGCATTACAGAGAGGTTCGTCACAGGTCCCACGCAGATCACAGCTTCCTCATATGCCAGATAACCGCCGTGTTGAGAGACGTCGTCGTGTTGGTACTCGTGAGTCCGGTCGAGAGTGGCGATGGATATATGATATGCTGCACGAGGATGACGCACCTGAGGGGGCTGCTGATGTGGGCGGTCACCGTGTTCGCCGGTCTAGTGGCAGACGTCGGGGTCCTCAGGCTGCTACCCAGTTCAGTGGTGGAGCTAGTGGGACCACGGGGACTGAGACTGCAGGCGATACATTCACTCAGTCTTTTACACCTACGATGACTATGGATGTAGATGATCAGATGGGCAGTGCACACTTTTATTCAGATTTTGCTGCGGTGTTGAGGGATGATGCTGGCCCGTCCCATGTGTAGGTTGATGCCCCTCCTTACCAGCCTTCAGCACCAGATGTAGTGTTCGATACCACAGCTTACCATCCACACATGACAGAGATGCAGCCCCAGGTCCCTGACTTTCAGGGATAGTATGCAGTGGACCTTAACCAGCCCGCAAGTAGTCCTTTAGATACTTGGTTCACCATGGGAGGCACACCTCAGTCTGCGTATGGGATAGTCCCTCCTGTTGATGATGCTGTTCAGGTGGCTGGCCGACCTACTAGAGTCAGGCGTCCCACGCGATGTGGGACGGGATCTCATCTACTTGATCCTTTTGAGGATGCAGCCCGGGATGATAGGGATGATTAGTCTATTATGTTGTATGTTGTGTATCTTGGATATGTTATTTATGAACTCATTATGTACTTTATGTTTAAAAGTCACTGGTTGGTAGTTATTTATGAACTCATTATGTACTTTATGTTTAAATTTCACTGGTTGGTAGTTATTTTGACGTATTATTTACTACTGTATCGCTACTGATTGTTTATATAACGGAACTAAACCATGATAGATAAACGAAATTGATATACAAATATCTCGTATAAGATTAAATAATAAGCTGAACATAACTAAAATTTATAACTGAAACAAAGGGATACAAAGGGATTCATTTGTGAAAACAAACACTAAACCCTAAGAACATGACACGTAAATGACTACGAAAGATATAAACCGTGAAACATCTAGATGCCGCTACTAGAACCTCGCTGAGGGCAACCCCTTCGGGTGTGACCGGGCTGCCTGCACAAACCACAACGCTTCGGTCGGCTGGTGTCAGCTTCGTCCATGGTGTTTCGGATGCGGGTGGACCTAGGTCGTCCTTCTCTTGCTCTTCTCATATTTGGATCGGGTATAACGATCGGACCGTCATATGGGGGCCAAAGTCCCTCTGGTATGCAGGGTGCAAAAGACATCTGATACACCTTAAACACCTCAGACATGCTGTAAACTTCATCAACATATGTTGCCCAATCTAGCCGTGACTGCGCACAGCATGCGATGGCATGGCAACACGGGTAGTGTAGTGCCTGGAAGTTACCACAGTCACAAGTACGATCCCTTAGGGAAACCCGGTAGCAACCAAGTGAGAATCTGCCTGTGGGGGTAGTCTCAGCCACCGTGTAATCAAGTAGATGCCTATCAAAAACAGTCACAGTGAAGCACCTCGCATCTTTCAAGTTACGCTCAATTGCCCTCATAAGTGCCTGCGAATACCTTTGACCGGATCCTAACTGTGCCTCTGCTGTCTGCCCCCGGACAACGAACAACTCAGCAAGGCGAAGATAGGTGGACTTAACCAAGGACGTGACTGGTAGATTTCTTGTGCCCTTCAAAACAGAGTTCACACACTCAGAAATGTTGGTCGTCATGTGACCATATCGTCTGCCCCCATCCTTGTGCTGTGTCCACATCTCATAATCCATCCTGTTTGCCCAATCACACATGGCTGGGTTCTCTGACCTCATTATATCAAACCAATAGTCAAATTCTGCTTCCGTCTTTGCATAAGCGGCGTTAACCAGCCACCTTCTGACATCCTGCCCCTTGAAGGTAAGGGCAAAATTTGCAGCAACATGCCGAATGCAAAATGCCCTATAAGCATGCGGAGGTCGCCAACCACTATCTGGTGACTCCAGCGCAGCCTTGATGCCGTTGTGTCTGTCAGAGATGACGAGAATACCTTCCTGTGGAGTAACATGTCTTCTAAGATTGGACAGAAAATATGACCAAGACTCAGCATTTTCCCCCTCAACTAGTGCAAACGCAACAGGCAAAATATTCGAATTCCCATCCTGAGCAATCGCCAACAACAACGTCCCTCCATACTTACCATACAAGTGTGTCCCATCGATGCTAACGAGTGGCTTACAGTGGCGGAATGCCTCAACACATGGAGGGAATGTCCAAAACATGCGATGAAGGTAGACTCTTTCTTCATCAACCTGGTCACCTACTCTAACCGGGGAGGTCTTCAGTAGAGCAACGGAACCGTCCATGGTTAACGTGACCCCAAGGATCCAGCGGGGCAGATCCGCATATGACTCCTCCCAATCGCCGTAGATCTGTGCTACTGCCTTCTGCTTTGCCAACCACACCTTCCGATAACTTGGCTTGAAACCATATGTTGCCTCTGTTGCCTCTTGCAACACCTTAATCGAAACCGACGCATCAGCTCTAACCAATGAAAAAATCCTTGCACAAATCACATGATAATCAAGCTGCCTGTGGTCGCTCGAAATCGATGTGGCCATACACGTGTGTGGTCCGTTGTACCTCCTAACTTCCCATGTGCTCTTCCTTTTTCGCATGACTATCCGGATCAACCACGTGCATCCGTTACCGAACTCCTTGCATCTCCCTTGGTATTTTAGACTGTCTGACTCCATAACCCTGTACTCAACTCCACGCCGAATGCTGTAATCTTTCACGCTCAGCACAGCTTCCTCCTTACTCTGGAACAATTGGCCAATCTGAAATTCAGTCAAACCTGTCCCATCATGCATACCCTGTCCATCGAATGTTGCCTCAACATTCTGGTGTTGACCGATGGCCTCCAAGTTCAAAGACGACAGGTGCGGAGGGTACTCTTGTGTTGCAGAACCGGAACCTCCATGGGCTGCACCTATTGGTATATCATCTTCACTGTCCCCACCAATATCGAGCGGCTCCTCATCGGAATCATCATCACAAAGCGCATTCTCAACTCGATCCGGTCCAACCTCAAACTCAACCTCAGTATCTGCCTCGGGAGGTAGAACTACCGCTGCTACCACAGGCAGTGATGTCGATGCACTGCCCCGTGTGGTCGACTGAGGACCCGGTGTTGATGCCCCAGAGCTATCCACACGATCTTCTAACTTCGCAAACATCTCAGGTATCCTCACCTCCGGAAAACTACGCCTGCAGTGAAACAAGACCTGCAGGTCTTCATCCGACCCAATCACAAAGGTCTCAAACCGCACGCCGGTTGACACAACAGTAATGGGAATCTTGTAAAACAACTTTTTAACCTGCTTCGTACCACAGGTACCGAGCTTCTGTAGTATGCTGAGCTTAATCTCTGTCAATGTACTTGAAGATCGAATAAAAATACTAACTGGTTCTCTATCTGTGAATTTCACACCGTGGCGTTTGCTCTTTTGAATTTTTCCAGAGCAATGGACCAGAGCCACAAAACTATCCTCCCCATCCATTTGTGAATAACACTCTACTATAACAATGCATTTGGCCCCTCCATGGTTTATATAGGGAACCAAATGACACAGAATACACGTAAACCGCTATGACCACCAGCGGTTTACGCACGCATTTCAACAAACATAAACCGCTGCTGGCAGCAGCGGTTTATGAAGAACCAAAAATCAACAGAATCCGCTACTGGCTCTAGCGGTTTCTGTGCATCTATAAACCGCTACTGCCAGTAGCGGTTTATATAATATAGTGAAACAATGTAATTGCGTAACCATTTTTGAAACAATGCCTTTGCGTAAATTTGAAGTTGAAACAATTTAAAAACGTAAATTGCCCCTATTCTTTTATGATATTTGTATTCTTTTTTGCATTGACATGAGCTTATACTGTCTTTCATTACCCACACTCTCCTCCCCTATGTTTCAAATCTTGCACTACTGTCATGCCATGGCTTCTATTATCTTCTCACTTGCATGTTGTAGCTACCATGTAATTGAGACCCTTATTATCTGGCATTAACACCCATACTTTATTTATTTTCTTATCTTTATTTCTGGGTTACTTTTTCTTCTTTTTCCTCCTCTTTCAGGATGGCCACCGAGGAAGAAAAAAAAAGAGACACTTCTAAAAGGGGAAACAAACAAGTCCATCTGCACAATCTTTGGAGAAATGCGTCAGTTGGAGAAACCCGTCCACTTGCACATCTCAGCATGCACCGAGGACGGTGCAATCTTTAAGTGTGGGGAGGTCGATACCGATCTCCATGGGTTAGTTACTCTTCTATCTCAACACTAATGGTTTATTTTCCTTGTTCATTGTTGCATTTGCATGATTGATTGCATATTTGTTTGATTTTTGCATATTTTACCACTTGGTTAAAGTAATATTTTCTTTTTCAAGAAACCTTTTAGAGCATTTCACTAATTTGAATAAATTTAATGTTACACTTGTTTGAAGAAATATTATACTGGAACATGGTTTAGAGCTCGAACACACAAAACCTGTGAGATTTTTTAGCCTATTTGAATTGGTTGCATTTTACCAACCAATATTTTATTTTTGGTGTGTGTTTTTCTCTCTAAAACTGTGATCTTTGTCTTGCTTAATTCTATATTTCCATTGTTTGATGCATGCATACACTTATATGATTGAGGCCTTGTTTCACTAAGCTTACATACCCATATGGCCTTACCCTTTCACTATCCTTTGCAAACCAATTTGAGCCTAATATACCCATTTGTTCTTTACTTTAGCTCATTACTAACTCTAAGCGGAAAACAATAATGTCCTTAATTTAAATCCTTGGTTAGCTTAGACTAGTAAAAGTGCTCATGATTTAAGTGTGGGAAAGTTGGGTTTGAAAATATTTGGTTTGAATAATTGGGTGTTGTATATTTTAGTGAAAATGTGCAAAATAATGGTTGAGCACATGTTATTGCATTCAATACTTTAATCATATGCATTGAGATAAAAAAAGTGAAAAAGAAAAAGAAAAGAGCAATTAATAAAAGGGGACAAAATGCCCCAAAATAAATAGTGAAATCAATGCATATGAGTTGTGCTTAAACTTGGAATGCATAAATATGTAGTAAACACAGTTAATAGGAAGTTAGATTTTGTATTTTAATTAAATGGATTGTCTTAAGTTAGGTGGAAAGTTTATGTTAATTAAGGATTTAGATTTTAGTCCACTTGGCCAAATACAATCCTACCTTGACCCTAACCCCATTACAACCCTTAAAAGACCTCTTGATTTGTGTATTGGTGCATTAAATTTTTGTTGATTGTTAGATGAAGAGCAAGCTATAGAAAGCATGATTAGTAGAGAATTGAGAGAATTAACCCTAGACACTTGAGAGTTAGAGTGATATACACTACCAAGTAAGGGTTCAGCGCTTAATTCTATGTTCCCTGCTTTCATGACCTATCTTCTTCTTGCAAGTTATTTATATTGTCTTTTGTGATTTGAATTAGTGAATCCAGTTCATATTTATTCTTGAAAGATTTGTTTACTTTTTCACCAAGTAGGTAGAATCATTTTATCATGTAGTTGCATTCACATTCATAGGTTGCATTGCATGAGTCCTGCCTTCCCTTATTCATTTATTTTATCTCCTTGAACTTAGCATGAGGACATGCTAATGGTTAAGTGTGGGGAGGTTAATAAACCACTATTTCATGGTTTATATTGCATTTAATTGAGTGGTTTTATCAAGCTTTTCACCCACTTATTCATATCATTTGCATGATTTTACAATTCCTTCCTAGTTTAGTTCTATGATTGAAAACATGCTTCTTTGGTCTTAATTTAGCTAATCTTAATCCTCTCTTATTACCATTCGATGCCTTGATCTGTGTGTTAAGTGTTTCAGGCTTTATAGGGCAGGAATGGCTTAGAGAATGAAGAGGAAGCATGAAAAAATGGAAGGAATACAAGGAATTGAGGAGATGACCAGCGAGAAGTCACGCGGTCGCATGGCTCACGCAACCGCGCGAAATGGGAGAAATCAGAGTGACGCGTTCGCGTGCCTGACGCGACCGCGCGGATTGGAAGCTGCACGAACGATGCGAAAGCGTGGACGACGCGCACGCGTGGTACAAGAAATGCTAAGTGACGCGAACGCATGGACGACGCGTCCGCGTGACGTGCGCGATCTGCAGAATTACAAAAGTCACTGGCAGAGATTCTGGGCCGGATTTCAACCCAGTTTTCGGCCCAGAAACACAGATTAAAGTCAGGGAACTTGCAGAGACTCATCAAGCTTTTCATAATTCACTTTCCATGATTTAGGTTTAGTTGGAGAGAGGTTCTCTCCTCTCTCTCTTTAGGATTAGGATTTAGATTTAGGATTTTTATTACTTCAAGGATTATCTTTTACCAGGTTCAATGTTCTTTTGCTTTATATTTATTTCTTATTTTCAGATACGTGAATGCTTATATTAGTTATGTTGCCTATTTGGCTTATGCCACATTCATGATGATTTCCCTATTTAATGATATTTGAGGTATTTCAGTTTGATATTGTTTTCTTTTGTTTATGTTATTGATTATTCCCAATTTGAAGATATTTTATTCCGGTAGATTTAATTTCCTTCCTTTTGGTCTTGGTTAAGAAATCAGTAACTCAGGAGTTATCTTAGCTTAACATAACTGATAACTGTTATCTTTGCTAATTGAACTGAACTTCAATAATCCCAACCTTTTCTTAGGAAATAAATAGGATTCAAAGGTCAAACTAATTAGTCCCTTGACTTTCCTTTGCTCTAGCAAAGGTCAACTAAGTGGAATTAAGATTCAACTTTCATTATTATTGCTAAGAATAACAAAGTCTGGACTTCCAATTTCTCACACCTTGCCAAAAGTTTGTTTTACAGTTATTTATTTATTTTAATTGCCATTTAAAATAATTGCTATATTCACTCCTCATTCTTGAAATCCCAAATTTACAATCTCCATAACCAATATTAAGAACATACTTCCCTGCAATTCCTTGAGAAGACGACCCGAGGTTTAAATACTTCGGTTATCAATTTATTTAGGGGTTTGTTACTTGTGACAACCAAAACGTTTGCACGAAGGGATTTCTGTTGGTTTAGAATCTATATCTACAACGCAACTATTTTTATAAAATTCTTTACTAGCAAAAATCTTAACGTCAGCGATACGAGTGAATATCATGCCAAGTAAGGAAAATAGTGAATGGAAGACATGGTCGCGATTCCATGTGATCAGTTCATCAATGGAAATATAGCAAGGCATGGGGAGTATTGGATGCAAGATGTTTATTAGCATGCCGGCAAGGGCATGAATAGCTTAGATCAAGCATCAAAAGCTTTAATGTATTGTTAGTCGTGAGAAACTAATAATAACGTTTGTATTGACAATTATATTTAATTAATAAAATATAAAAAGGGTTTTGTGAAAAGCAAGCATTTATAGTAGTAGATTAAAAGAAATCTTAAAAATAGTGCACAATGCCATACGGGCATTTTCACAAGCACATAGCATGCATGGTAAATAAGCTATCTGAAAGTATTAAATTGAACATGCAAGCAACCCTTTAAAAAGTAATATATAATTTGTCAAATAATCCACAAAAATATAGAAAAAACAATGACCCAAATAAAATTCCAACACCAATGAAAATAATGCAATGAATGAAAGTATGCAATTAAGTAAAAGAAAATGAAAGATAAGAAGAATGAGAAAGGAAAGAAGGGAAGAAGAAGTAAGTAAGAAAGGGGGGAAAATTAGGATTGGGGAAGAAAAGATAAAATATTTTTGGCATATTAGGTTAAGGTGTGCGACGCGGACGACGCGGTCGCGTGGGTGACGCGGCCGCGTGGTGCTCAATAAGGTCAGGCGATGCGGACGCGTGGGTCACGCGATCGCGTCAGTTGATTTGTGCTAGTGGCGCGAGTGCAGCCTCGCATTCGCACAACTCTCTGTTTGAATTGCATTTTGCCAAAAATCTGGGTGACGCGGTTGCGTGGGTGACGCGATCGCGTGGATGGCCATTTTTGAAAGACGACGCGGCCGCATGGGGCACGCGTTCGCGTGGGAGGGCTTGGGCTTCTAGCACGAGTCCAGCCCAATTCCAGCACAACTTTCGGCCATGCACCTTTTTGACAACGATTTTCATGGCACGCGGCCGCGTGGGTGACGCGGTCGCGTGGGGTCAAATTATGCTAAAGGCGCGCCTCCAGCCACGCTCTCGCGTGACTCTCTGTTCAATTCTTTTCTTCCCAACGCACTGGTGATGCGGACGCGTTAGCGACGCTGCCGCGTCGCGTGCGTGTTTTCCTTTTTTTTAATGCAGTATGCAGAATGCAATGCTTAATATGAATGCTATGCAAGTATGCATGATTCCAGGTTCAATCAAAACTCGAAAACAAACAAAACAAACTAGAATAAAAACTGAAAAAAGAACGATCATACCATGGTGGGTTGTCTCCCACCTAGCACTTTTAGTTAAAGTCCTTAAGTTGGACATTCTGGTGAACTCCTTGTTATGGTGGCTTGTGCTTGTACTGATTCAGGAATCTCTACCAGTGTTTGGAGTTCCAGTAGCCTCCGGGGTCCCAAACTAGGCACAGAAAGCCTTCAAGTAAGTTAAAGCAAGTGACAAGGCCCCAAAAGTGTTGATTTCTAGATTGAATTCCGGGGTCCCAAATCTTGCTTTTGCACCCGTCTTTTTGTTGAGCAATATTGTTCCAGCCGGGTGGCAAATAGTCTGAATTCTCACTAAAGCAGCCAGACAACTTCCTAGACCCATTCAGTTGAGCTCTACACCAACCTTTACGTTTAAATGTTGAGCACACAACCATATTAAACCTTGCAGGATAAATCTTATCACTGACCATCTTCTCCTTACTCTTAATGCCACAGAGATCTCTAAGTTGACCATCCGTCTCCAGTAGCCCATATTCAAGTGGAATTAGAAAGCTAAGGGATATGAATTTTACCCACTTGAATGTTGTGAAGGATGATGGCAACTTAGGGGGAGGTATTTCTAATGAACGTGCAAGCTCCACTCCCTTGTGCTCTTCTTCGACATCTTCCACCTCTTTGTAATCTTCAATATCAACCTCTTCCTTTTGGTGAATTTCTTCTAATTTAATCTCTTCTTTATTGTTCACCAACGGCATGGGATGTTGTGTTTCATCTTCTTTAAACTCCATATCAAGTCCAATGGAAGAGGATTCAAATGTAGATAAGAATTCATCAATGATTGAATCCATCTCTTGATCGTCTCCTTCAAAGTCTTCAACTATGATATGCTTTGGAGGTTGTACACCCTCCTCAACATCAGCTTCAAACGTCTTTGAAGGGTGCTCTATAAATTGACTTTCCCATGGAGGTTCAGCATCTCCTAAGTCTTCAACCACTGCCTCCTCTTCTTCTTCAATAATTCCGGCTTCCTCCACTTGTTCCAATATCAAATCGTGCTGCTCACTATCCACCGGAGTGCCCAATTTCTCCTTCCTGCTACATTCTTCAGTAGATTTCCCACATGAAACCATGGGGGTTCTTTGAATGTCTGAACGTCAAAAAGGTAATCAATTTCGTTCTAGATCCAGGTATTTAAGTATGCAATTGTATTCGTCCTCGATGATTTTCTTTTCAACTATTTCATCACCTTCAAGCACAAAATCCTCCTTGTTTTCTTCTTTCACTAGTTCTTCAACCACGCTGTCAACTTCAAGGGTGTCTACTACCTTCACTTTTAGTGCCTCCTCTAGCTCCTTATGAAGTATGGATTCGCGAAGATGATCCCGTCTTTCTCGTTCCATGTCAATAGTATCAGTGGGACCATGTTGCTCTTGGATTGATGGATGTTGGTGCTCTTCCATGGATGGTGGTGATGGGATGGGTGGATCATTATGTGGTTGAGATAGAAGTGCAGTGGAGCTTGAGGGTTGAATATTGGGTGTAGAGGATTGGCCCAAGCGGGATATAAGTGCTTGAAGAGTAGAGGCGAGACTAGTGATAGAGGCAAGTTTGCTTTCCATGGAGGTTTGGCGTGGATAGGAGGGTTCATTTGTTGGGAGAGAAGGTTCATAACACGGAAGTGGTTCCTCTTGATAAGGATATGGAGATGGTGTATATTGAGGTGGTGGTTCTGGGTATGGTTCATATGGTGGTTGGTGTGGTGAATAGAGATTGGGGTTATATGGAGGTGAATGGTGGAAAGGGGCTTGTGAGTGTGGTGGTTCAAAGTTATGTTGTGAGGATGGCCTCTGAGCATATGGTGGGACTTGTTGGTAGCTACTGGGCGGTCCACCATATCTATCAGCTTGGTATGCATTGTAGGATGGTCTTTGTCTGTGATATCTAGGAGGGTGTTGTTGCCTAAAGGGTTGATCAGATCCTCTTGGCTCTGTCCATCTTTGATTGCTTTGACCTTGATGCATATTCCTGTTATAATCTCCTCTTCCTGCAATATAGTTGTAACCAGACTCATAGCCAAAAGGGTGAGAGTTCATAGTAGTAAGAGAAAATAAAAATAAAAATAAAAACTAATAAAAAGAAAATATTTTGAAAAAGATATGATTTTTGAAAAAAAAAGATAAGATAAGATAAAAATTTTAAAATCTGAATATTTTTTTTTGAAATATATTTACAATAACTAATAATAAGGCACACATTTGCAATTCCCCGGCAACGGCGCCATTTTGACGAGAGGATTTTTTGCTAGTAAAGAATTTTATAAAAATAGTCGCATTGTAGATATAGATTCTAAACCAACAGAAATCCCTTCGTGCAAACGTTTTGGTTGTCACAAGTAACAAACCCCTAAATAAATTGATAACCGAAGTATTTAAACCTCGGGTCGTCTTCTCAAGGAATTGCAGGGAAGTATGTTTTTATTATTGGTTATGGAGATTGTAAATTTGGGGTTTCAAGAATGAGGAGTGAATATGGCAATTAATTTAAATGGCAATCAAAATAAATAAATACTGTAAAGCAAACTTTTAGCAAGGTATGAGAAATTAGAAGTCCAGACTTAGTTATTCTTATTAATAATAATGAAAGTTGAATCTTAACTCCACTTAGTTAACCCTTGCTAAAGCAAAGGAAAGTCAAGGGACTAATTAGTTAGACCTTCGAATCCTATTTATTTCCTAAGAAATGGTTGGGATTATTGAAGTTCAGTTCAATTTGCAAGATAACAGTTATCAATTATGTTGAGCTAAGATAACTCCTGAGTTACTGATTTCTTAACCAAGACCAAAAAGGAAGGAGATTAAATCTACTGGAATAAGAACATCTTCAGATTGGGAATAATCAATGGCATAAATAAAGAAAGCAATATTAAACTGAAATACCTCAAATAACATTAATTCAAAAGAGTAGTCTGTAACATGGAAGAATTCATAACTAAATTGAGAAAACAAGTAATGAAAAAGGAATATGAACCTGGTAAAAAGATAATCCTTGAAGCAATTAAAATCCTAATCTAAATCCTAATCCTAAGAGAGAGAGGAGAGAACCTCTCTCAAAACTAAATCTAAATCATGGAAAGTGACTCAAAATTGGAGACTCCCCCAATGGATGCATTTCCCCACTTCATAACCTCTGGTCTATGCCTTCTAGACATGGATTTGGGCCAAAAAAGACTTTAGAATTTGCTTTGAGCATTTTCTGCAATTTCTGGTGCGTGGCCTCTGTCATGCGTCCGCGTGGGTCATGCGGTCGCGTCGATTGGAGTTTTCCTTATCGCGCGGTCGCGTCAGTCATGCGGCCGCGTCATAAGTGTTCTTCTTCAGGTACGCGGTTGCGTCAGTCATGCGGCCGCGTCGCTGTATCTTCGCGCTTGGTATGCGGCCGCGTCGTCCATGCGGTCACGTGGATGCCAGTTTCTCCAAAACTCTGTTTTACACTTTCCTTCCATTTTTGTATGTTTCCTTTTCCATCCTTTAAGTCATTCCTGCCTTAGAAGATCTGAAACTACTCAACATAAAAATCACGGTATCGAATGATAATAAAGGGTAATTAAATTAATTAATTTTAAAGCATAGAAAACATGTTTTTCACATACATCACATAATAAGGAAGGGAAAGTAAAACCATGCAATTAATATGAATAAGTGGGTGAAGGATTGAATAAATCATTCAAACTAAGCACAAAATATATCATAAAATATGGGTTTATCACCCATCCCTAACTACCTCATTGCCACCCCACCAATCTTCATAAATGTCATCATCATCAATAATAATATCCAAAGTATTATATATCACCTTGACTAAATTAGTATAATATGATTCATCAATTTGCACAAATTTAACTAAGCCTTGAGAACTAGTGCATTCCACATCATATTGAAATTCCTAGCATGTATGTATTATTCATTTATACCCCAAATAGGTCCCCAAGAAATTTACTATCCGACAGTTTTGTCCCCCACAAAATTTAATTAAGATTTCGACCCTGAGGTTTTCAGATATCCACCAGATACGTCCCCAAAACCGTTTGATCCGGTTAAAGTGGTGACGTGTCAGGTTAACTGCGACATGTCACCTATAGGACATTTTGGTCCCCATCCACGCTGGACAAAACGACGTCGTATTGGAACCAGGGGCAAAACGACATCATTTCGGGGAGGGCAAATTCGTCCCCACTTAGACAGAGAATGCAAACGGTGTCGTTTTCATGTGGGGGGACCTATTTGTCTTATAATAGTATCTTAAGGGACCTATTTGACCTATAATTCCTGATGTTAAAAGAAGCTATATTTACTTCAACACAAACCTTAAAAACACATTGACATAGTCTGTTCATTTATCAAAATGGTAACATAAACTTGAGAACCCAAACATGTTAACCACACAAATATTTGGCTTCAATAGCAACACAAACCAAATCAAGTCAAAAGAAGGTTTATTTTTTTCAACATAAACTAAACAAAACCATTCTAAACAACCTAAAGTCTTCTTCCTCCAACATAATAAAAGGTGGTAACATAACTAAGACAACAACTTTCACACTAATACTTAGAAGTGTCATTTCTTGAAAGACTGGTTCAACCCTGGTGTTGGAATGAATTTGAACAACTTAGATACAGTGCCACTGGTTGCAGCTGATATTGTCTTAGCACTAACACTCCCCGGATTCTTGGCCCTGATTACTGTCTCCTTTGGACGTCTCTCCTTTGGACGTCTAAAAGAAAGATGAGATTGGAATCAACAGTATTGTTATCACCATGTTTCACACAGAATTCAACTGCTTACATTAAGCCACTTACAAAGGAGACAGTAATTAGGGCCAAGAATCCGGAGAATGTTAGTTCTGAGACAATATCAGCTGCAACCAGTGGCACAGTATCTAAGTTGTTCAAATTCATTCCAACACCAGGGTTGAACCAGTCTTTCAAGAAATGACGCTTCTAAGAATTAGTGTGAACGTTGTTGTCTTAGTTATGTTACCACCTTTTGTTATGTTGGAGGAAGAAGACTTTATGTTGTTTAGAATGGTTTCGTTTAGTTTATGTTAAAAAAAAATAAACCTTCTTTTAACTTGATTTTGTTTGTGTTGCTATTGAAGCCAAATATTTGTCAATATGTTTTTAAGGTTTGTATTGAAGTAAATATAGCTTCTTTTAACATCATGAATTATAGGTCAAATAGGTCCCCTAAGATACTATTATAAGACAAATAGGTCCCCCCCACATGAAAACGGCACTGTTTGCATTCTCTGTCTAAGTGGGGACGAATTTGTCCTCCCCGAAACGACGTCGTTTTACCCCTGGTTCCAATACGACGTCGTTTTATCCAGCGTGGATGGGGACCAAAATGTCCTAGAGGTGACATGTCGCAGTTAACCTGACATGTCACCACTTTAACCGGATCAAATGGTTTTGGGGACGTATCTGGTAGATATCTAAAAACCTCAGGGTCGAAATCTTAATTAAATTTTGTGAGGGACAAAATTGTCGGATGATAAATTTCTTGGAGACCTATTTGGGGTATTACTCTTTATTCTAGTTGAATGCTTAGTTTCTTACCTTGAAAGTTATATATGGTTAGTTGGTTACGAATGACAAACATCTTTCTATGATTGATAATCATTTGTGTGTAACAATGATATTTATGACAATCATAATGCATTATATAGTTTATGTATAACAATATGTTTGATGAGTGACAACAACAAAATTCAAGTATTGATGACGTAGTAGTTTATGGGAATACCAAATCAACACCAAACGGAAAGTAACTTTTAAAGTGTGAAATTTCATTACATATTTATGGCATATACTCATTAAGAAAACTAGAATGCAATGAAGAAAAGACAATTTTATCCCTTCAGTTAAAATGTTTTATTTTAACCAAGTTGAATATATTTCAAAATTCATATATTTCAAACTTATTTGACAAAAATACTTTTGTGATGCTTTATAACATTTAGAACGTGTTTTTCCAAAAATATGGTTGGTAGGATTCAATCATGTCAAATCCAAGCCATCAAAATTGAAAAATTGGATTTTGTTGATTTTTGAAGCATAGGATCGATTCCTATATTAATTTGTAAAATTGATTTATTATGAAAATTCAAGCCAAAATTCAAATTTTGTGTATGAGGATCGATCTCTATTGTAAATGCTAAGATCGATCCTATACGCTTCTAAACCCTACCAAAAGTGCGTATTTTTTACTAAGAGACTTGATGGGGCTAAAACCGATTTGGAAAAAAATTTTAGAATTAAAAGTTTGTTCATTGTAGGTAGGTTCCAAACTGAATTCCAATCCAATCAAATTTGATTATAAAGATGTTATAAATTAAAATATAATCATGAGTATAATCTACGGATAAATATGGTGTATAATTGGCTATGAGAACTTGGGGTGGGGGTTAGAAACAATTAACTATCTTAAAGTAATAAGAAATTAAAAGCAATGATAAATAACTAAAAGAAACTAGATGTGAATTTCATTTAGATAGAAGATAAATGAAAGATGATACAAACCCAAGTAGAGTAGTAGGCTGATAGGGATGTTGTAAGAACCTCAAATACATTTGCCCAATGTTTTAGACTACTAATGTTCTTAAAACCTGAAATGTATCAAATACATGGTTAACTTGATAAGGATGTTGTAAGAATCGGACTGAATCGACTAATTTGATCGAAAAAATTGGTGAATCGGATCTTTAACCAATATGTTCTAGTAATATGATCGTTTAAAGATTAGAATCGATAAGAACCGTTTAGAACTGATGAGAATCGATTAAAATCGGTGAAAACTAATAGAAAATCGGTCCAACCAAATTACTTTAGAAAAAATTTTAAAATTGTAGAATATGTGACTTGAATTTAGGTCTTTCTTATTATTGCATACTCCCCTTGCTGTTAATCTATATTATTACTTATTACTTTATATGCTAATTATCAATTATATAGTAAAAAGATACAATAATTTTGTTAATATTTTTTTAATTTTATACTCACATATATTTAAATTAATTATATTTTTTATTATTCATAATTATTAATATAAACGTTATTAAACATATATAAATAAAATATCAAATATTTTTATTAATTATAATATTCTTATTTTTTTTTATGATTATATGATATTTATTAAATATTATTTTTAATAAAAAATAATATGATAAATATAAACTAATTAGTTAGTTATTGAAATAAAAAATAGTTATTTTAGTATGAAAATAAAATTAAAAATCTTTATTATAAAAAATATTATAATTTTATATACTTATTTAATGATAACTAAATTATAACTTGTTGATTACAATAATTTGTTGAAACTTGATTGTTTTTAAAATATTAGTGAAGATATCTATTTTAAATTTTAATTTTACATTTTTAATTATTTTATATTTTTATTTACGTATGACCAATTTTATCGGTTCAACTAGTAATTTATCAATTGAACCAATAAACCGGTAAATTAGTAGCCTAACTAATTTGATCACCAGTTCAGTTCTTACAACTATGCATTCAAATTCTCAAGATTTTACCTCTATGCTATCCTCAGGTGGTATGTTTAGGTCAAATATCAACCTTCTAACATTTATTCTGGTAGTCCTACTTAATTGGGTGTCATCACCAATATCCAAAAAATTTCCTTCATATAACTTTACTAGAAAAACAAATAACTACAACACATGGACTGTTGGAAAATAATTGTGTCAACTCGTGATTAGTAGTCATACATCACTATCATCACGTAATCGGTACCTATGCCAAACAAAAAGTGATAAAAAGCAATACCTTTTGTAATAAAATAATAACATAATATAATAACAAAAAGTGTCATCTATGAAACATTAAATAATAAAACAACTAATTACACGCTATATAAAGATTTGGCAATGTATACAAAAATCAGTTGAGCATACATAAATATAATAGATTCATTTTGGTCAAATACTATTTCTTCTTCATAATAAATCGATAACAACAATATTTTAGATACTTTAGAAATACATGAGTAAGAAGTAAAGAGATGAATAAAATAGAAATAAATGTAACTTTTAGTGTTACTACTGCCTTTCATTTACTGAAATTTATAAGATAGAATGGTGCTGTGGCCAAATCGCCTCTAAGGTGGGCAAAATGCATCAGAAGAAGCCAGTTCACCTCTGGCTTGTTCGAACTGCTTAAAAAAACTAATTCGCCTGTCACTTAGCCTACTGTTACAAACGACCAAAAAAGGATACTCTTATATAAATCCTCTTTGTTTTGTTTTAGGAAATAAAAATTTTTGTTAATTTATTTAAGAAAAATCCTCCTTATCTATGAGGAGGAAACTTCATCTATGAGAATAAATATAAAGAAAGGAAAGCAGGCAATAGATGAGATAAAGATCAAGTGTAAGGCTTGGAGAAAGAATTTTCAATAAGGTAGGAGCATTATATGAAGATCAGTTGATAGTATATTGTAATGTGAAAGTACATGATAAAATTTGTAATTTCTTAGACATACACCGTACGAAAAATTCAAATTATATGAAAGATTTAAGCTCAACAAAATGTTTCTAATATGATAGAAATATATAAGAAGTTACTGAAAAAACTCAACTAATTTTCAATATGACCCAATTAAGGAAACTGTAGTGAATGATAAAATTAATAGCAAGGAGGTTCAAGATGACATAGAAAACGTATCAATCTTGAATCTTTAATTTCCACCGAGTTTTGAAAAGGTTATTCGAAAAAAAGGTTAACTCAACCTATTCTAGAAAAGTAAAGACAACACAGGTGAAGATGAGAAATGTGAGGAAGTGTGATGTGAAGAAAAAAAAATAGCTTTTCAGCAAGACTAAAAGATAGAAAAGGAAGATCAGAGAATAAGAAAATAGAGTTGTTGATGAAAAGGGGTCCACTTAAAAGTGGATGTACATGCGTCCACATCTTTAGTAGTTTTATTATATTTTTTTTATGTTTTTCTCTTATTTCCTTAGGTTTAAGTGAATAATCTTCTCTTACTCTCATTAATTTCAAATGTCAGTTGCTACTAAACATTTTCAAAATATTTTTAAGAAAATACAGGATTTAAAGAAATGAAAATTAAGTAGCAAAGAGAGAATGATCAAAGAGCAACACAGCAGAGTTTCTCAAGAAAATAGAATATTGTGTGTACGCATGCCTTGTGCATATGCACAAGTTCCGAAATTGTCTTGTTGTGCATACGCATGCTTTGTGCATACGCACACCTCATGCATACGCATGAGTTCACCACAAGGAAGGGATCCTGCCATGTTAGGCAAGGGCGTACCACGCCCTATGAATAAGCCAAGTTGAGGTGTGTAACGTGAAACCAAGGTGTGGCACATCTAGTAATGAAGAAGGCCCAACGTGCAATGTGCCTAAGAGGGCGTGCCACACTTGAAGAAAAACCAAACCTGGGAGCAACCAAAACTAAGGCGTTACACGCCTAGAAGAGGGCATGCCACGCCCCAGGCTTGCCAGTGAGGGCGTGCCACATCACTGATGAGCGTGCCACGCCAAGCCCGAAACACAAAGGCCCAGTGCAACACTAGTCAGTTTATGTGCAATACCCGTTATGATCCCTCAAAACTCCAACCTCGAAGATTAAATTTCAATTAGAAGCAAGGTTGTCAAACTCGCGAGTCTAGGTAAACACATGGAGCTGACCTAGACCCGACCCGTAGACTCGTACAAGTTTACCTGTTATACATTTTTTATAATATATTTATATATATCATGTATAATATATATATATTTACTCAGATATAGGCATTCAAATTTAACAATTTCAACATCAAAACACATAATAAATTAACATAATACTACAATTACAAGTTACAATAAGTACTCTAGATCACACATTTAAATCCTTCACAAGTATGTATCTAGTTCAACATAAAACACACAATCACACAATCAAAGCTTCATACAACACAACCAAAAAAAAAGTAAACAACAAAGCAACAATTAAATGTTCTAAACTTCTAATAAAGTCTAAAACTGAAATCCTCCAATATCTTCATCTTCCATGGCATCAACATCATCATCTTCACAATCTTCACCATCTTCATCAGAAACATCATTTCTTTCAGGCTCAGGTTCAACACGGCCAACAAAATCATCATCATCATTCACATGTTCATCTTCTTCTTCTATTAAATTTTGTTGTGGATCCCCAATAAACTCATTCTCACCTCCCTCACCATGCTGAATTCATTACTATTCATACTTGGAATAGCAAATTCATTACTATTTGGATTATCATTAGTATTGTCATTCGTTGGCAAGTGAGAATTCTCAACACTTTCAACAAGATTCTCATTAACATCTTCAGTTCTCCACTAATCATCAGAATGCACTGCATCAAATTCAAATTCTAGAGTTTTTCTAATTTGCTTGCCCTTTAACTTTAAATTATACATCACATATACTAAATCATTCATTTTCTTTTGATGCAACCGATTTCTTCTCTTTGTATGAACCTACAAACATATAGTACCAATAGTTAATAAATATACAAAAATTAAAATTAAAATAAATAAAGAATAGTTCTAAGGATTAAGGAATCACCATTTCAAATGCACTCCAATTATGCTCACAACCAGATGAACTACAAGTTAAGCTTAGAACTCGGATAGGAAACTTCTTTAGTTCTGGACAACTATCTCCATAGAAGTCCCACCACTTTGCAGGTTCCATGGTTGATGAGCGGATAATTTATACGCTTTTTGGCATTGTTTTTAGGTAGTTTTTAGTATGATTTAGTTAGTTTTTAGTATATAATTAATAGTTTTTATACAAAAATCACATTTCTGGACTTTACTATGAGTTTGTGTGTTTTTCTGTGATTTTAGGTATTTTCTTGCTGAAATTGAGGGACCTGAGCAAAAATCTGATTCAGAGGCTGAAAAAGGACTGCAGATGCTGTTGGATTCTGACCTCCCTTCACTCGAAATGGATTTTCTAGAGCTAAAAATACCCAATTGGCGCGCTCTCAATTGCGTTGGAAAGTAGACATCTTGGACTTTCCAGAAATATATAATAGTTCATACTTTGTCTGAGATTTGACGGTCCAAACTGGCGTTCCAAGTCAGCATAAAAGTCTGGCGTAAAACGCCCAAACTGGCACCAGAATTGGAGTTAAACGCCCAAACTGGCACCAGAGCTGGCGTTTAACTCCAAGAGAAGTCTATGCACGTGAAAGCTTCAATGCTCAGCCCAAGCACACACCAAGTGGGCCCCGAAAGTGGATTTCTGCATCATTTACTTATTTCTGTAAACCCTAGGTTACTAGTTCACTATAAATAGGACCTTTTACTATTGTATATTCATCTTTTGATCATCTTTGATCTTGGGATCAGGTCTTTGAACCCTTTTCTAATTGTTCATGTTCTTTGGGAGGCATGGCCATTTGGCCATGTCTAGACCTTGTTCTTATGTATTTTCAACGGTGTAGTTTCTACACCTCATAGATTAAGGTGTGGAGCTCTGCTGTTCCTCATGAATTAATGCAATTACTACTGTTCTTCTATTCAACTCAAGCTTATTCTTATTCTAAGATATTCACTCGCACTTCAACCTGATGAATGTGATGATCAGTGACACTCATCATCATTCTCCCTTATGAACGCGTGCCTGACAACCACTTCCGTTCTACATGCTATAGCTTGAGTGTGTATCTCTTGGCCTCCTAATTCACGACGCATGGTTGCCTCTCCTGACAACAGAGCCTCCCATTCCGTGAGATCAGAGTCTTCGTGATATAAGCTAGAATCAATTGGCAGCATTCTTGAGATCTGAAAAGTCTAAACCTTATCTGTGGTATTCCGAGTTGGATCTGGGATGGGATGACTGTGACGCGCTTTAAACTCGCGACTGTGGGGCGCAGTGATAGTGTGCAAAAGGATCAATGGATCTTATTCCAACACGATCGAGAACCGACAGCTAATTAGCCATGCGGGAAACTGTAGAGGACCATTTTCACTGAGAGGATGGATGGTAGCCATTGACAACGGTGATCCACCTACATATAGCTTGCCATGGAAAGGAGTATGAATAATTGGATGAAGGCAATAGGAAAGCAGAGGCTCAGAGGGACAAAGCATCTTCATACGTGATAAACCCCATTTGTAAGGTTTATCTTGTATTGATTTTTAGGGATTTTATCACCTTTTACCCACATTTATTCAATGAAATAGCATGGTTTTATAACTTCTCCTTTAATTGTGCTTAAGAGTGAAAACATACTTTTTAGGACTTAAAATAGCTAAATTTAATTCACCACCTTGATTCTATTAGATGCCTTTATATGTTTGTTAAGTGATTTCAGAATTAGGAGGCAAAGATTGGATCAAGGGAATGAAGAAAAAGCATGTAGAAATGGAGAACTCATGAAGAAATGAAAGAATCGCCAAAAGCTGTCAAGCCGACCTCTTCGCACTTAATTGACCATAACTTGAGTTACAAAGATCCAAATGATGTGGTTCTAGTTGCGTTGGAAAGCTAACATCCGGGGCTTCAAAATGATATAAGATTTGTCAAAGTTGCATCGTGGATAGGGGCGCACACACGCACGGTACGCGTACGCACCGATGGTTGCACACAATTCACTTAATGCAACTCGTGGCCAACGATTTTGAAAGCCTTGTGGGCCCAACCCAACTCATTTCTGATGTTATTTAAGCCAAGGATTGAAGGGGAATCAACATACTTTTGATCATTAGTTTTAGTTTAGTTTTAGAAGTAGTTAGAGTTAGTTTCTAGAGAGAGAAGCTCTCACTTCGCTCTCACTTCTCTCTAGAATTAGGATTATGTTTTAGATCTAGATCTACTTCTTCTTCTTCTCTCTTAATTTTGCTCTTCCATCTTTAATTGTTCTCTTGTAATTGTAGAATTTTTCTTCTCTTGTAATTCCCTTGTATTGTTAGTTGTAGTTTATGAACTTTCTTTTGTAGATCTACTTTTCCTCTTCAATTCAATTGGTAAGTTCTTTGTTGTTTCATAATTGTTTTGATTTCCTAATATTGATCCATTGCCATTGTAGTTAGATCTCTCTTTAATTCTTGCAATTCATGTTGTTTACTTTTATTGCCTTTTATGTGTTTGATGAAATGTCTCTTCTAGTTATTAGTTAGATTTTGTTTCTCTTGGCTTTGGTTGAGTAATTAGTGACTCTTGAGTTTTCTAATTCCTTTGTTGATTGATAATTAGAAGTTGCTAATTGATTTTGATGCCACTAAAGCTAGTCTTTTCTTAGGAGTTGATTAGGACTTGAGGAATCAAATTGATTCATCCACTTGACTTTCCTCCATGGTTAGAGGTTAACTAAGTGGTAGCAATGAATAATTTGTACACAAGCCACCTTGAGAGGAGCTCCCCATAAGTCCAACTTAAGGACAATAAACAAAACTGCTAGGTGGGAGACACCCCACCATGGTAACTTCTTTTCATTTTCTTTTTTTTGTACATATTGGTAATTAGTCTAAATTCATGTTTTTGGTTAGTTTGTTGAGTATATTAGGTAGTTTAGTATGGTAAATAAGGTTTTATGGTGTTTTGGTAGCTGTTTGGAGGTTTGAAATGCTTGGATTGGTGCAAAAACATAGAAAAATTTTTGAAAAATAGAGCACCAGCATACGGTGCGCATACGCGTGCTTACGCTTTTCGGCCATTCCACGCGCACGCGCACATGACGCGTCTGCGTGGATTCAGAAGTTCCACCCCCAGCCAATGACCCGATAGTTGCGCCTGCACTGTGCCAACTTTGTGCCTGAGGCACAAACATCAACCCGCGCATAAGCGCGATGAACGCGTGCGCACCCTGATGAGCGGATAATTTATACGCTTTTTGGCATTGTTTTTAGGTAGTTTTTAGTAAGTTCAAGCTACTTTTAGGGATGTTTTCATTAGTTTTTATGTTAAATTCACATTTCTGGACTTTACTAGGAGTTTGTGTGTTTTTCTGTGATTTCAGGTAATTTCTGGCTGAAATTGAGGGACTTGAGCAAAACTCTGAAAAAGGCTGACAAAAGGACTGCTGATGCTGTTGGAATCTGACCTCCCTGCACTCAAAATGGATTTTCTGGAGCTACAGAACTCCAATTGGCGCGCTCTCAACGGCGTTGGAAAGTAGACATCCAGAGCTTTCCAGCAATATATAATAGTTTATACTTTATTCGGAAATTGACGACGTAACTTGGCGTTGAACGCCAAGTACATGCTGCTGTCTGGAGTTAAACGCCAGAAAAACGTCATGATCCGGAGTTGAATGCCCAAAACACGTCATAACTTGGAGTTCAACTCCAAGAAGAGCCTCAGCTCGTGGATTGATCAAGCGGAAAGGGCAAGAACCTGGCGTTAATGCCAGAAATGGGCCAGGAAAGGGCAAGAACCTGGCGTTAAATGCCAGAAATGGGCACCAGCCCGGCGCTTAACGCCAGAATTGGCTCAGAATGCATTTCTGCATGCCATTTGGTGCAGGGATGACTTTTCCTTGACACCTCAGGATCTGTGAACCCCACAGGATCCCCACCAACCCCCACCACCCTCTTTCTTCTTCACCCATTCACCAATCACCTCAATACCTCTTCCCCAAAAACCCTTCACCTATCAAATCCCATCTTTCTCTTCACCACTCATATCCATCCTTCATAAAACCCCACCTACCTCACCATTCAAATTCAAACCACTTTCCCTCCCAAACCCACCCATAATGGCCGAACCCTACCCCTCCCCTCACCCCTATATAAACCCATCTTCACTCCTTCATTTTCACACACACTAAACACTACTTCTTTCCCCTTTGGCCGAAATATAAGCCTCCTCCATCTCCTCCATTTTCTTCTTCTTCTACTCTCTTCTTTCTTTTTTTGCTCGAGGACGAGCAAACCTTTTAAGTTTGGTGTGGTAAAAGCATTGTGGTGCACGAAATTGCAATAACACTTTTGCAATCCCGCACAACTAACCAGCAAGTGCACTGGGTCGTCCAAGTAATACCTTGCGTGAGCAAGGGTCGATCCCACGGAGATTGTCGGCTTGAAGCAAGCTATGGTTATCTTGTAAATCTTAGTCAGGATAGCAGAAATTATCAGGATTGTTTGTGAAAAACAAAAGAACATGAAATGGTTACTTGTTTTGCAGTAATGGAGAATAGGTTGAGGTTTGGAGATGCTCCATCTTCTGAATCTCTGCTTTCCTACTGTCTTCTTCTTCAGTCACGCAAGTCTCCTTCCATGGCAAGCTGTGTGTAGGGTTTCACCATTGTCAGTGGCTACCTCCCATCCTCTCATTGGAACGATTCCTAATGCCCTGTCACGGCACGGCATTCCATCTGTCGGTTCTCAATCAGACCGGAGTAGAATCCAGTGATTCTTTTGGCGTCTGTCACTAACGCCCCGCCTTCAGGAGATTGAAGCACGTCACAGTCATTCAGTTATTGAATCCTACTCAGAATACCACAGACAAGGTTTAGACCTTTCGGATTCTCTTGAATGCCGCCATCAGTCTAGCTTATACCACGAAGATTCCGATTAAAGAATCCAAGAGATAACTACTTAATCTAAGGTAGAACGGAGGTGGTTGTCAGTCACACGTTCATGGTTGAGAATGAGATGATTGTCACGGATCATCACATTCATCCGGATTAAGAACAAGTATTATCTTAGAATGGAAGCAAGCATGATTGAATGAGAAACAGTAGTAATTGCATTAATCCATCATGACACAGCAGAGCTCCTCACCCCCAACCATGGGGTTTAGAGACTCATACTGTAGAAGAAAACGTGTACAATGTCATAAGGTCGCATTCGGTACTGATTACAAAGTCAAAAGGTCCTATAAGTAGTAAACTAGTATCCTAAGGTTTACAGAAATGAGTAAATGACAGAAAAATCCACTTCCGGGCCCACTTGGTGTGTGCTTGGGCTGAGCATTGAAGCTTTTATGTGTAGAGACGTTTTTCTGGAGTTAAACGCCAGTTCTCATGCCAGTTTGGGCGTTTAACTCCAAGTTTTATGCCAGTTTCGGCGTTTAACGCTGGAATTTCTGAGGCCGGTTTGCTACGCAGGTTTGGGCCATCAAATCTGGACAAAGTATAGACTTTATATATTGCTGGAAAGCCCTGGATGTCTACTTTCCAACGCCGTTGAGAGCGCGCCAATTGGGCTTCTGTAGCTCCAGAAAATCCACTTCGAGTGCAGGGAGGTCAGAATCCAACAGCATCTGCAGTCCTTTTCAGTCTCTGGATCAGATTTTTGCTCAGAACCTTCAATTTCAGTCAGAAAATACCTGAAATCACAGAAAAACACACAAACTCATAGTAAAGTCCAGAAAAGTGAATTTTAACTAAAACTAATAAAAATATAATAAAAACTCAACTAAAACTACCAAAAACATACTAAAAACAATGCCAAAAAGCATATAAATTATCCGCTCATCACAACACCAAACTTAAATTGTTGCTTGTCCCCAAGCAACTGAAAATCAAAATAGGATAAAAAGAAGAGAATATACTATAGACTCCAAAATATCAAAGAAACATAGTTCCAATTAGATGAGCGGGACTAGTAGCTTTTTGCCTCCGAACAGTTTTGGCATCTCACTCTATCCTTTGAAGTTCAGAATGATTGGCATCTATGAGAACTCAGAACTCAGATAGTGTTATTGATTCTCCTAGTTAAGAATGATGATTCTTGAACATAGCTTATGTATGAGTCTTGGCTGTGGCCCAAAGCACTCTGTCTTCCAGTATTACCACCGGATACATACATGCCACAGACACATAATTGGGTGAACCTTGTTAGATTGTGACTCAGCTTTGCTAAAGTCCCCAATTAAAGGTGTCCAGGGTTCTTAAGCACACTCTTATTGCCTTGGATCACAACTCTATTTCTTTTTCTTTTCTCTTTTTTTTTTTTTTGTATTCACTGCTTTTTCTTGCTTCAAGAATCAATTTGATGATTTTTCAGATCCTCAATAACAATTCTCTTTCTCCTCATTCTTTCAAGAGCCAACAAATTTAACATTCTTAAAAACAACAAATTCAAGAGACATATGCACTGTTCAAGCATTCATTCAGAAAACAAAAAGTATTGTCACACATCAAACTAATTCAACTAGTTTCAGAGATAAATTTCGAAATCCTGTACTTCTTGTTCTTTTGTGATTAAAGCATTTTTTTCTTTTAAGAGAGGTGATGGATTCATAGGACATTCATAACTTTAAGGCATAACTTAATTTTATTAATTATGAATTAAAAACAAGACTCAAAAATAGATATAGAATGAGACTAGAAAAACGAAAAATAAAAACAAAATAAAGGAAAATAAAAAAAAAACGAAAAACAGAGGCTCCTAATGATAGAGGTTTTCACAGAGTTAGGACTCAACAACCTTGATTTTGAGAAGTGGATGCTCCCTCAGCTTGAGAGGAGAGCTTTTGGCGTTTCAACTCTTGGAGTTCACGCCCCTGCTTCTCTTGTTCCTTCAGCAATTTGCAGAGCATGCAGTTCTGATTCTGCTGTTCTTCCTTCAGTTGCTCCATAGTCTCTTGCAGCTTGTGGATAGATGCTTCTAGGCTGGACCAGTAGTCAATTCTTGGGAATTCAGGGAGGAATTCCTGCGCCCTCCTCTTGATGGAGTTGTCTTGCACTTGTCCTTCCATTGACTTCTTGGTGATTGGGTGTTCAATGGGTATGAACTCATCTACTCCCATCTTCACCCCAGCCTCTTTACAGAGCAAGGAAATCAAGCTTGGGTAAGCCAGTTTGGCCTCAGTGGAATTCTTATTTGCAATGGTGTAGATCTCACAAGCAATCACATGATGAACCTCCACTTCTTTTCTAAGCATAATGCAATGAATCATCACTGCTCTCTTGATGGTGACCTCAGAACGGTTGCTAGTGGGCAATATGGAACGCCCAATAAGTCTAGCCAACCTCTTGCAATTGGCTTGAGGTCTCCCCTCTTGAGTTGGTTGGGACACCCTTTGAATTGGTTATCCACTTAGTCCCAGGGAGCATATGTCCTCTAGAACTTGATCCAACCCTTTATCTACTCTCACCATCCTCCTATTGAAGGAATCAGGATCATCTTGTAGTTGAGGTAGTTTGAAGATTTCTCTTATTTTGTCCAGATGGAAGTACATAACTTTCCCTCTAACCATGGTTCTGTGGGTATGGTAAGCGGTTCCAGTCATTCTTTGCTTATCTGTTAGCCACAGATTTGAGTAGAATTCCTGAACCATGTTCCTTCCAACCTTTGTCTCAGGATTGGTCAGAACTTCCCAACCTCTGTTTCGAATTTGCTCTTGGATCTCCGGATATTCATCTTCTTTCAGATCAAATTTAACTTCCGGGATCACTGACCTCAGACCCATTATTTTGTGATAATGGTCTTCATGTTCTTTGGTTAAGAACTTCTCTTCATTCCAAAGATTCTTTGGATTAGTCTCTTTCTTTCCTCTTGAGTTGGTTTGTTTTCCCTTGGGAGCCATGATCTTGATAGATTTTGGCTTAGTGATCACGGAAAAGCACACCAAACTTAGAGGTTTTGCTTGTCCTCAAGCAAAAAGAAAAGAAAGAAGAGAAGAGAGAGAGAGAGAGAGGAAATTCGAATGGTGAGGAACATTCATTTATAGAGTGGGGGGAGGAGAATTCCGAAAACAAAAGAGAGATTTGAAAGGAAATTTGAAAAGATTTTGAAAAAATTTGAGAAAAGGGTGAGTTTTGAAGAAGATTTGAGATTATTTGAAATAGATTTGAAGAATGGTTTTGATTTGTGAAGATTTGAAAGTGAATGATGAAAGGTTGAAGTGCATTTATGTAGAAGATTATGAGTAAAAAGAGGAAAGTTTGAAAAAATTTGAGTTGAAAACAAAAATGTGGTCCCCCCACCTTTCTGGCGTTAAACGCCCAGAATGGTACCCATTCTGGCGTTTAACGCCCACTTGGCACCCTTTTTGGGCGTTTAACGCCCAGCCAGGTACCCTGGCTGGCGTTAAACGCCAGAAAACCTTCCTCACTGGGCGTTTTTCTGAACGCCCAGTGATGCTGCACACCTGGCGTTAAACGCCCAGAATGGTACCCATTCTGGCGTTTAACGCCCAAAATGGTACCATTACTGGCGTTAAACGCCCAGAATGGTACCCATTCTGGCGTTTAACGCCCAAAATGCACCTTACTGGCATTTTTTCGCCAGTAAGCTCATTTTCTCTACTTTTTGAGCTGAATCCTTCTGTAACTCTGTGAATTCCTTCATTTTTGATATTTGCCTCTGTAAGAACAAATCATATAACCTACTAATGACTGGGTTGCCTCCCAGTAAGCGCTTCTTTACTGTCTTTAGCTGGACTTCCACTGAGAATCACTCAAGTCTCAATTTTGAGCACTCCTGCTCAAAGTTTCCTTCAAGATAATGTTTGATTCTCTGTCCATTAACAATGAACTTCTTATCAGAATCAATATCCTGAAGCTCAACATATCCATATGGTGACACTCCTGTAATCACATATGGACCCCCCCAACGGGATTTGAGTTTTCCTGGAAACAGTTTGAGCCTAGAGTTGAAGAGCAGAACTTTTTGTCCTGGCTCAAAGACTCTGGTTGACAATCTCTTGTCATGCCACTTCTTTGCCTTTTCCTTATAAATTTTTGCATTTTCAAAGGCATTGAGTCTGAACTCTTCTAGCTCATTTAGCTGGAGCAGTCTTTTCTCACCAGCTAACTGTGCATCCATGTTTAGGAATCTGGTTGCCCAATAGGCTTTATGTTCCAGTTCCACAGGCAAATGACAGGCCTTCCCATACACCAATTGGTATGGGGAGGTACCTATAGGAGTCTTGAATGCTGTTCTGTATGCCCACAGAGCATCATCCAAGCTCTTTGCCCAATCCTTTCTTCGGGACATTACAGTCCGTTCTAGGATTCTTTTTAGCTCTCTGTTAGAGACTTCTGCTTGCCCATTTGTCTGTGGATGATACGGAGTTGCCACTTTGTGGCTAATTCCATATCTAACCATAGCAGAGTATAGCTGTTTATTGCAGAAATGAGTGCCCCCATCACTGATTAGCACTCTGGGGACGCCAAATCTGCTGAAAATGTTCTTCTGGAGGAATTTCAGTATGGTCTTAGTATCATTAGTGGGTGTAGCAACTGCTTCTACCCACTTAGATACATAGTCCACTGCCACCAGAATGTAAGTGTTTGAGTATGATGGTGGGAATGGCCCCATGAAGTCAATTCCCCATACATCAAACAGCTCTATCTCTAATATCCCTTGTTGAGGCATGGCATATCCATGAGGCAGGTTACCAGCTCTTTGGCAACTGTCACAGTTACGCACAAACTCTCGGGAATCTTTATAGAGAGTAGGCCAGTAGAAGCCACATTGGAGGACTTTAGTGGCTGTTCGCTCACTTCCAAAGTGTCCTCCATACTGTGATCCATGGCAGTGCCATAGGATCCTCTGTGCTTCTTCTCTGGGTACACCTGCGGATCACTCCGTCAGCACATCTCTTAAAGAGATATGGTTCATCCCAGAGGTAGTACTTGGCATCTGAAATTAATTTCTTTCTCTGCATGTAACTGTACTCCTTGGGTATGAACCTCACAGCTTTATAGTTTGCAATGTCTGCAAACCATGGAGCTTCCTGAATGGCAAATAGTTGCTCATCTGGGAAAGTCTCAGAAATCTCAGTAGAAGGGAGGGACGCCCCAACTACTGGCTCTATTCTGGACAGATGATCAGCTACTTGATTCTCTGTCCCTTTTCTGTCTCTTATTTCTATATCAAACTCTTGCAGAAGCAACACCCATCTGATAAGCCTGGGTTTTGAATCCTGCTTTGTGAGTAAGTATTTAAGAGCAGCATGGTCAGTGTACACAATCACTTTGGATCCTACTAGGTAGGATCTAACTTGTCAATGGCATAAACCACTGCAAGTAATTCTTTTTCTGTGGTTGTGTAATTTTTTTGTGCATCATTTAGAACACGACTAGCATAATAAATGACATGCAGAAGTTTATTATGCCTCTGTCCCAACACTGCACCAATGGCATGATCACTGGCATCACACATTAATTCAAATGGTAATGCCCAATCTGGTGCAGAGATAACTGGTGCTGTGACCAACTTAGCTTTCAGGGTCTCAAATGCCTGCAGACACTCATTATCAAAGATAAATGGAGTGTCAGCAGCTAGCAGATTACTCAGAGGTTTGGCAATTTTCGAAAAATCCTTGATAAACCTTCTGTAAAATCCTGCATGTCCCAGAAAGCTTCTGATTGCCTTAACATTGGCAGGTGGTGGTAATTTTTCAATTACCTCTACCTTTGCCTTATCCACCTCTATTCCCCTGCTTGAAATTTTGTGCCCAAGGACAATTCCTTCAGTCACCATAAAGTGACATTTCTCCCAGTTTAAAACTAGGTTAGTCTCTTGGCATCTTTTCAGGACAAGTGATAGGTGGTTAAGACAGGAGCTGAATGAGTCTCCATATACTGAAAAGTCATCCATGAAGACTTCCAGAAATTTCTCTACCATATCTGAAAAGATAGAGAGCATGCACCTCTGAAAGGTTGCAGGTGCATTGCACAGACCAAAAGGCATTCTCCTATAGGCAAACACGCCTGAAGGGCAGGTGAATGCTGTTTCTCTTGGTCCTGAGGGTCTACTGCAATTTGGTTGTAGCCTGAATAGCCATCCAAAAAGCAGTAATAATCATGGCCAGCTAGTCTTTCTAGCATTTGGTCTATGAATGGTAAAGGAAAATGATCCTTTCTGGTGGCTGTATTGAGCCTTCTGTAGTCAATACACATGCGCCACCCTGTGACTGTCCTTGTGGGAACCAGTTCATTTTTTCATTATGAACCACTGTCATGCCTCCCTTTTTGGGAACAACTTGGACAGGGCTCACCCAGGGGCTATCAGAAATAGGATAAATGATCCCAGCCTCTAGTAATTTAGTGACCTCTTTCTGCACCACTTCCTTCATGGCAGGATTTAGCCTCCTCTGTGGTTGGACCACTGGTTTGGCATTATCCTCCAATAGGATCTTGTGCATGCATCTAGCTGGGCTAATGCCCTTAAGATCACTTATGGACCACCCAAGAGCTGTCTTGTGCGTCCTCAGCACTTGAATCAGTGCTTCCTCTTCCTGTGAATTTAAAGCAGAGCTTATAATCACTGGAAAAGTGTCACCCTCTCCCAGAAATGCATATTTCAGAGATGGTGGTAGAGGTTTGAGTTCAGGTTTGGGAGGCTTATCCTCCTCCTAAGGAATTTTCGAAAATTCCTTTACTTCCTCTAGTTCTTCTTGATCAGGTTGAGCATCTTTGAAGATGTCCTCAGCTCTGATTCTAGGCTTTCAGCCATATTGATCTCTTCTACCAGAGAATCAATAATGTCAACGTCCATGCAGTCTTCTGGTGTGTCTGGATGCTGCATAGCTTTCACAGCATTCAACTTGAACTCATCCTCATTGACTCTCAGGGTTACTTCCCCTTTATGTACATCAATGAGAGTTCATCCAGTTGCTAGGAAAGGTCTTCCTAGAATGAGAGTTGCACTCTTGTGCTCCTCCATTTCCAGCACCACAAAGTCAGTTGGAAAGGCAAATGGCCCAACCTTGACAATCATGTCCTCTATTATGCCTGATGGGTGTTTAATGGAACCATCAGCAAGCTGGAGGCATATCCTGGTTGGTTTGACTTCTCCAGTCAACCCAAGCTTTCTGATAGTGGATGCAGGTATTAGATTTATGCTTGCTCCAAGATCACATAAGGCTATCTTGGTGCAGGCACCTTCTAATGTGCAGGGTATCATAAAGCTTCCAGGATCTTGAAGCTTTTCTGGTAAGCTTTTCAAAATGACTGCACTGCATTCTTCAGTGAGAAACACTTTTTCAGTTTCTCTCCAATCCTTCTTATGGCTTAAGATCTCTTTCATGAACTTAGCATAAGAGGGTATTTGCTCAAGTGCCTCTGCAAACGGAATCTTTATTTCAAGAGTCCTTAGATAGTCTGCAAAGCGGGCAAATTGCTTATCCTGTTCCGCTTTGCGGAGTTTCTGAGGATAAGGCATCTTGGCTTGATATTCTTCAACCTTAGATGCTGCAGGTTTATTCCTTACAGAAATGGTTGAAGAGGCCTTGTTAGGGGGATAATCATCAGAACTCTTAGGTGCCTGATTCTCCTTGGGCGTTTGAACGCCAGGAGTGGATGAAGTTTGGGCGTTAAACGCCAACTTCTCCCCCTTTTCTGGCGTTTGAATGCCAGAACTGGGCAGGGAATGGGCGTTTAACGCCAGCTTTCCTCCCTGTTCTGGCGTTTGAACGCCAGTATTGGGCAAGGAATGGGCGTTTAACGCCAACTTTCCTTCCCTTTCTGGCGTTTGAACGCCAATAATATTCCTCTCTGGGCTCTTACTGTCCTCAGAGGGATTTTGAACAGTGGCTTGGTTATCCTCTGTCAACTGTCCTTAATTGACTTCTTGCTCTTTTGAGCAGTGGCATTCAGTGTTTTCCCACTCCTCAGTTGAACTGCTTGACATTCTTCTGTTATTTGTTTAGATATTTGCTGTTTTGCTTGATTCAACTGCAGTTCTATGCTCTTGTTAGCAACCTTAGTATCGTGGAGCATTTCTTTAAATTCTGCTAACTGTTCTGTCATCAGGAGCAATTGTTGATTAAGCTCATTCATCTGTTCTTGAGGATCAGGATCATTGACTACTGCCATGACCTCTTCTTGTGGAACGAATTCCTTGCTAGAATATAAGTATTGGTTTCTAGCAACAATGTCTATAAGCTCTTGAGCTTCTTCAATTGTCTTTCTCATGTGTATAGATCCACCAGCTGAGTGGTCTAGAGACATCTGAGCTTTTTCTGTAAGCCCATAGTAGAAGATGTCTAACTGTACCCACTCTGAAAACATTTCAGAGGGGCATTTTCTAAGCATACCTCTATACCTATCCCAGGCATCATAAAGGGATTCATTATCCTCTTGCTTAAAGCCTTGGATGTCCAGCCTTAGCTGTGTCATCCTTTTTGGAGGGTAAAAATGATTCAGGAATTTTTCTGATAACTGTTTCCATGTCTTTATGCTTGCTGTAGGTTGGTTATTCAACCACCTTTTTGCTTGATTTTTTACAGCAAATGGAAACAGTAACAGTCTGTAGACATCCTGATCTACCTCTTTATCATGTATTGTGTCAGCAATTTGTAAGAACTGTGCCAGAAACTCAGTAGGTTCTTCCTCTGGAAGACCGGAATACTGGCAATTTTGCTGCACTATGATAATGAGTTGAGGGTTTAGCTCAAAGCTGCTTGCTTTGATGGGAGGTACACAGATGCTACTCCCATATGCAGCTGTACTGGGGTTGGCATAGGACCCCAGAGTCCTTCTGGACTGGTTAATTCCACTTAAGTCCATATTGGACAAAAGGGAAATGATAATAATTGCAAAGAGATAAATTTTTTTTGTTTTTTTTTTTGAAATAACCGAAAAATAAAAATAAAAACAAAAAGGAAATTTAAAATAAAAATTCGATAATCAAAAGGAAAATAAAATAAGATTTCGAAAATTAGAAAGAAAATAAGATCAAAGCAAATTGAGAACTGAATCAATTAGTTAATTAAAAAGATTTTGAAAATAGCAATTAAGAAGATATGATTGAAAAGTTTTTATGAAAAAGATTTGATTTTTTTAAAAAGAGGAAAGAGAAAAACACAAAATGACACCAAACTTAAAATTTTAGAAAATCAAACACTATTTTTTTTCGAAAATTTTAAAGGAAAAACACAAAGAGGACACCAAACTTAGAACTTTTATGAATCAAAAAGGGACTAAGAACATGCAAAAATCGAAAATCAAAAAGAAAAACAAAAGCATGCAAATGACACCAAACTTAAAATATGAAACTAGACTCAACTAAAAGACTCTAAACCAACAAAAATAAAACAGTCCTAATCTAAACAACAAGACAAGCCGTCAGTTGTCCAAACTCGAACAATCCCCGGCAACGGCGCCAAAAACTTGGTGCACGAAATTGCAATAACACTTTTGCAATCCCGCACAACTAACCAGCAAGTGCACTGGGTCGTCCAAGTAATACCTTGCGTGAGCAAGGGTCGATCCCACGGAGATTGTCGGCTTGAAGCAAGCTATGGTTATCTTGTAAATCTTAGTCAGGATAGCAGAAATTATCAGGATTGTTTGTGAAAAGTAAAAGAACATGAAATGGTTACTTGTTTTGCAGTAATGGAGAATAGGTTGAGGTTTGGAGATGCTCCATCTTCTGAATCTCTGCTTTCCTACTGTCTTCTTCTTCAGTCACGCAAGTCTCCTTCCATGGCAAGCTGTGTGTAGGGTTTCACCATTGTCAGTGGCTACCTCCCATCCTCTCATTGGAACGATTCCTAATGCCCTGTCACGGCACGACATTCCATCTGTCGGTTCTCAATCAGACCGGAGTAGAATCCAGTGATTCTTTTGGCGTCTGTCACTAACGCCCCGCCTTCAGGAGATTGAAGCACGTCACAGTCATTCAGTCATTGAATCCTACTCAGAATACCACAGACAAGGTTTAGACCTTCCGGATTCTCTTGAATGCCGCCATCAGTCTAGCTTATACCACGAAGATTCCGATTAAAGAATCCAAGAGATAACTACTTAATCTAAGGTAGAACGGAGGTGGTTGTCAGTCACACGTTCATGGTTGAGAATGATGATGATTGTCACGGATCATCACATTCATCCAGATTAAGAACAAGTATTATCTTAGAATGGAAGCAAGCATGATTGAATGAGAAACAGTAGTAATTGCATTAATCCATCATGACACAGCAGAGCTCCTCACCCCCAACCATGGGGTTTAGAGACTCATACTGTAGAAGAAAACGTGTACAATGTCATAAGGTCGCATTCGGTACTGATTACAAAGTCAAAAGGTCCTATAAGTAGTAAACTAGTATCCTAAGGTTTACAGAAATGAGTAAATGACAGAAAAATCCACTTCCGGGCCCACTTGGTGTGTGCTTGGGCTGAGCATTGAAGCTTTTATGTGTAGAGACGTTTTCTGGAGTTAAACGCCAGTTCTCATGCTAGTTTGGGCGTTTAACTCCAAGTTTTATGCCAGTTCCGGCGTTTAACGCTGGAATTTCTGAGGCCGGTTTGCTACGCAGGTTTGGGCCATCAAATCTTGGGCAAAGTATGGACTATTATATATTGCTGGAAAGCCCTGGATGTCTACTTTCCAACGCCGTTGAGAGCGCGCCAATTGGGCTTCTGTAGCTCCAGAAAATCCACTTCGAGTGCAGGGAGGTCAGAATCCAACAGCATCTGCAGTCCTTTTCAGTCTCTGGATCAGATTTTTGCTCAGAACCTTCAATTTCAGTCAGAAAATACCTGAAATCACAGAAAAACACACAAACTCATAGTAAAGTCCAGAAAAGTGAATTTTAACTAAAAACTAATAAAAATATAATAAAAACTCAACTAAAACTACCAAAAACATACTAAAAACAATGCCAAAAAGCATATAAATTATCCGCTCATCACATTGCTTTTTATTTTTCCATAACCATTTATGGCATCCAAGGCCGGAGAAACCTCTAGAAAGAGGAAAGGGAAGGCAAAAGCTTCCACCTCCGAGTCATGGGAGATGGAGAGATTCATCTCAAGGGTGCATCAAGACCACTTCTATGAAGTTGTGGCCTTGAAGAAGGTGATCCCCGAGGTCCCTTTCAAACTCAAAAAGAGTGAATATCCGGAGATTCGACATGAGATTCGAAGAAGAGGTTGGGAAGTTCTTACCAACCCCATTCAACAAGTCGGAATCTTGATGGTTCAAGAGTTCTATGCCAATGCATGGATCACCAAGAACCATGATCAAAGTATGAACCCGGACCCAAAGAATTGGCTTACAATGGTTCGGGGGAAATACTTAGATTTTAGTCCAGAAAATGTGAGGTTGGCATTCAACTTGCCCATGATGCAAGGAGATGAACATCCTTACACAAGAAGGGTCAACTTTGATCAAAGGTTGGACCAAGTCCTCACTGACATTTGTGAAGAGGGCACCCAATGGAAGAGAGATTCAAGAGGGAAGCCGGTTCAATTGAGAAGGCATGACCTCAAGCCCGTGGCTAGGGGATGGTTGGAGTTTATCCAACGTTCAATCATTCCCACTAGCAACCAGTCCGAAGTTACTCTAGACCGAGCCATCATGATCCATAGTATCATGATTGGAGAAGAAGTAGAAGTTCATGAGGTTATAGCCCAAGAACTCTATAAGGTGGCGGACAAGTCCTCTACCTTGGCAAGGTTAGCCTTTCCTCATCTCATTTGTCACCTCTATTATTCAGTAGGAGTTGACATAGAAGGAGACATCCTCATTGATGAGGACAAGCCCATCACTAAGAAAAGGATGGAGCAAACAAGAGACCCCCTCATCATGAAATCCCTGAGATGCTTCAAGGGATGCACTTTCCTCCACAAAACTATTGGGAGCAACTAAATACCTCCCTAGGAGAATTGAGTTCCAACATGGGACAACTAAGGGTGGAGCACCAAGAACATTCCATCCTCCTCCATGAAATTAGAGAAGATCAAAGAATCATGAGAGAGGAGCAACAAAGGCAAGGAAGAGACATTGAGGAGCTCAAGCACTCCATAAGACCTTCAAGAGGAAGAACAAGCCGCCATCATTAAGGTGGACCCGTTCTTTAATCTCCTTGTTCTTTATTTTTCTGTTTTTCGAAAAATCATGCTTATGTTTATCTATGTTTGTGTCTTATGATCATTAGTGTCTTAGTGTCTATGCCTTAAAGTTATGAATGTCCTATGAATCCATCACCTTTCTTAAAATGAAAAATGTTCTTAATTGAAAAAGAGAAGAATTGCATGAATTTCAGATTTTATAACAGATTAATTATTTTGATGTGGTGGCAATACTTTTGTCTTCTGAATGTATGCTTAAACAGTGCATATGTCTTTTGAATTTGTGGTTCATGAATGTTAAAGTTGTTGGCTCTTGAAAGAATGATGAAAAAGGAGACATGTTACTGAGGATCTGAAAAATCATAAAAATGATTCTTGAAGCAAGAAAAAGCAGTGAATACAAAAAAAAACGAAAAAAAAGGGGAGAAAGAGAAAAAGAAAGAAAAAGAAAGAAATAAAGTTGTGATCCAAGGCAAAAAGAGTGTGCTTAAGAACCTTGGACACCTCTAATTGGGGACTCTAGCAAAGCTGAGTCACAATCTGAAAAGGTTCACCCAATTATGTGTCTGTGGCATGTATGTATCCGGTGGTAATACTGGAAGACAGAGTGCTTTGGGCCACGGCCAAGACTCAATAAGTAGCTGTGTTCAAGAATCATCATACTTAACTAGGAGAATCAATAACACAATCTGGATTCTGAGTTCCTAAAGAAGCCAATCATTCTGAATTTCAAAGGATAAAGTGAGATGCCAAAACTATTCAGAGGCAAAAAGCTAAGAGCCCCGCTCATCTAATTAATACTGATCTTCATAGATGTTTTTGGAGTTCATTGCATATTCTCTTCTTTTTATCTTATTTGATTTTCAGTTGCTTGGGGACAAGCAACAATTTAAGTTTGGTGTTGTGATGAGCGGATAATTTGTACGCTTTTTGGCATTGTTTTTAGTATGTTTCTAGTATATTTTAGTTAGTTTTTAGTATATTTTTATTAGTTTTTAGTTAAAATTCACTTTTCTGGAATTTACTATGAGTTTGTGTGTTTTTCTGTGATTTCAGGTATTTTCTGGCTGAAATTGAGGGACCTGAGCAAAAATCTGATTCAGAGACTGAAAAGGACTGCAGATGCTGTTGGATTCTGACCTCTCTGTACTCGAAGCAAATTTTCTGGAGCTACAGAAGCCCAAATGGCGCGCTCTCAACGGTGTTGGAAAGTAGACATCCTGGGCTTTCCAGCAATATATGATAGTCCATACTTTGCCCAAGATTTGATGGACCAAACCGGCGTTCAAAGTCACCTTCAGAATTCCCAGCGTTAAACGCCGGAACTGGCACCAAAGTGGGAGTTAAACGCCCAAACTGGCACAAAAGCTGGCGTTTAACTCCAAGAAGAGTCTCTACACGAAAATGCTTCATTGCTCAGCCCAAGCACACACCAAGTGGGCCCAGAAGTGGATTTTTATGTCATTTACTCATCCTTGTAATTCTTAAGCTACTAGTTCCCTATAAGTAGGACCTTTTACTATTGTATTTTCATCTTGGTTCTTCTGGTTCCCTCTTTGGGGCCGAAGCCAATGATCACTCTTGTTCTTATGTATTTTCAACGGTGGAGTTTCTACACACCATGGATTAAGGTGTGGAGCTCTGCTGTACCTCGAGTATTAATGCAATTACTATTGTTCTTCTATTCAATTCAGCTTGTTCTTGTTCCAAGATATCACTTGTTCTTCAACTTGATGAATGTGATGATCCGTGACACTCATCATCATTCTCACCTATGAGCGTGTGACTGACAACCACCTTTGTTCTACCTTAGATTGGGTGAATATCTCTTGGATTCCTGATACACGACGCATGGTTGATCGCCTGACAACCGAGCGCTCGCCTGACAACCGAGCCAGCCATTCTGTGAGATCAGAGTCTTCGTGGTATAGGCTAGAACTGATGGCGGCATTCAAGAGAATCCGGAAGGTCTAACCTTGTCTGTGGTGTTCTGAGTAGGATTCAATGATTGAATGACTGTGACGTGCTTCAAACTCGCGATTGTGGGGCGTTAGTGACGGACGCAAAAGAATCACTGAATTCTATTCCGACATGATTGAGAACCGACAGCTGGATAGCCGTGCCGTGACAGGGTGCGTTGAACATTTCCACTGAGAGGATGAGAGGTAGCCACTGACAACGGTGAAACCCTTGCATAAGCTTGCCATGGAAAGGAGTAAGAAGGATTGGATGAAGACAGTAGGAAAGCAGAGAGACGGAAGGGACAAAGCATCTCCATTCGCTTATCTGAAGTTCTCACCAATGAATTGCATAAGTATCTCTATCTTTATCTTTATGTTTTATTCATCATCTACACACATTTGAGTCTGCCTGACTAAGATTTACAAGGTGACCATAGCTTGCTTCATACCAACAATCTCCGTGGGATCGACCCTTACTCGCGTAAGGTTTATTACTTAGACGACCCAGTGCACTTGCTGGTTAGTTGTGCGAAGTTGTGTTTATGCCATGGTATTGAGCACCAAGTCTTTGGAGCCATTACTAGGGATTATTTGAGTTGTGAAAAGTAGTGATCACAATTTCGCATACCAAGCACCGCCTAGTCCAACAGATCGGACACGACAGCTCCGGCCACCAGAACAACAGGTCGGACACGATAGCCTCGGCCACTAGATCCAACAAGTCGGACGCATCATCTCCGACGAGCACAGAAGATCTCATTCGAGATCGATCTATAGTTTCAGGTAACCCTCGGAACATTGGCGCCATTGCCAGGGAACCTGGAAGTCATCCCATCGCTATGGCGGACGACCATGACAACGATCACAATTCAGATCTAGAGGATAGAATGCCGTATAAAAACGCGGATACTACCCCAAAAGATACTCCTAAACTTAACAACAAAAAGAATTCAAACACGGGAGCCATGGAGATACTTTAAGACCATTTAAAACAACTTGAGGAAGACGCTCTACGTCAACAAGAGGCTGAAAAAGACCTACAGAAGGAAATAAGGCGACGCCGGGAATTGGAGGACAAATTCCTAAAACTCGAAGCTGATCTCAAGACCAAAGCCAACTGATCCCCTCATGAAGA
This sequence comes from Arachis stenosperma, assembly GCF_014773155.1. NCBI lineage: Eukaryota > Viridiplantae > Streptophyta > Magnoliopsida > Fabales > Fabaceae > Arachis > Arachis stenosperma. The sequence goes on along the minus strand of NC_080381.1, from coordinate 92,467,173 downwards.
CAGCTCCCGTAAGGAACAAGATCCATTCATCAAGGAGATCATGAAGATCAAAATCCCTAAAGACTTTAAAGCCCCAGATATGACTCTTTACGACGGCACTACAGATCATGGCCATCATGTCAGCAATTTCACAAGTAGAATGTACCTCACCGACGCCTCAGATGCATTTCATTGCAAAGCGTTTTCGACTACTTTAACAAAGACGACAATCAGATGGTTTGACAATCTACCTCCTAGGTCCATCTCGAGTTTTGATGACTTGGGCAAGAAGTTTTTGGCCAGATTCTCCATCCAAAAAGACAAAGCTAAGCACGCTCTAAGTCTATTAGGAATCAGGAAAGGAGAATGGGAAACTCTCCGCAACTACATGGAAAGATTCAACAAAACATGCCTAGACATACAGAACCTACCAACAGAGGCTGCCATTATGGGCCTCATCAATGGCTTGCGAGAGGGACCTTTCAGCCAATCTATATCGAAAAAGCACCCCACATCTCTGAATGAAGTACAAGAACAAGCAGAAAAATACATCAACATAGAGGAAAACTCTCGACTAGGAGAGACCTCGAAATTCAGATTCACCTCCTGGGATAAGGACAAAGAATCCAAAAAGAAGGAAGATCGACATGGAGAAAAAATAAAAAATATCACAATTACATCCCCCTTCGGGTGTCTCTCGTGGACGTCTACAGAGAGGTATGCAACACTGAAAGAATACCCCCCGCTCGACCACTCAAAGGCAAAAAAGGAGGAGGAAATTGGGCTGAATATTGTGAATACCATCAAATCCGCGGGCATTCCACCAATGAATGTTTTTACTTAAAAAATGTCATCGAAAAGCTAGTAAGAGAGGGGAAGCTAGATCGGTTTCTGGCCACCCAGGATGATGAGCAAAGAAAAAGAAGAAGGGAAGAAGATGTCGGACAAACCGAGAAGTAACCTCGTACACCAGAAAGACACGTCCACATGATACACAGCGGATTTGCGGGAGGAGGAGTCTCCAATTCATCTCACAAAAGATATCTTAAAGAGGTATATCATGTCGAGGGGAAGGAGGAAGCGCCCGACATCCCCCCAATTACCTTCACCAAAAAGATGCATCTGGTATAATCTCAGCACACGACGATCCCATGGTCATCACTATTATACGGGAAAATGTAAACCTCCACCGCACACTAATAGACCAAGGGAGTTCCGTCGACATCTAGTTCAAAACTGCCTTTGACAAGCTCGGTTTAGAAGAAAAAGAACTCAGAGCATATCCGAACAGCCTGTTCAGACTAGGAGACACCCCGGTTCAACCACTGGGATACATCTCATTGTACGCAACCTTCAGAAAAGGAAACCAATCAAGAACACTCAAGATACATTACATCGTGGTCGACGTAGGTTCAGCCTATAACGCCTTAATAGGACGGACAACATTAAATCAGCTTGGTGTGATAGTCTCAACTCCACATCTATGCATGAAATTCCCAACTCTAGAAGGGATAGCTACAATAAAAGCAGATCAGAAGATGGCACGCCGCTGTTACAATGAAAGTCTAGACCTCAGAAGCAGAGGAAAAGAATTCCACACAATCGAGCTTAGTGGAATTCAGAGGCGGGAAGAAGTCTGCCCACAACCTAAAGGTGAAATAGAGAAAATCCAGATCGGGGATACCCCGGACCAAATGACCAATATCTATACACTCCTAAAAAGAGACATAAAAGAATCACTCATACAGTTTCTACGGGATAACGTCGACCTCTTTGCCTGGAAGGCCACAGACATGCCAGGCATAGATCCCAAGTTAATGTGCCATAAGCTAGCAGTCTACCCAGGATCTCGACTGGTGCAATAGAGGCATAGAAAGCTGGGACCAGAACGCTCTCAAGCTGTGGAAGAGCCAGTACAAACTCTACTGGAGGCTGGATTCATAAGAGAAGTCAAATACCCACTATGGCTAGCTAACGTCGTCTTGGTGAAAAAATCAAACGGGAAGTGGCGAATGTGCACCGACTACACTGATCTCAACAAAGCCTGCCCAAAAGATGCTTATCCACTCCCAAGTATCGACGCACTGGTCGATGCCTCCTCCGGATATAAATACCTCTCGTTCATGGACGCATATTCAGGATACAATCAAATCCCAATGTATCCACTGACCAAGAAAAAACTTCCTTCTTAACCCCAAAAGCAAACTACTGCTACATCGTCATGCCTTTCGGTCTTAAAAATGCAGGAGCTACTTATCAGAGATTAATGAATAAGGTCTTTTCAGATCACATCGGAAAAATCATGAAAGTCTACGTAGATGACATGCTAATAAAGATACAAAATGAAGAAACGCTATTGTCCAACCTGATCCAGGTGTTCGACACTATAAGACGGCATGGCATGCGACTCAATCCCGCAAAATGCACCTTCATTGTAGAAGCTGGCAAATTCTTGGATTTTATGCTCACACAGAGAAGAATCGAAGCAAACCCGGATAAATGTCAGGCCATACTTGACATGAAGAGTCCAACTTGTGTCAAAGAGGTACAACAACTCAATGGGAGGTTAGCAGCCTTGTCCAGATTTCTAGCCGGATCGGCAATAAGATCTCTTCCCTTCTACGCTACTCTAAGGAAGGGAAAAAATGTTCGAATGGACAACGGAGTGCGAGCATACCTTCCAAGATTACAAAAGGTTCCTGGGATAGCCGCCTATCCTGACTCGGCCACGGGAAGGAGAACCACTCATATTGTACCTCACGGTAGGAAGTCGGGCAGTAGCCTCAGCACTAGTCCGAGAAGATGACAACGGGCAACAACCCATATACTTCATCTGTAAAGCACTACAGGGAGCCGAGCTGAACTACCAAAAAATAGAGAAGTTTGCCTATGCTCTCATACTAACATCTCGATGACTTCTTCCATGTTTCCAAGCCCATACCAACCAGCCCATGAAAGGGATCTTACAGAAAATAGACCTGGCAGGCAGAATCTTGCAATGTGCAGTCGAGTTGTTTGAATTTGATCTTTAATACAAGGCTCGAACGACCATCAAATCATAATACCTGGCCGACTTCATTACGGAATTCACGGACACACCGGAAATCCCTACAGAATGGAATCTCTACGTGGACGGTTCCTCAAATAAAACGGGAAGCAGCACGGGTGTGATAATTGAAAGCGACCAGGGAACCCAAATCGAACTCTCCCTCAAATTCGGGTTCCCTGCCTCAAACAATCAAGCAGAATATGAGGCACTACTAGCTAGTTTGAAGCTGGCTAGGGAGGTTGGAGCTCAAAAACTTATCATCTTCAGCGACTCACAGGTAGTTACTTCACAAATAGCAGGAAGCTACCAAGCCAAAGACCCCACAATGAAAAAGTACTTGGACAAAACCAGGGAACAGCTCGGACAACTCGGAGAATATGAGATCCATCACATACCCCTGGAACAGAATACCCGAGCTGACGCACTTTCAAAACTAGCCAGCACCAAACCAGGGGGCAACAATAGAAGCCTCATCCAAGAAATTCTACAAAATCCATCAATCTCAGAAGAAGAAAAAGTCATGACCATAACAGGTCAGGATCAAGGATGGATGACTCCCATAATTAACTACCTCAAAACAGAAGCACTCCCCACAGAAGAAAAGGAGGCAGAGAGGTTGAAACGGGAGGCACAATATTACACTATCATAAATAATACTCTATACAAAAGAGGGATTTCAATACCACTACTAAAATACGTGCCGACATCCAACACAAAGGAAGTCCTAGAAGAAGTACACAGTGGCATTTGTGGTAATCACCTCGGAGCGCAGGCACTTACCAAAAAAGTACTTCGGGCAGGATTTTATTGGCCAACTCTACAAAAAGAAGCCATAGAATTTGTAAAGACATGTTCATCATGTCAGAAACATTCCAACTTTCACATCGCCCCACCAGAGGAACTCATCAGTGTGACCTCACCTTGGACTCGATCTTTTCGGACCCTTTCCTCCAGGATCGGGACAAGTCAAATTCCTCATAGTGGGAATAGACTACTTCACAATGTGGATTGAGGTAGAACCCCTAGCTAACGCCACTGCTCAAAGAAGTCGAAAATTCCTATATAGAAATATCGTCACAAGGTTTGGGGTTCCATGCTCCATCACCACAGACAATGCTCAGTTCACAGATGCAGGATTCAGAAAGCTAGCGGCCGACTTGAATATAAGACAACAATTCACCTCTGTTGAACATTCCCAAGCCAATGGACAAGCTGAAACTGCCAACAAAGTCATACTGGCTGGGCTGAAGCGGAGATTACAGGATGCAAAGGGAGCCTGGGCCGAGGAGCTCCCACAGGTCTTATGGGCATACCGAACAACGCCACATTCCACTATAAAGATATCACCCTTCCGATTAGCATATGGAATGGAGGCAATGATCCCAGTAGAGATTGAAGAAAGGTCGCCTAGAGTGATCAACTATAGCGAAGAAGCCAACTCCCAACTTCAAAGGGAAGAGCTCGACCTACTTCCGGAAGTCCGAGAAAGAGCTCGGATAAGGAAAGAAGCATTAAAATGACGAATGGCTTCCAGGTACAATCAAAAGGTAATACAGCAGGCCTTTGCTGAGGATGACCTCATTCTAATCCGAAACGACATCGGAACAACTCGACCTGGAGAAGGAAAGCTGGCAGCAAACTGGAAAGGACCCTACTGAGTCATAGAAGTACTGGGAAAGGGCTACTACAAGCTTTCCGAACTCGACGGGTGAGAGCTCCCTTGGTCATGGCACGCTTGCAACCTAAAAAGGTACTATAGTTAGGGATGATAAAGGACCTTGGGACAAGGCACACTCTTTTTCCTGAAAAGGTTTTTTAACGAGGCGCCAAGCCAAGACCTACAAATCACCCGACTTAGGGAATTAACCCCCGCATGTATATATTTGCATTTTCTTTCAATAAAATCTGTTTAGATCTTCTACAAATGCTCAAGCCGTATTACTCTAAAACATTCGTCATCCGATTATAAAGCTACAGATCGACAGAACGTGAAAATCAAATTCATTGCGCAATCGCAAAATAGACCAAAGATGAAAACCAAATTCATCAAAAGGTCGACCAAACGAGGGTTAAAACCCAATCTCTACAGAATCAGCAAAGATGAAAAGATAATAATGCAAGAAGTTATAGAAAGTGATCCATAGAATGGACCTGACGAGGTCCTAATAAAATGGATTGCTATAAAATAACTTAAAGACTGGCCGGCATGAAGAAGTCGGACCAGCCACAATAACCGAAGTTATAAGTAAAGCCCTGGAAAGAGGATTACTATAACTTAGAAGAGTCCAACATGATGAAGTCGGACTCCTACTAACAAGTTACAAAGGTAATCCCTGAAAAAGACCTGAACAAGGACCAAGAAAGAGGATTACCAAGTAACTCGACAGGGCTCGATATGACGAAGTCGGCCCAAAAATAGCAAGTTACAAAGGTAATCCCTGAAAGAGTCCTAAACAAGGTCCAAGAAAGAGGACTACCAAGTAACTCGATAGGGCCCGACATGATGAAGTCAGCCCAAAAATAACAAGTTATAAAGGTAATCTCTAAAAGAGACCTGAACAAAGGTCCAAGAAAGAGGATTACCAAGTAACTCGACAAGGCCCGACATGACGAAGTCGGCCCAAAAACATAAAGTTACAAAGATAATCCCTGAAAAAAATTTGAATAAAGGTCGAAGAAAGAGGATTACAAAGTAACTCGACATGGCCCGACGTGACGAAGTCGGCCCAAAAACATAAAGTTACAAAGATAATCCCTGAAAGAGACCTGAATAAAGGCCCAAGAAAGAGGATTACAAAGTAACTCGACATGGCCCGACGTGATGAAGTCGGCCCGAAATATAAAGCTACAAAAGTAACCCCTAAAAGAGGGTTACAAACAACAACTTGGACGAAAACCGACCTGAAAAAATCGGCAAACTCAGTATTATAATTCTTAACAAAGACCTGAACAAAGTTCAAATAAAATGAATTGCTGAAAACAGCATCAGGCAAAGGAATCAAGCTGATCATGTCAGACAAAGTTCCAACACTCCCAAAGCCTACGAAGATACCAAGACAAGCGTAGACAGACATAATATAAAAACACAAGGTTATAATAATAGCCAGCTTTAGAGGCCACCAAGCTCAGCCCAAAAAGCCTGGAAACTACTTTGTTTACCAAAATAAAGTTGCTAAACCAGCAACTAAAAAAGTGTCAAAAGTCAGCAAAATAAAGAGTTCAAAAGCCCACAAACCGGGCTATCTACACAAGTAATTACAAAAATCAGTTAAACACCCGAAGTCTTCTCGGCAGCATCAGCGCGGGGAGAAGGATGGTGAGTCTGGAGAGGCACTGCATCCACCGTCCCATCCTCCCTATTCAAGATTTGGCAATCTGGATCCCGCTCGAGATGAACGACCTTGGAGGAAGGAGCTGAAGAAGCCGGCACAACAAAAGCCTTGGCGGCAGGCTCAGAGAGAGGCTCAACATCATCATCATTGGGATCATCAGGAACAATCTTTCCATTTCTCACAACATTGTTCAAACTGAATAGAGCAAGATCGACCTCCGGGGCAAGAACCCGGACCTGTTCCTTTAAGTTCTCATAAGCAGCATTCACGCTGCCTACAAGGTGACCCTGGAGCTCGGAATAATCAACCCGGGCCGACTCTAACTCCCTCCGAAGATGCATCACTTCCCGGTAGGTCGTGACATAGCTTTCTTTATGCCTCAGTGCCGTATCCTCAGCCAAACGCACAGAAGCTGCCAAAGCAAGGGAGCTAGCCTTCTCTCCCTCCAGCTCCTTCTCTAGTCTAGTCACCTTCACTTCAAGCTCCTCCTTCAGACCCTTCATTCGGTTGAACTCTTGCTTAGCTTCCTCCATGAAAGCTTTGGTAGCATGCAGAGGAAGATTTTGGGCAGTTCGGTACAGGGCAGCTCCCATGTATGCTATCTTAATGCTGCTTCGACTTATAAAATCTAAGTGATGAAGGAGAGAAACATCATCCATGGAGAGGGCACCATAAGGGGCAATCTGCTGGTCGACAAAGCCAATGGGGTTAAAATCAGGCACATCCAGACTAAAAGGTTCAATGGTTCGAGGTTTCTTGGAAGGAGGAACGGCCGAAGAAGAAACCACAGCAGCAGTGGAAGACTGTGGAGGATCCGCTAGACGAACCCGAGGAGTAGGGATCATTCTCCTCGGGCCAGGGGAACCCGGCACAGACGGCTTCACCTGAGAGGACCGTTCCCCATCCGTCCGGGCTGATACGTTCTGAACTGCAGTAGCCTTTCTCGCCTTTTTGAAGGCCTTCATCGCATCACTATTTTTTGCCATCTCTGAAAAATGAAAAAACAACAGGGTTACGGACCAAGAAATAAAGAGAAAGCAAAAACAGGAAATAGTACATATCAAGTAATACCCAATGCATCTCGGACGAGGGAGGGGTCTCCCAAATATTTTTTGGTATCCAGATGAGGAGGTTCCCCCCAAAGATCCTCCAAAACTGTCACAAAGGCCTGTTCGACCTCATCAAGCATTTCCCACGTATATCAGGATACTACTACATTCTGCTGCCAATACAAAGGGAAGGATGGCTCACCATTCGCTTCCAGAAAAAGGGACGAGCTCTCTCAACAGCTCAAACCTTGAAAAAATAATTCTTGAAGTCCCTAAAGGACTCGTCATACATGGTAAAAACCTTATGTCCTTATGTAGATCTAAAAGAAACCCACGAGGCTTTCTTTTTTGAAGAAATCCTGGGCTAAGTTAAAACAAACAAATAAAGGAAAAGAGTTTGAGAAAGGGTAACATTCAATTCTTGAAAAAGAAGTTGAAAAATCTTAATAAAGCCCCAGGAGTTTGGATGAAGCTGGGACGGAACTACATTACACGACCACAACAAGTCGGTCTCAAATGAAGTAAAGGGAAAAGTGATGTCCAACTGGCTGAAGAAATAGTAGTAAGCATAAAAGAAACGGCGCTCCCCCTGGGTCAGGACAGGGAAGCAAACCCTCTCTTCAGAGTCAGGTGCCACCAACTCATAATTCTTCTCTTGATCCCTACTCTTACGGAGACGGTGATGTTTCCTAAGCTCCACACAGAATTTAGCATTGACTACAGAAATACACATCAAGACAAGGGAGTCCAACCAATCAGACATACCCTCAAGAACCTTAGAGGACGTCTCTACAATATTTTTGCGAGAAGACATAGCCAACTAGTCCTACAAACAAGAAAAAGAGATTGGATTACTAAAAACATCTCGGACGAAATCAAAACAACTCAGCCAGCACAGTCTAACATAGTAGAAGCAGCAAAAAGAAACCCCAGGACCCACACTAAAAAGGTCCAGGGGCATCCTTTGGAGGCAATCAGGGAACAAAGATTCAGGAAAATCTACAAGGGTAACTGGTGGACGAAATTGTGATCCTTATTCTTTAAGTTGCACTCCTTGTAAAATTATGGAATTTGAAATTGGCACGAGTGGACACAACTCCGTTCAACTAACCAGCAAGTGTACTGGGTCGTCCAAGTAATAAACCTTACGCGAGAAAGGGTCGATCCCACAGAGATTGTTGGTATGAAGCAAGCTATGGTCACCTTGTAAATCTTAGTTAGGCAGATTAAAATTGTTTATGGTTTCGAAAATTAATAATAAAAAGAAGAAATAATAAAAGGGATAGAATACTTATGCAGATTCATTGGTGGGAATTTCAGATAAGCGAATGGAGATACTGTATGGCTCAAGAACGCCTACTTTCCTACTACTTCAACTCAATCCTTCTTACTCCTTTCCATGGCAAGCTGTGTATAGGGGTTCACCGTTCGACGATGGCTACTTTCAATCCTCTCGGGAAAATGGTCCTCTGCGGCTGTCACTCGCATGGCTAATCGTCTGGAGGCATCACCTGGCCGAAGGCTACATCCCATCCTCGTAGTGAAAACTACGCTCACGCGCTCTGTCACAGCACGGCTAATCACTGGTTGGTTCCCGCTCCTACTGGAATAGAATCCCTTGATTCTTTTGCGTCTGTCACTAACGCCCAGCACTTGCGAGTCTGAAGCACGTCACAGTCATTCATTACCGGAATCCTACTCGGAATACCACAGACAAGGTGAGACTTTCCGGATTCCCAGGATCCTACTCGGAATACCACAGACAAGGTTAGACTTTCCGGATCCTCATAAATGCCGCCATCTATCTAGCTTATACCACGAAGATTCTGTTGGGGAATCTAAGAGATACACATTCAAGCTCGGTTGCATGTAGAACGGAGGTGGTTGTCAATCACGCGCGTTCATAAGTGAGAATGATGATGAGCGTCACATAATCATCACATTCATCATGTTCTTGGGTGCTAATGAATATCTTGGAATAAGAATAAGGTAGAATTGAATAAAAGAAAATAGAATTGCATTAATACTTGAGGTACAGCAGAGCTCCACACCCTTAATCTATGGTGTGCAGAAACTCCACCGTTGAAAATACATAAGTAAAAGGTTCAGGCATGGCCGAGAGGCCAGCCCCCTGAGTGTGATCACTAGATTCAAAAATACAATCTAGGATGATAATATGATAGTAAAAAGTTCTATTTATAATAAACTAGCTCCTAGGGTTTACATGAGTAAGTAATTGATACATAAATCCACTTCCGGGGCCCACTTGGTGTATGCTTGGGCTGAGCTTGATCAATCCGAGCTGAGGCTTCTCTTGGAGTTGAACTTCGAGTTATGACGTGTTTTGGGCGTTCAACTCCGGATCATGACGTTTTTCTGGCGTTTAACTCCAGACAGCAGCATGAACTTGGCGTTCAACGCCAAGTTACGTCATCAATTTCCGAATAAAGTATGGATTATTATATATTGCTGGAAATCCCTGGATGTCTACTTTCCAACGCCATTGAGAGCGCGCCAATTGGAGTTCTGTAGCTCCAGAAAATCCATTTCGAGTGCAGGGAGGTCGGATTCCAACAGCATCAGCAGTCCTTTTGTCAGCCTTTTTCAGAGTTTTGCTCAAGTCCCTCAATTTCAGCCAGAAATTACCTGAAACCACAGAAAAACACACAAACTCATAGTAAAGTCCAGAAATGTGAATTTAACATAAAAACTAATGAAAACATCCCTAAAAGTAGCTTGAACTTACTAAAAACTACCTAAAAGCAATGCCAAAAAGCGTATAAATTATCCGCTCATCACAACACCAAACTTAAATTGTTGCTTGTCCCCAAGCAACTGAAAATCAAATAGGATAAAAAGAAGAGAATATACTATAAATTCCAGAATATCAATGAATATTAATTATAATTAGATGAGCGGGACTTGTAGCTTTTTGCTTCTGAACAGTTTTGGCATCTCACTTTTTCCTTTGAAGTTTTGAATGATTGGCTTCCCTAGGAACTTAAAATTTCGGATAGTGTTATTGACTTTCCTAGTAAGTATGTTGATTCTTGAACACAGCTACTTATGAGTCTTGGCCGTGGCCCTAAGCACTTTGTTTTCCAGTACTACCACCGGATACATAAATGCCACAGACACATAACTGGGTGAACCTTTTCAGATTGTGACTCAGCTTTGCTAGAGTCCCCAGTTAGTGGTGTCCAGAGCTCTTAAGCACACTCTTTTGCTTTGGATCACGACTTTAACCACTCAGTCTCAAGCTTTTCACTTGGACCTTCATGACACAAGCACATGGTTAGGGACAGCTTGATTTAGCCGCTTAGGCCTGGATTTTATTTCCTTGGGCCCTCTTCTCCATTGATGCTCAAAGCCTTGGATCCTTTTTACCCTTGCCTTTTGGTTTTAAGGGCTACTGGCTTTTTCTGCTTGCTTTTTCTTTTTCTTTATATTTTTTTTTCGCCATTCACTGCTTTTTCTTGCTTCAAGAATCAAATTTATGATTTTTTAGATTGTCAATAACATTTCTCTTTGTTCATCATTCTTTCAAGAGCCAACAATTTTAACATTCATAAACAACAATATCAAAAGACATATGCACTGTTCAAGCATTCATTCAGAAAACAAAAAGTATTGTCACCACATCAATATAATTAAATTAAATTCAAGGATAAATTCGAAATTCATGTACTTCTTGTTCTTTTGAATTAAAACATTTTTCATTTAAGAGAGGTGAAGGATTAATGGAATTTATTCATAGCTTTAAGACATAGTTACTAACTACTAATGATCATGTAATAAAGACACAAACATTAGATAGACATGAAGCATAAAAACCGAAAAAGCAGAGAAAATAAGAACAAGGAATGAGTCCACCTGAGTGAGGGTGGCGCCTTCTTGAAGGTCCAATGGTGCTTTTTGAGCTCCTTTATGTCTCTTCCTTGCTCAACAAGAGTGCCTTTTTCTTTATTCCTACTCATATGAAAGAGAAGAGAAAAAGAAAAGGAAGAGGAATCTTCTATGTTACAGTATAGAGATTCCTTTATGTTAGTAGAAAAAGAAAGGGGATAAGGAAAGAAGAATGGTTCGGATTGTTAGATGAAGAGAAGTGAAGAGAAGTGTTAGTAAATAATTAATTAAATAAAATAAGAAAAGAGAGGGAGAATTTTCGAAAATAATTTTGAAAAAGGGTTTAGTAATTTTTGAAAATTAAAGATAAGATAAGATTAAAATTAAAATTTAAAACAAAAAGAATTTTTGAAAAAGAGGTGAGATATTTTCGAAAATTAGAGAGGGAAAAGTAGTTAGATGGTTTTGAAAAAGATAAGAAACAAACAACAAGTTAGTTAGTTGATTGAAAAAGATTTGAAATCAAATTTGAAAAGATAAGAAGATAAGAAGTTTAGATAAGATATTTTGAAATCAAAAAAAAAAAATAAGATAAAAAGATAATTTTTTTTTTTTTGAAAAAGATAAGATAAGAGATAAAAAATATTTAATTTAAAAATTTGAAATTATTTACTTCACTAACAAGAAACTACAAGATAAGATTCTAGAACTTAAAGATTGAACCTTTCTTAGCAAGAAAGTAACAAACTTCAAATTTTTGAATCAAAACATTAATTATTGATTATATTTTCGAAAATATGATGTAAAAGATAAGAAAAAGATTTTGAAAAATATTTTTTTAAAAAAATTTCGAAAATTATAAAAAAATGAAAAAGATGTGATTTTTGAAAAAGATTTTGAAGAGATAAGATTTTTAAAATTGAAAATTTGACTTAACTCATAAGAAACAACTAATTTTAAAAATTTTTGACTTGGTCAACTCAATTTTCCGAAAATTTGGAGAAAAATAAGGAAAATATATATTTTTTTATTTTTGAATTTTTAATGATGAGAGAGAAAAACACAAAAATGACCCAAAACATGAAAAGTTTGGATCAAAATAGAAGATGCATGCAAGAACACTATGAATGTCAAGATGAACACCAAGAACACTTTGAAGATCATGATGAACATCAAGAACACAATTTTGAAAAAATTTTTGATGCAAAGAAAACATGCAAGACACCAAACTTAGAAATCTTTAATGCATGGACTCTAACAAACGAAAAATGCATATGAAAAACAACAAACAACACAAAACAAGAAAACATCAAGATCAAACAAGAGGACATATCAAGAACAACTTGAAGATCATGAAGAACACTATGAATGCATGGGATTTTCGAAAAAAATGCAAGAAAAATTTTTAAAGCATGCAATTGACACCAAACTTAAAAAAATTGACTCAAGACTCAAACAAAAAACACAAAATAATTTTTTATTTTTATGATTTTATGAATTTTTTTGAATTTTTATTAATTTTTTCGAAAATAAAGTTTAGAAAAACGAAAAATAAAAGAAAAATTTTGAAAAAGATTTTTGAAAAGAAAATTACCTAATCTGAGCAACAAGATGAACCGTCAGTTGTCCATACTCGAACAATCCCCGGCAACGGCGCCAAAAACTTGGTGGACGAAATTGTGATCCTTATTCTTTAAGTTGCACTCCTTGTAAAATTATGGAATTTGAAATTGGCACGAGTGGACACAACTCCGTTCAACTAACCAGCAAGTGTACTGGGTCGTCCAAGTAATAAACCTTACGCGAGTAAGGGTCGATCCCACAGAGATTGTTGGTATGAAGCAAGCTATGGTCACCTTGTAAATCTCAGTTAGGCAGATTAAAATTGTTTATGGTTTCGAAAATTAATAATAAAAAAAAGAAATAATAAAAGGGATAGAATACTTATGCAGATTCATTGGTGGGAATTTCAGATAAGCGAATGGAGATACTGTATGGCTCAAGAACGCCTACTTTCCTACTACTTCAACTCAATCCTTCTTACTCCTTTCCATGGCAAGCTGTGTATAGGGGTTCACCGTTCGACGATGGCTACTTTCAATCCTCTCGGGAAAATGGTCCTCTGCGGCTGTCACTCGCATGGCTAATCGTGTGGAGGCATCACCTGGCCGAAGGCTACATCCCATCCTCGCAGTGAAAACTACGCTCACGCGCTCTGTCACAGCACGGCTAATCACTGGTTGGTTCCCGCTCCTACTGGAATAGAATCCCTTGATTCTTTTGCGTCTGTCACTAACGCCCAGCACTTGCGAGTTTGAAGCACGTCACAGTCATTCATTACCGGAATCCTACTCGGAATACCACAGACAAGGTGAGACTTTCCGGATTCCCAGGATCCTACTCGGAATACCACAGACAAGGTTAGACTTTCCTGATCCTCATAAATGCCGCCATCTATCTAGCTTATACCACGAAGATTCTGTTGGGGAATCTAAGAGATACACATTCAAGCTCGGTTGCATGTAGAACGGAGGTGGTTGTCAATCACGCGCGTTCATAAGTGAGAATGATGATGAGCGTCACATAATCATCACATTCATCATGTTCTTGGGTGCGAATGAATATCTTGGAATAAGAATAAGATAGAATTGAATAAAAGAAAATAGAATTGCATTAATACTTGAGGTACAGCAGAGCTCCACACCCTTAATCTATGGTGTGCAGAAACTCCACCGTTGAAAATACATAAGTAAAAGGTTCAGGCATGGCTGAGAGGCCAGCCCCCTGAGTGTGATCACTAGATTCAAAAATACAATCCAGGATGATAATATGATAGTAAAAAGTTCTATTTATAATAAACTAGCTCCTAGGGTTTACATGAGTAAGTAATTGATACATAAATCCACTTTCGGGGCCCACTTGGTGTATGCTTGAGCTGAGCTTGATCAATCCACGAGCTGAGGCTTCTCTTGGAGTTGAACTTCGAGTTATGACGTGTTTTGGGCGATCAACTCCGGATCATGACGTTTTTCTGACGTTTAACTCCAGACAGCAACATGAACTTGGCGTTCAACGCAAAGTTACGTCATCAATTTCCCAATAAAGTATGGACTATTATATATTGCTGGAAAGCCCTGGATGTCTACTTTCCAACGCCGTTGAGAGCGCGCCAATTGGAGTTCTGTAGCTCCAGAAAATCCATTTCGAGTGCAGGGAGGTCAGATTTCAACAGCATCAGCAGTCCTTTTGTCAGCCTTTTTCAGAGTTTTGCTCAAGTCCCTCAATTTCAGCCAGAAATTACCTGAAATCACAGAAAAACACACAAACTCATAGTAAAGTCCAGAAATGTGAATTTAACATAAAAACTAATGAAAACATCCCTAAAAGTAGCTTGAACTTACTAAAAACTACCTAAAAACAATGCCAAAAAGCGTATAAATTATCCGCTCATCAGTAACGTCTCAACAAAAACTCGCAGCAAGAACAAAGAGAAACCCTTTTTCAGAAAGCAACATCACAGAAAGAAAAAAGAAAGTCATTACCACCAGAAGGCCATCAAGATAGCTACCTTCCAAATTCACAGTGTTAGTTTATCAACAAAAGCAAAACAACGCGAAGAAAATCAAATGAGCCACCAAAAGAAAAAATTCTTTATTTGGGATTCATCAGCAAAGAAAGCTATCAGCACGACGAAAAACATCAAATGAGCAATCTTTTGGAAAAATAAGCAGGTTCATGCAGTTTGCAAAGGAAGAAAAAACAAGCAGTATGAACCCTAGAATACAAAGGGACCATCTCAAAAGCAAGAAAAACCATCAAAACAGTAAACAAGCAGGCGCACAGTGATACGAAAAATCAAACTTTCTAGCATTTATTTAAAGCAAAAATCAAAGCTTTATCAAAAATCGAAGGTAAAGCAACGAAAGAAGTAAGGCAGCAGAAAGCAGAACCAACCTGGAGAAAGGAGAAAAGCTTGGAAAGGCCGGAAGATGAAGCGACGAAAGACGTTCTTCGAAGCAAAAGCATCAACAAAGTACCAAGAAACATCCCAAGAGAAACGCAAAAATACAAAATCCAGACGAAAATAGAAAGGGAGAAAGAAAAGGGGAAGTTACAGCAAAGGAGCAAGAGAAGAGAAACCGTTTTTGTGAAAAAGTTCAAAATGAACGAAGAGACAGAGCATTAAAAGAATTAATGAGGTTATTAAACCATCGCGCATTCCCAACGCAGGGAAACACGCGTTTTCAAAAGAATAAAATTCAAAAGAAATGTTCCGCATTCAAAGGAGAACTCTATAAAGAAGAAATCAATAAAATGCTCGAGTTCGGCTACACCCGAGAAGATCCGAAGTCCTACAGACTAAAGACTCGACCTCAAAAGGAAGACCGAGCTCGAGCAGGGGCACTGTTCATACCCTGGGTCAAGTTGTTCGACCCGGGATGTTCTACCGACAAAGCGACCGACCTCCTCAGGTCAGGACAATCCGACCTCTTCTCAAAGAGCTCGGCCAAACTACCAGGAAAGCTCAATAAAGGGCCCAAACAGAGGAACACGACCCGAATCCAAGGGCAGCCCAAGCCTGTAGAGATAAAGGCGGTTCCCTTAAAAGATAAGATGATCTCGCTCAAAGATAAAGATAAGATAAGATAATTAACTTATCTTATCTAAGAAAGGTCGCTCTACACTATTATAAATACACTAGAGCACCCAGGTATAACTCATACTCTGATTCTACTCAATACCTGCTTAATACACTTGCTAACTTAAGCATCGGAGTCCCTTGCAGGTACCCCCTACCCTTCGGGGATGAAGGATCAGCAGCACCGCCAAGTCCAACAGATCGGACACGACAGCTCCGGCCACCAGAGCAACAGGTCGGACATGACAGCTCCGGCCACTGGATCCAACAAGTTAGACGCATCATCTCCGACAAGCACAGAAGATCTCATCTGAGATCGACCTACAGTTTCAGGTAACCCTCGGAACATATCATAATATGGAGGAGATTTTGGAAGTGAGGGAACAGTCACAAAAGTTCTCCAATGTTGCTTCTACTGGCCTACCCTCTATAGAGACTCCCGAGAGTTTGTACGTAACTGTGACAGTTTTCGAAGAGCTGGTAATCTGTCTCAAGGTTACGCCATGCCTCAACAAGGGATCTTAGAGATCGAGTTGTTTGATGTATGGGGTATTGACTTCATTGGGCCTTTCCCACCATCATACTCAAACACTTATATTATGGTGGCTATAGACTATGTATCTAAATAGGTAGAGGCAATTCTAACACCCACTAATAATACTAAGACAGTGCTAAAGTTCCTCCAGAAACATATCTTTAGCAGATTTGGTGTCCGTAGAGCACTAATCAGTGATGGAGGCACTCATTTCTACAATAAACAGCTTTACTCTGCTGTGGTCAGATACGGAATTAGCCACAAGGTGGCAACTCCATATCATCCACAGACAAATGGGCAAGCTGAAGTCTCTAATAGAGAACTAAAAAGAATCCTAGAACGGACTGTAATTGCCCGTAGAAAGGATTGGGCAAGGAGCTTGGATGATGCTCTCTGGGCATACAAAACAGCATTCAAGACCCCTATAGGAACTTCTGCATACCAACTTGTGTATGGGAAGGATTGTTACCTGCCCGTGGAACTGGAGCATAAAGCCTACTGGGCAACCAGATTCCTAAACCTTGATGCTAAATTAGCTGGAGAGAAAAGATTACTCCAGCTGAATGAGCTAGAGGAATTCAGACTCAATGCTTTCGAAAATGCAAAAATTTACAAAGAGAAAGCAAAAAAGTGGCATGACAAAAAACTATCATCCAGAGTCTTTGAGCCAGGACAAAAGGTTCTGCTGTTTAACTCTAGGCTCATCACCGTTGTCAATGGCTACAGTCCCGTCCTCTTAGTGAAAATGTTCAATGCGCTCTGTCACAGCACGGCTAATCATCTGTCAGTTCTCAATCAGATTGGAATAGAATCCAGTGATTCTTTTGCGTCTGTCACTAACGCCCAGCCTTCAGGAGTTTGAAGCTCGTCACAGTCATTCAATCCTTGAATCCTACTCAGAATACCACAGACAAGGTTTAGACCTTCCGGATTCTCTTGAATGCCGCCATCAATTCTAGCTTATACCACGAAGATTCTGATTAAGGAATCCAAGAGATAAACATTCAAGCCTTGTTTGCTTGTAGAACGGAAGTGGTTGTCAGGCACACGTTCATAAGTGAGAATGATGATAAGCGTCACATAATCATCACATTCATCATGTTCTTGTGTGCGAATGAATATCTTAGAACAAGAATAAGCTGAATTGAATAGAAGAACAATAGTAATTGCATTAATACTCAAGGTACATCAGAGCTCCACACCTTAATCTATGGTGTGTAGAAACTCCACCGTTGAAAATACATAAGAACAAGGTCTAGGCATGGCCGTGAGGCCAGCCCCATGATCTAAGATAGCATAAAACTACTCAAGGATAGCCACCAAGATAAGAATACAATAGTAAAAGGGTTTGGATGATTTTTCCATGAAGAATTATAGGTGTTTCTATAGGATTCTCCCATGTAATTCACCTCTTCCATTGAAGGGTTCTCAGGATCATAAGCCTCTTCTTCAGATGAAGCATCCTTAGTACTGCCTGGTGTAGCTTGCATTCCAGACAGACTTTGAGAAATCAAATTGGCTTGCTGAGTCAATATTTTGTTCTGAGCCAATATGGCATTCAGAGTATCAATCTCAAGAACTCCTTTCTTCTGGTTCGTCCCATTGTTCACAGGATTCCTTTCAGAAGTGTACATGAATTGGTTATTTGCAACCATTTCAATGAGTTCTTGAGCTTCTGCAGGCGTCTTCTTCAGATGAAGAGATCCTCCAGCAGAGCTGTCCAATGACATCTTGGACAGTTCAGACAGACCATCATAGAAGATACCTATGATGCTCCATTCAGAAAGCATGTCAGAGGGACACTTTCTGATCAATTGTTTGTATCTTTCCCAAGCTTCATATTGGGATTCACCTTCCTTCTGTCTGAAGGTCTGGACTTCCACTCTAAGCTTACTCAATTTTTGAGGTGGAAAGAACTTTTCCAAGAAGGCATTGACTAGCTTTTTCCAAGAGTTCAGGCTTTCTTTAGGTTGTGAGTCCAACCATATCCTAGCTCTATCTCTTACAGCAAAAGGGAATAGCATAAGTCTGTAGACCTCAGGGTCAACCCCATTAGTCTTGACAGTGTCACAGATTTCCAAGAACTCAGCTAAAAACTGATGAGGATCTTCCAATGGAAGTCCATGGAACTTGCAATTCTGTTGCATTAGAGAAACTAATTGAGGCTTAAGCTCAAAGTTGTTTGCTCCAATGGCAGGGATAGAGATGCTTCTCCCATAGAAGTCGGGAGTAGGTGTAGTAAAGTCACCCAGCACCTTCCTTGCATTGTTGGCATTGTTGTTGTTTTCAGGTGCCATGGGTTCTTCTTGTTTGAAGGTTTCTGTTAGGTCCTCTACAGAGAGTTGTGCCTTAGCTTCTCTTAGCTTTCACTTCAAGGTCCTTTCAGGTTCAGGGTCAGCCTCAACAAGAATGCTTTTGTCTTTGCTCCTGCTCATATGAAAGAGAAGAGAACAAGAAAATATGGAATCCTCTATGTCACAGTATAGAGATTTCTTGAGGTGTCAAAGGAAAAGAAAAATAGAAGGAAGAGGTAGAAAATTCGAACTTATCAAGAAAGATAGAGTTCAAATTGTGCATTAAGGAGGAGTGTTAGTCCATAAATAGAAGGATGTGAGAAGAGGGGAAGAAATTTTTGAAAATAAATTAAAAAGATTTTAAAAACATTTTGAAAAAATACTAATTGATTTTCAAAAACTTAAGAGTGGAAAAAGAAATCAAGTGATTTTTGAAAAAGATTTTGAAATTAGAAATCAAAAAGATATGATTGAAAACTATTTTGAAAAAGATGTGATTAAAAGGTATGATTGAAAAGATATAGTTTTAAAAAGATATGATTGAGAAGATATGATTTGAAAAACAATTTAAAAAAATTTGATTTTTAAAATTAGTGACTTGGCTAACAAGAAAAGATATGATTCAGACATTAAACCTTTCTCAACAGAAAAGGTAACATACTTAAAATGTTGAATCAAATCATTAATTGTTAGCAAGTATTTTTGAAAATGGAAAGAAATTGATTTTGAAAATATATGATTGAAAATATATGATTTGAAAAAGATTTGATTTTGAAAAAATTTTGAAAACTTGAAAAAAATTGGCATTAAAAACAAAATCTTCCCTCTTGTGCCATCCTGGCGTTAAACGCCCAGAATGGTGCACATTCTGGTGTTTAACGCCCAAAACACTACCCTTTTGGGCGTTAAACGCCCAGCCAGGCACCCTGGCTGGCGTTTAAACGCCAGGTTTCCTTCTTCACTGGGCGTTTTGAACGCCCAGCTTTTTTGGTGTAATTCCTCTGCTGTATGTTCTGCATCTTCAATTCTCTGTATTATTGACTTGAAAAGACACAAATTAAAAATTTTTTTGGATTTTCAATAAAGAGGAATAATCAAAATGCAACTAAAATCAAATAAACAATGCATGCAAGACACCAAACTTAAAAGTTTGTATACTATTAACACTAACAAAATGAGAATGCATATGAGAAACAACAAAACACTCAAGACAAGAGAATTTAAAGATCAGAACAAGGAAATCATCAAGAACAACTTGAAGATTAATGAAGACACATGCATGAATTCGAAAAATGCAAGAAGAACAGAAACATGCAATTGACACCAAACTTAAAATGAGACGCTAGACTCAACAAGAAACATAAAATATTTTTTGTTTTTATGATTTTGTAATTTTTTTGGATTTTTTTCGAAAATTAAGTGGAACAGAAAATAAAGATATCAAAATTCTTAATGAGAATTCCAAGAATCATGCAATGTTAGTCTAAAGCTTCAGTCTAAAGAAATTAGACATGGCTAGCCAAGTTTCAGCAGGACATTGCATTCAAGAGCTAAATTGATGAGAATTAATCAGCTTTGGTGATGATAAGAACATCACCTTGAAACACTAGAATTCATTCTTAAGAACTCTGAAGAAAAATACCTAAGCTAAGCAACAAGATGAACCGTCAGTTGTCCAAACTCGAAACAATCCCCGGCAACGGCGCCAAAAACTTGGTGCACGAAATTGTGATCTTTACTTTTCACAACTCAAACAATCCCCGGTAATGGCTCCAAAAACTTGGTGCTCAATACCATGGGCTAAACATAATTTCACAACTTCGCACAACTAACCAGCAAG
The DNA here is from genome assembly GCF_014773155.1 of Arachis stenosperma. NCBI lineage: Eukaryota > Viridiplantae > Streptophyta > Magnoliopsida > Fabales > Fabaceae > Arachis > Arachis stenosperma. The sequence goes on along the minus strand of NC_080381.1, from coordinate 92,446,610 downwards.
TGCACTGGGTCGTCCAAGTAATAAACCTTATGCGAGTAAGGGTTGATCCCACGGAGATTGTTGGTATGAAGCAAGCTATGGTCACCTTATAAATCTCAGTCAGGCATATTCAAATGGTTATCGATGATTTATGAATAAAACATAAAATAAGGATAGAGATACTTATGTAATTCATTGGTGAGAATTTCAGATAAGTGTATGGAGATGCTTTGTCCCTTCAGTCTCTCTGCTTTCCTACTGTCTTCTTCCAATCCTTCTTACTCCTTTCCATGGCAAGCTGTATGTTGGGCATCACCGTTGTCAATGGCTACAGTCCCGTTCTCTCAGTGAAAATGTTCAACGCGCTCTGTCACAGCACGACTAATCATCTGTCGGTTCTCAATCAGGTTGGAATAGAATCCAGTGATTCTTTTGCGTCTGTCACTAACGCCCAGCCTTCAGGAGTTTGAAGCTCATCACAGTCATTCAATCCTTGAATCCTACTCAGAATACCACAGATAAGGTTTAGACCTTCCGAATTCTCTTGAATGCCGCCATCAATTCTAGCTTATACCACGAAGATTCTGATTAAGGAATCCAAGAGATAAACATTCAAGCCTTGTTTGCTTGTAGAACGGAAAGTGGTTGTCAGGCACGCGTTCATAAGTGAGAATGATGATGAGCGTCACATAATCATCACATTCATCATGTTCTTGGGTGCGAATGAATATCATAGAACAAGAATAAGCTGAATTGAATAGAAGAACAATAGTAATTGCATTAATACTCGAGGTACAGCAGAGCTCCACACCTTAATCTATGGTGTGTAGAAACTCCACTGTTGAAAATACATAAGAACAAAGTCTAGGCATGGCTGTGAGGCGAGCCCCCAAAAATGTGATCAAAAGATTCAATGATCTCAAGATGATCAAAGATCCAAAGATGAAAATACAATAGCAAAAGGTCCTATTTGTAGAGAACTCGTAGCCTCGGGTTTACAGAAATGAGTAAATGACATAAAAATCTACTTCCGGGCCCACTTGGTGTGTGCTTGGGCTGAGCATTGAAGCTTTCATGTGTAGAGACTTTTCTTGGAGTTAAACGCCAGGTTTTGTGCCAGTTTAGGTGTTTAACTCCCATTCTTGTGCCAGTTCCGGCGTTTAACGCCGGGCAGTTTTGAGCTGATTTGGAACGCCGGTTTTGGCCATCAAATATCAGGCAAAGTATGGACTATTATACATTTCTGGAAAGCCCAGGATGTCTACTTTCCAACGCAGTTGAGAGCGGGCCAATTGAGCTTCTGTAGCTCCAGAAAATCTACTTCGAGTGTAGGAAGGTCAGAATCCAACAGCATCTGCAGTCCTTTTCAGCCTCTGAATCAGATTTTTGCTCAGGTCCCTCAATTTCAGCCAGAAAATACCTGAAATCACAAAAAAACACACAAACTCATAGTAAAGTCCAGAAAAGTGAATTTTATCTAAAAACTAATAAAAATATAATAAAAACTAACTAAAACATACTAAAAACATACTGAAAATAATGCCAAAAAGCGTATAAATTATCCGCTCATCAGAGGACCATATGTGATTACAAGTGTGTCACCATACGTATATGTAGAGCTTCAGGATATTGACTTTGACAAAAAGTTCATTGTTAATGGACAGAGGGTCAAGCATTATCTTGAAAGCAATGTTGAGTAAGAATGCTCAAAACTAAGACTAGATTAAAGCTCAGTAAGGTCCAGCTAAAGATAATAAAGAAGCGCTTGCTGGGAGGCAACCCAGCCATTGGCATAGTTTATTTATTATTTAAATAATAATTATAGGAGTTTGATATAAATTCTCTTCAACATTGATTCTTAATTACAGAAGTTCACAGAGTTACAGAAGGATTTAGAGCATAAAGCAGAGAAAAAAGATCTCACTAGCACAAAAATGCCAGTAAGGGGTATTTTGGGCGTTAAACGCCAGAATGGGCACCATTCTGGGTGTTTAATGCTAGTGAAGATACCTTTCTCGGCGTTAAACGCCAGAATTGTTACCATTTTGGGCGTTTAATGCCAAAATTGCAGGATCTTAGGCGTTTAGAAAAATGCCTAGTGAGAAAGGCTTTCTGGCGTTTAAACGCCAGAATGGATGCCATTCTGGGCGTTTAACGCCAGGAATGTGGATGGGAAGAAGTTTTGTTTCCAACTCAATTTTTTTTCAAATTTTCATGTTTCATCCATACTTTCTTGCATGAACATGTTACAAGTCCTCATTTTTCAATTTCAATTTCAAAAAAAATCTTAATCTAAAAAAAAATCTTTCTTCAACTTCTTTTCAAATCTTTTTCAAAATTCATATATCTTTTTAGTTTCCTTTCAAATCTTTTTCAAAACTCATCTATCTTTCTAATATCTTTTCAAATCTTTTTCAACTCATCATACTATCTTTTCAAATTTAGATTTATCTTTTTCAAAGCTCTCTCATATCTTTTCAATTTTAAAATTACATCTTTTGCATATCATACTTATCTTTTCTAAATCATATTATCTATCATATCTTTTTTTTTTTAATTTTTGCCTACCCCATCCCTTTTAAATTCCCATTCGGCCTCCCCTCTCCTCCACCACTCGAATTTGACTCTCCTCCTATTCCTCTCCTTTCCTTTCTTTTGCTTGAAGACAAGTAAACCTCTAAGTTGCTGTGTTTTTCGTGATCACTGGGCTAAGATTCACCAAGATCATGGCTCTTAAAGGAAAACAAACCACTCCAAGAGGCAAGAAAGAGAACACTCCAAAACCACTTTGGAATCAAGAGAGGTTCTTAACCAAAGAACATGTAGACCATTACCACAAAATAATGGGTCTAAGGTTAGTGATCCCGGAAGTTAAATTCGATCTGAAAGAAGACAAATATCCGGAGATCCAAGAGTAGATTCGAAACAGGAGCTGGGAAATTCTAGCTAATCCTGAGACAAAGGTGGGTAGAAACATGGTTCATGAATTCTACTCAAATCTGTGGCAAACAGATAAGTAGAGAATGACTGGAACCGCTTTCTATACCTTTGAACTATGGTCAGAGGGAAGATTACTTACTTCGACCTAGACAGAATAAGAGAGGTCTTTAAGCTGCCTCAACTACAAGATGATCTAGAATTCTTTAATAGGAGAATGGTGAGAATAGATAAGCGCTTGGACCAAGTTTTAGAGGACATATGCCTCCCTGGAACCATGTGGATAACTAACACAAAGGGTATTCCAAACCAACTCAAGAGAGGAGATCTCAAACCAGTCGCTAGGGGCTGGCTGGACTTCATTGGGCGTTCTATACTGCCCACAAGTAACCTCTCTGAAGTCACTGTCAAAAGAGCAGTGATGATACATTGCATTATGCTGGGAAACGAAGTGGAGATTCATCATCTGATCTCTTGTGAGCTTTACACAATTGCAAACAAGAACTCCACTGACACCAAATTGGCTTACCCAAGCTAATCTCTCTGCTATGTAAAGATGCTGGGGTAAAGATGGGAGTGGACGAATATATCTCAGTCGAGTACCCAATCACCAAAAAGTCAATGGAAGGACAACAAGTACAAGATAACTCCATCAAAAGGAGGGTGCAGGAGTTCCTCCCAGAAATCCCTCAGATTGACTACTGGACCCGCCTAGAAGCATCTGTCACTAAGCTGCAAGAAGCTATGGATCAACTTAAGGAAGAATAGCAAAATCAAAATAGCATGCTTTGCAAACTGCTTAAGGAACAAGAAAAGCAAGGGCGTGAGCTACAGGAGCTGAAGCGCCAGAAGCTCTCCCTTGAGGGACCAGACACCCCACAGATTGAAGGAGCATCCATCTTCCAAAATAAAGGTTGTTGAGTCCTAATCTTAATTCTGTGATAACTTTTATTATTAGAAACCTATCTTAAGAATTATATAAGTATTAGTAATTAGGGTCCTTATTTTTCTTTTTTTTTTTATTTTTCTTCTGTCTCCAAGTAAGCTATAATTTGTTTCTTTTATCATCACTAAATATGAATAAAATAGTAGATTCTCTTTAGAGTAAGGAGGCAATTATTTCAAGTTTTCAATAAGAAAAATTCTAATTATTTTTATGTGGTGGCAACACTTTTTGTTTTCTGAATGAATGCTTGAACAGTGCATATTTTTTATAGTGAAGTTTATGAATGTTAAAATTGTTGGCTCTTGAAAGAATGATTAACAAAGAGAAATATTATTGATAATTTGAAAAACCATGAAATTGATTCTTGAAGCAAGAAAAAGAAGTGAAAAAAAAGGCAAAAAAGAGAAAGAAAGAAAAAGAAGAAGCAAGCAGAAAAAGCCAATATCCCTTTAAACCAAAAGGCGAGGGTAAAAAAGATCCAAGGCTTTGAGCACTAATGGATAGGAGGGCCCCAAAGGAATAAAATCCTGGCCTAAGCGGCTAAATCAAGCTGTCCCTAACCATGTGCTTGTGGCATAAAAGTCCAAGTGAAAAGCTTGAGATTGGGTGGTTAAAGTCGTGATCCAAAACAAAAAGAATGTGCTTAAGAACTCTTGACGCCTCTAACTGGGGACTTTAACAAAGCTGAGTCGCAATTTGAAAGGGTTTTACCCAGTTATGTGTCTGTGGAATTTATGTATCCGGTGGTAATACTGGAAGATAAAGTGCTTAGGGCCGCGGCCAAGACTCATAAAGTAGCTATGTTCAAGAATCAACATATTGAACTAGGAGAATCAATAACACTATTTAAAATTCTGAGTTCCCATGGATGCCAATCATTCTGAGCTTCAAAGGATGAATTGAGATGCCAAAACTGTTCAGGAGCAAAAAGCTACTAGCCCCGCTCATCTAATTAGAATTTGAGCTTCACTTAAAACTCTGAGATGTATTACCTTTTGATCTTCTTTTTATCCTATTTTATTTATCTAGTTGCTTGAGGACAAGCAACAATTTAAGTTTGGTGTTGTGATGAGCGGATATTTTATACGCTTTTTGGAGGTTTTTTCATATAGTTTTTAGTAGGATCTATCTACTTTTTAGTATATTTTTATTAGTTTTTATGCAAAAAACACATTTATGGACTTTACTATGAGTTTGTGTGTTTTTCTGTGATTTTATGTATTTTCTGAATGAAATTGAGGGACCTGAGAAAAAATCTGATTCAGAGGCTGAAAAAGGACTGCAGATGCTGTTGGATTCTGACCTCCCTGCACTCGAAATGGATTTTCTTGAGCTACAGAAGCTCAATTGGTGCACTCTCAATTGTGTTGAAAAGTAGATATCTTGGGCTTTCCAGCAATATATAATATCTCAACACTACAAGAAAAAGGCGTATTTGTAACAAAAAATATTGTTACAAAACGTCGATATTTTGACACAAAAGTTTTTTGTAACAAAAAAAGGGTCCATTGCAGTAAGTCCCGTTACAAAAAGTTTTTGTAACGAAAAATGGAACTGTTACAATTCAATACCATATTTTGCAAGCTGGAGTTAAATGCCCAAACTGGCACAAAAGCTGGAGTTAAATGGCAGGAGTAGGCTCTACACATGAAAGCTTCATTGCTCAGTCCAAACACACACCAAGTGGGCCCCAGAAGTGGATTTCTGCACTATCTATCTTAGCTTACTCATTTTCTGTAAACTTAGGTTACTAGTTGAGTATAAAAACTACTTTTAGAGATTCATTCAGATCTCATGACATTTTACATCTGAATTTGTATCTTCTATGGCATGAGTCTCTAAACCCCATGGTTGGGGGTGAGGAGCTCTGCTGTGTCTCAATGAATTAATGCAATTATTTCTGTTTTCTATTCAATCACGCTTGTTTCTATTCTAAGATATTCATTTGCACTTCAACATGATGAATGTGATGATCCGTGACACTTATCACCATTCTCAACCTATGAACGCGTGCCTGACAACCACTTCCGTTCTACCTTAGATTGAATGTATATCTCTTGGGTTCCTGGTTCACGAGTTTGACTGCCTCTCCTAACAACAAAGCATTTAAATCCGTGAGATCAGAGTCTTCGTGGTATAAGCTAGAAGCAATTGGCAGCATTCCTGAGATCCGGAAAGTCTAAACCTTGTATGTGGTATTTCGAGTAGGATTCGGGAAGGGATGACTGTGACGAGCTTCAAACTCATGAATGCTGGGCTCAGTGACAGTGTGCAAATGGATCAATGGATCCTATTCCAACATTAGTGAGAACCAACAGATGATTAGCCATGTACATGGACCCTTTTCACTGAGAGGACGGCTGGTAGCCATTGACAACGGTGATCCACTAACATACAGCTTGCTATGGAAGGAGACCTACGTGCGTGAAGAAGAAGACAGTAGGAAAGCAAAAATTCAGAAGACAGAGCATCTCAAAAACCTCAACCTGTTCTCCATTACTACATAACAAGTATCATTTAATTCATGCTCTTTTACTTTTCGCAATTAAAACTAAGAACCACTATTGATATCCTGACTAAGAATAATAATATAACCATAGCTTGCTTCAAGCCGGCAATCTCCGTGGGATCGACCCGTACTCACGTAAGGTATTACTTGGACGACCCAATGTACTTGCTGGTTAGTTGTGCGAATTGCAAAATTTTGATTGTAATTTTCATGCACTAGTGTTCTTCATTGATCTTCAAGTTGTTCTTGATGATTTTTCTTGTTCTGATCTTTAAATTCTGCTATTTTGTGTCTTTCCTTGTTTTTCATATGCATTTTCAAATCCATAGTGTCTAAATATTAAAAATTTCTATGTTTGGTGTCTTGCATATCTTTCTTTTCTTAAAAATTTTCAAAAATATGTTATTGGTGTTCATCTTGACATTCAAAGTGTTCTTGAATGCATTACATGTTTTGATCTTAATTTTTCATGTTTTGTGTCATTTTGTTGTTTTTCTCTCTCCTCATTAAGAATTCAAAAATAAAAAATAAAAAATATCTCTTTTAAAGTAAATAATACATAGAAATGAAGATTCAGAATAAACAGCAGAGAAATCACAGAGAAAATGCTGGGCGTTTAGAAAAATGCCCAGTAAGGAAGGAATTCTGGCGTTAAACACCAGGCAGGGTATCTGGCTGGGCGTTAAATACCCAAAGAGGTCGCATTCTGGGCGTTAAATGCCAGAATGGATAGCATCCTGGGCGTTTAACGCCAGGATGACACAGGGGAGGTAATTTTGTTTCAAATTCAAATGTTTTCAAATTTTCATGTTTTAATTCATAATTTTAAATCTTATCTTTCCCTATTTTCAAAAAAATCCTTGCTAACAATTAATATTTTGATTCAAAAATTTCAAGTTTGTTACTTTCTTATTAAGAAAGGTTTAAAGAATTTCAAGTTTGTTACTTTCTTGTTAAGAAAGGTTCAATCTTTGAATTCTAGAATCATATCTTTTAGTTTCTTGTTAGTCAAGTCATCAATTTTAAAAATCAAATCTTTTTAATTCCCTTTTTAATTTTCTTTTCAATCAAATATTTTTCAATCATATCTTTTTAAAATTAAATTTTTTTCAATCAAATCTTTTTCAATCATATATTTTTAAATTTTGATTTCAAAATCTTTTTTTTCTAACTTCTTATCTTTTCAAAATTTATTTTCAAATCTTTTTCACTTCTCATTTTCGAATATCACTAACCCCTTTTTCAAAAATCTTTTTAATTAACTAATTGTTTTAAATTCTAATTTTATGTTATTTCTTTTAAATTTTCGAAAACTCTTTCTCTCTCATCTCCTTCTATTTATTTTATTTAATTGCTAACATTCCTCCTCCACTCATCTCAATTCTTGCCATTAGAGCAAACAACTTTGAGCTTAAGCCTCAATTAGTTTCTCTAATGCAGCAGAATTGCAAGTTTCATAGACTTCCATCGGAAGATCCTCATCAGTTCTTAGCTGAATTCTTACAAATCTGTGATACTGTTAAGACCAATGGGGTTGATCCCAAGGTCTATAGACTTATGTTTTTCCCCTTTGCTGTAAGAGACAGAGCTAGAACATGGTTGGACTAATAACCTAGAGAAAGTCTGAACTCTTGGGACAAGTTAGTCAATGCTTTCTTGACCAAATTCTTTCCACCTCAAAAGATGAGCAAGCTTAGAGTGGAGTCCAAACCTTCAAACAGAAGGAAGGTGAATCCATCTATGAAGCTTGGGAAAGATACAAGCAATTAACCAAAAGGTATCCTTCTGACATGCTTCCAGAAAGGAGCATCATATGTATATTCTATGATGGTCTATCTGAATTGTCGAAGATGTCATTGGACCATTCTGCTGGTGGATCTCTTCATCTGAAAACCCCTACAGAAGCCCAGGAACTCATTGAGATGGTTGCAAATAACCAGTTCATGTACACTTCTGAAAGAAATCCTGTGAATAATGGGATGACTCAGAAGAAAGGAGTTCTTGAGATTGATACTCTGAATGCCATATTAGCTTAGAACAAAATATTGACTCAGCAAGTCAATATGATTTCTCAGAATCTGACTGGATTGCAAGCTACATCTGCCAGTGCTAAAGAAGCCTCCTCTGAAGGAGAAGCTTATGACCCTGAGAATCCTGTAATGGAAGAGGTGAATTACATGGGAGAATCCTATGGAAACACCTATAATCCTTCATGGAGGAATCATCCAAATTTCTCATGGAAGGATCAACAGAAGCCTCAAAAAGGCTTCAACAATAATAATGGTGGGATAAATAAGTTTGGCAATAGCAAACTGATGAGCGGATAATTTGTACGCTTTTTGGCATTATTTTTAGTATGTTTTTAGTATGTTTTAGTTAGTTTTTAGTATATTTTTATTAGTTTTTAGTTAAAATTCACTTTTCTGGACTTTACTATGAGTTTGTATGTTTTTCTGTGATTTCAGATATTTTCTGGCTGAAATTGAGGGACCTGAGCAAAAATCTGATTCAGAGACTGAAAAGGACTGCAGATGCTGTTGGATTCTGACCTCCCTGTACTCGAAGTAGATTTTCTGGAGCTACAGAAGCCTAATTGGCACGCTCTAAACGGCTTTGGAAAGTAGACATCCTGGGCTTTCCAGCAATGTATAATAGTCCATACTTTGCCCGAGATTTGATGGCCCAAACCGGCGTTCCAAATCAGCTCAAAACTGCCCGGCGTTAAACGCCTGAACTGGCACAAGAATGGGAGTTAAACGCCCAAACTGGCACAAAAGCTGGCGTTTAACTCCAAGAAGAGTCTCTACACGAAAATGCTTCAATGCTCAGCCCAAGCACACACCAAGTGGGCCCGGAAGTGGATTTTTCTGTCATTTACTCATTTCTGTAAACCTTAGGCTACTAGTTCTTTATAAATAAGACCTTTTGCTATTGTATTTTTCATCTTGGGATCTGAGATCATCTTTAGATCCTTGAATCCTTGTATCCTTGATCATTTTGAGTCTTTTGATCATGTATTGGGAGGCTGGCCATTCGGCCATGCCTAGACCTTGTTCTTATGTATTTTCAACGGTGGAGTTTCTACACACCATAGATTAAGGTGTGAAGCTCTGCTGTACCTCAAGTATTAATGCAATTACTATTGTTCTTCTATTCAATTCAGCTTGTTCTTATTCCAAGATATTCATTCGCACTCAAGAACTTGATGAATGTGATGATTATGTGACGCTCATCATCATTCTCACTTATGAACGAGTGCCTGACAACCACCTCTGTTCTACAAGCAAACAAGGCTTGAATGTTTATCTCTTGGATTCCTTAATCAGAATCTTTGTGGTATAAGATAGAATTGATGGCGGCATTCAAGAGAATCCGGAAGGTCTAAACCTTGTCTGTGGTATTCTGAGTAGGATTCAATGATTGAATGACTGTGACGAGCTTCAAACTCCTGAAGGCTGGGCGTTAGTGACAGACGCAAAAGAATCAATGGATTCTACTCCAACCTGATTGAGAACCGACAGATGATTAGCCGTGCCGTGACAGGGTGCGTTGAACATTTTCACTGAGAGGACGGGATTGTAGCCACTGACAACGGTGATGCCCAACATACAGCTTGCCATGGAAAGGAGTAAGAAGGATTGGATGAAGACAGTAGGAAAGCAGAGAGATGGAAGGGACAAAGCATCTCCATATGCTTATCTGAAATTCTCACCAATGAATTACATAAGTATCTCTATCTTTACTCTATGTTTTATTCATATATCATCCATAACCATTTGAATCTGCCTGATTAAGATTTACAAGGTGACCATAGCTTGCTTCATACCAACAATCTCCGTGGGATCGACCCTTACTCGCGTAAGGTTTATTACTTGGACGACCCAGTGCACTTGCTGGTTAGTTGTGCGAAGTTGTGTTTAGACCATGGTATTGAGCACCAAGTTTTTGGATTCATTACCGGGGATTATTTGAGTTGTGAAAAGTAGTGATCACAATTTCGTGCACCAAGTTTTTGGCGCCGTTGCTGGGGATTTTTGAGTATGGACAACTAACGGTTCATCTTGTTGCTTAGATTAGGTATTTATCTTCAGAGTTCTTAAGAATGAATTCTAGTGTTTCAAGGTGATGTTCTTATCATCACCAAAGCTGATTGATTCTCATCAATTTAGCTCTTGAATGCAATGTCCTGCTGAAGCTTGGCTAGCCATGTCTAATTTCTTTAGACTGAAGCTTTAGACTAACATTGCATGATTCCTAGAATTCTCATTAAGAATTTTGATATCTTTATTTTCTTTTTCACTTAATTTTCGAAAAATCCAAAAAAAAAATTACAAAATCATAAAAAACCAAAAAATTTCTTGTTTGAGTCTAGTGTCTCATTTTAAGTTTGGTGTCAATTGCATGTTTCTGTTCTTCTTGCATTCATTCATGTGTCTTTATTAATCTTCAAGTTGTTCTTGATGATTTCCTTACTCTGATCTTTGAATTCTCTTGACTTGAGTGTTTTGTTATTTCTCATGTGCATTCTCATTTTGTTAGTGTCAGTAGTATACAAACTGCTAAGTTTGGTGTCTTGCATGCATTGTTATTTGATTTTAGTTGCATTTTGATTATTCCTCATTATTAAAAATCCAAAAATATTTTTAATTTGAGTCTTTTCAAGTCAATAATACAGAGAATTGAAGATTCAGAACATACAGCAGAGGAATTACACAGAAAAAGGATGGGCGTTCAAAATGCCAGCCAGGCACGCAGACTGGCGTTTAAACGCCAGTCAGGGTGCCTGGCTGGGCGTTTAACGCCCAAAAAGGTAGTGTTTTGGGTGTTAAACGCCAGAATGTGCACCATTCTGGGCGTTTAACGCAAGGATGGCACAAGAGGGAAGATTCTGTTTTTAATTCAAATTTTTTTTCAGATTTTCAAAATCTATTTAAAATAAAATCTTTTTCAAATCAAATATTTTCAATCAAATCTTTTTCAAAATCAATTTCTTTCCATTTTTCAAAAATACTTGCTATCAATTAATGATTTGATTCAACATCTCAAGTATGTTGCCTTTTCTGTTGAGAAAGGTTTAATGTTTGAATCATATCTTTTCTTGTTAGCCAAGTCATTAATTTTTAAAAATCAAATCTTTTTAAATTGTTTTTCAAATCATATCTTTTCAAACACATCTTTTTAAAATCATATCTTTTCAATCATATCATCTTAATCATATCTTTTTCAAAATAGTTTTCAATCATATCTTTTTGATTTCTAATTTCAAAATCTTTTTCAAAAATCACTTGATTTCTTTTTCACTCTTTTTCTTTTTCACTCTTAGTTTTCGAAAATCAATTAGTTTTTTTTTTAAATGTTTTTAAAATCTTTTACTTAATTTTCGAAAATTTCTTCCCCTCTTCTCACATCCTTCTATTTATGGACTAACACTACTCCTCAATGCACAATTTGAACTCCATCTTTCCTTGATAAGCTCGAATTTTCTACCTCTTCCTTTTATTTTTCTTTTCCTCTGACACCTCAAGGAATCTCTATACTGTGACATAGAGGATTCCATATTTTCTTGCTCTCTTCTCTTTCATATGAGCAGGAGCAAAGACAAAAGCATTCTTGTTGAGGCTGACCCTGAACCTGAAAGGACCTTGAAGCGAAAGCTAAGAGAAGCTAAGGCACAACTCTCTGTAGAGGACCTAACAGAAATCTTCAAAGAAGAAGAACCCATGGCAGCAAAAACAACAACAATGCCAACAATGCAAGGAAGGTGCTGGGTGACTTTACTGCACCTACTCCCGACTTCTATGGGAGAAGCATCTCTATCCCTGCCATTGGAGCAAACAACTTTGAGCTTAAGCCTCAATTAGTTCTCTAATGCAACAGAATTGCAAGTTCCATGGACTTCCATTGGAAGATCCTCATCAGTTTTTAGCTGAATTCTTGCAAATCTGTGACACTGTCAAGACTAATGGGGTTGACCCTGAGGTCTACAGACTTATGCTATTCCCTTTTGCTGTAAGAGACAGAGCTAGGATATGGTTGGATTCACAACCTAAAGAAAGCCTGAACTCTTGGGAAAAGCTAGTCAATACCTTCTTGGCAAAGTTCTTTCCACCTCAAAAATTGAGTAAGCTTAGAGTGGAAGTCCAAACCTTCAGACAGAAAGAAGGAGAATCCCTCTTTGAAGCTTGGGAAAGATACAAACAATTAATCAGAAAGTGTCCCTCTGACATGCTTTCTGAATGGAGCATCATAGGTATTTTCTATGATGGTCTGTCTGAACTGTCCAAGATGTCTTTGGATAGCTCTGCTGGAGGATCTCTTCATCTGAAAAAGACGCCTACAGAAGCTCAAGAACTAATTGAAATGGTTGCAGATAACCAATTCATGTACACTTCTGAAAGCAATCCTGTGAACAATGGGACAAATCAGAAGAAAGGAGTTCTTGAGATTGATACTCTGAATGCCATACTGGCTCAGAACAAAATATTGACTCAACAAGTCAATTTGATTTCTCAAAGTCTGTCTGGAATGCAAAATGCACCAAGCAGTACTAAGGATGCTTCATCCAAAGAAGAAGCTTATGATCCTGAGAACCCTTCAATAGAAGAGGTGAATTACATAGGAGAACCCTATGGAAACACCTATAATTCTTCATGGAGAAATCATCCAAATTTCTCATGGAAGGATCAACAGAGACCTCAACAAGGTTTCAACAACAATAATGGTGGAAGAAATAGGTTTAGCAATGGCAAGCCTTTCCCATCATCTTCTCAGCAACAGACAGAGAATTCTAAGCAGAACCACTCTGACTTAGCAACCATGGTCTCTGATCTAATCAAAGCCACTCAAAGTTTCATGACTGAAACAAGGTCCTCCATTAGGAATTTGGAGGCACAAGTGGGATAGCTGAGCAAGAAAATTACTGAACTCCCTCCTAGTACTCTTCCAAGCAATACAGAAGAGAATCCAAAAGGAGAATGTAAGGCCATCAACATGGCCGAACTTGGAGAGGAGGGAGAGGCAGTGAACGCCACTGAGGAAGACCTCAATGGACGTCCACTGGCCTCCAATGAGTTCCCTAATGAGGAACCATGGGAATCTGAGGCTTACATTGAGACCATAGAGATTCCATTGGACTTACTTCTGCCATTCATGAGCTCTGATGAGTATTCTTCCTCTGAAGAGGATGAATATGTCACTAAGGAGCAAGTTGCTAAATACCTTGGAGCAATCATGAAGCTAAGTTACAAGTTATTTGGTAATGAGACTTGGGAGAACGAACCTCCTTTGCTCACCAAAGAACTGGATGACTTATCTAAGCAGAAATTACCTCAAAAGAGACAAGATCCTGAGAAGTTTTCAATACCTTGTACCATAGGCACCATGACCTTTAAGAAGGCTCTGTGTGACTTAGGGTCAAGTGTAAACCTCATGCCTCTCTCTGTAATGGAGAAGCTAGGGATCTTTGAGGTGCAAGCTACAAGAATCTCACTAGAGATGGCAGACAATTCAAGAAAACAAGCTTATGGACTTGTAGAGGATGTTCTGGTAAAGGTTGAAGACCATTACATCCCTGCTGATTTTATAGTCCTAGAGACTGGAAAGTGCATGGATGAATCTATCATCCTTGGCAGACCCTTCCTAGCCACAGCAAAGGCTGTGATTGATGTGGACAGAGGAGAATTGATCATTCAAATGAATGAAGAATCCTTTGTATTTAAGGCTCAAGGATATCCCTCTGTCACCATTGAGAGGAAGCATGAAGAGCTTCTCTCAAAACAGAGCCAAACAGAGCCCCCACAGTCAAACTCTAAGTTTGGTGTTGGGAGGCCACGATCAAATTCTAAGTTTGGTGTTGAACCCCCACATTCAAACTCTAAGTTTGGTGTTGGGAGGTTCCAACATTACTTTAAGTATCTGTGAGGCTCATTGAGAGCCCACTGTCAAGCTACTGACATTAAAGAAGCACTTGTTGGGAAGCAATCCAATGTTATATTTTATCTATTTTCCTTTATTATTTTATGTTTTCTGTAGGTTGATGATCATGAGAAGTCACAAAATCAATTGAAAAAGCAAAAACAGAATGAAAAACAGAAAGAAAAATAGCACACCCTGGAGGAGAACTTGCTGGCGTTTAAACGCCAGTGAAGCTAGCAAGTGGGCGTTTAACGCCCAGTCTAGCACCATTCTGGGCATTTAACGCCAGAAAGGGGCACCAGACTGGCGTTAAACGCCAGGAAAGGGCAAGAAGTTGGCGTTAAACGCCAGAAATGGGCACCAGCCCGGCGTTTAACGCCAGAATTGGCAGAGAGAGCAATTTGCTCGCCACTTGGTGCAGGGATGACTTTTCCTTGACACCTCAGGATCTGTGGACCCCACAGGATCCCCACCTACCCCACCACTCTCTCTCTTCTTCACCCATTCACCAATCACCTCAACACCTCTTCCTCAAAAACCTTTCACCTATCAAATCCCATCTTTCTCTTCACCACTCACATCCATCCTTCATAAAACCTCACCTACCTCACCATTCAAATCCAAACCACTTTCCCTCCCAAACCCACCCTCCCATAGCCGAACCCTACACCTCTCTCCACCCCTATATAAACCCATCTTCACTCCTTCATTTTCACACACCCTAAACACTACTTCTCCCCCTTTGGCCGAACCATAAAGCTATCTCCATCTCCTCTATTTCTTCTTCTTCTACTCTCTTCTTTCTTCTTTTGCTCGAGGACGAGCAAACCTTTTAAGTTTGGTGTGGTAAAAGCATTGCTTTTTGTTTTTCCATAACCATTTATGGCATCCAAGGCCGGAGAAACCTCTAGAAAGAGGAAACGGAAGGCAAAAGCTTTCACCTCCGAGTCATGGGAGATGGAGAGATTCATCTCAAGGGTGCATCAAGACCACTTTTATGAAGTTGTGGCCTTAAAGAAAGTGATCCCTGAGGTCCCTTTCAAACTCAAAAAGAGTGAATATCCGGAGATCCGACAGGAGATCCGAAGAAGAGGTTGGGAAGTTCTTACCAACCCCATTCAACAAGTCGGAATCTTGATGGTTCAAGAGTTCTATGCCAATGCATGGATCACCAAGAACCATGATCAAAGTATGAACCCGGACCCAAAGAATTGGCTTACAATGGTTCGGGGAAAATACTTAGATTTTAGTCCGGAAAATGTAAGGTTGGCATTCAACTTGCCCATGATGCAAGGAGATGAACACCCTTACACTAGAAGGGTCAACTTTGATCAAAGGTTGGACCAAGTCCTCACAGTCATTTGTGAAGAGGGTGCCCAATGGAAGAGAGATTCAAGAGGGAAGCCGATTCAATTGAGAAGGCATGACCTCAAGCCCGTAGTTAAGGGATGGTTGGAGTTTATCCAACGCTCAATCATTCCCACTAGCAACCGGTCTAAAGTTACTCTAGACCGGGCCATCATGATTCATAGCATCATGATTGGAGAAGAAGTAGAAGTTCATGAGGTTATAGCCCAAGAACTTTATAAGGTGGCAGGACAAGTCCTCTACCTTGGCAAGGTTAGCCTTTCCTCATCTCATTTGTCACCTCTGTTATTCAGTTAGAGTTGACATAGAGGGAGATTTCCCTATTGATGAGGACAAGCCCATCACTAAGAAAAGGATGGAGCAAACAAGAGACCCCTCTCATCATGAAATCCCTGAGATACCCCAAGGGATGCACTTTCCTCTACAAAACTATTGGGAGCAAATCAACACCTCCCTAGGAGAATTGAGTTCCAACATGGGACAACTAAGGGTGGAGCATCAAGAACATTCCATCCTCCTCCATGAAATTAGAGAAGATCAAAGAATCATGAGAGAGGAACAACAAAGGCAAGGAAGAGACATTGAGGAGCTCAAGCACTCCATAAGACCTTCAAGAGGAAGAACAAGCCGCCATCACTAAGGTGGACCCGTTCTTTGATTTCCTTGTCTTTATTTTTCTGTTTTTCGAAAATTATGCTTTATGTTTATCTATGTTTGTGTCTTATGATCATTAGTGTCTTAGTGTCTATGCCTTAAAGTTATGAATGTCTTATGAATCCATCACCTTTCTTAAATGAAAAATGTTCTTAATTGAAAAAGAGAAGAATTGCATGAATTTTGAATTTTATAACAGATTAATTATTTTGATGTGGTGGCAATACTTTTGTTTTCTGAATGTATGCTTAAACAGTGCATATGTCTTTTGAATTTGTTGTTCATGATTGGTTGGCTCTTGAAAGAATGATGAAAAAGGAGACATGTTACTGAGGATCTGAAAAATCATAAAAATGATTCTTGAAGCAAGAAAAAGCAGTGAATACAAAAAAAAAGAAGAAGCGAAAAAAAAAACGAAAAAAATGGGAGAAAGAGAAAAAGAAAGAAAAAGAAAGAAATAAAGTTGTGATCCAAGGCAAAAAGAGTGTGCTTAAGAACCCTGGACACCTCTAATTGGGGACTCTAGCAAAGCTGAGTCACAATCTGAAAAGGTTCACCCAATTATGTGTCTGTGGCATGTATGTATCCGGTGGTAATACTGGAAGACAGAGTGCTTTGGGCCACGGCCAAGACTCATAAAGTAGCTGTGTTCAAGAATCATCATACTTAACTAGGAGAATCAATAACACTATCTAGATTCTGAGTTCCTATAGAAGCCAATCATTCTGAATTTCAAAGGATAGAGTGAGATGCCAAAACTGTTCAGAGGCAAAAAGCTAAAAGCCCCACTCATCTAATTAATACTGATCTTCATAGATATTTTTGGAATTCATTGCATATTCTCTTCTCTTTATCTTATTTGATTTTCAGTTGCTTGGGGACAAGCAACAAATTAAGTTTGGTGTTGTGATGAGCGGATAATTTGTACGCTTTTTGGCATTGTTTTTAGTATGTTTTTAGTATGTTTTAGTTAGTTTTTAGTATATTTTTATTAGTTTTTAGTATATTTTTATTAGTTTTTGTATGTTTTTTTGTGATTTCAGGTATTTTCTGGCTGAAATTGAGGGACCTGAGCAAAAATCTGATTCAGAGACTGAAAAGGACTGGAGATGCTGTTGGATTCTGACCTCCCTGCACTCGAAGTGAATTTTCTGGAGCTACAGAAGCCCAATTGGCGCGCTCTCAACGACGTTGGAAAGTAGATATCCTGGGCTTTCCAGCAATGTATAATAGTCTATACTTTGCCCGAGATTTGATGGCCCAAACTGGCGTTCCAAATCAGCTCAAAACTGCTCGGCGTTAAATGCCGGAACTAGCACAAGAATGGGAGTTAAACGCCCAAACTGGCACAAAAGCTGGCGTTTAACTCCAAGAAGAGTCTCTACACGAAAATGCTTCAATGCTCAGCCCAAGCACACACCAAGTGGGCCCGGAAGTGGATTTTTCTGTCATTTACTCATTTCTGTAAACCTTAGGCTACTAGTTCTTTATAAATAAGACCTTTTGCTATTGTATTTTTCATCTTGGGATCTGAGATCATCTTTAGATCTTTGAATCCTTGGATCCTTGATCATTTTGAGTCTTTTGATCATGTATTGGGAGGCTGGCCATTCGGCCATGCCTAGACCTTGTTCTTATGTATTTTCAACGGTGGAGTTTCTACACACCATAGATTAAGGTGTGGAGCTTTGCTGTACCTCGAGTATTAATGCAATTACTATTGTTCTTCTATTCAATTCAGCTTGTTCTTATTCCAAGATATTCATTCGCACTCAAGAACTTGATGAATGTGATGATTATGTGACGCTCATCATCATTCTCACTTATGAACAAGTGCCTGACAACCACCTCCGTTCTACAAGCAAACAAGGCTTGAATGTTTATCTCTTGGATTCCTTAATCAGAAGGATGGCGGCATTCAAGAGAATCCGGAAGGTCTAAACCTTGTCTGTGGTATTCTGAGTAGGATTCAATGATTGAATGACTGTGACGAGCTTCAAACTCCTGAAGGCTGGGCGTTAGTGACAGACGCAAAAGAATCAATAGATTCTACTCCAACCTGATTGAGAACCGACAGATGATTAGCCGTGCCGTAACAGGGTGCGTTGAACATTTTCACTGAGAGGACGGGATTGTAGCCACTGACAACGGTGATGCCCAACATACAGCTTGCCATGGAAAGGAGTAAGAAGGATTGGATGAAGACAGTAGGAAAGCAGAGAGACAGAAGGGACAAAGCATCTCCATACGCTTATCTGAAATTCTCACCAATGAATTACATAAGTATCTCTATCTTTACTCTATGTTTTATTCATATATCA
The DNA here is from genome assembly GCF_014773155.1 of Arachis stenosperma. Taxonomy (NCBI): domain Eukaryota; kingdom Viridiplantae; phylum Streptophyta; class Magnoliopsida; order Fabales; family Fabaceae; genus Arachis; species Arachis stenosperma. The sequence continues at coordinate 92,427,982 of NC_080381.1, read as the reverse complement.
TCCATAACCATTTGAATCTGCCTGACTAAGATTTACAAGGTGACCATAGCTTGCTTCATACCAACAATCTCCGTGGGATCGACCCTTACTCGCGTAAGGTTTATTACTTGGACGACCCAGTGCACTTGCTGGTTAGTTGTGCGAAGTTGTGTTTAGACCATGGTATTGAGCACCAAGTTTTTTGATTCATTACCGGGGATTATTTGAGTTGTGAAAAGTAGTGATCATAATTTCGTGCACCACAAACCTTTTCTATCATCTTCTCAACAACAGACAGAGAATTTTGAGCAGAGCCTCTCTAGCCTAGCAAACATAGTCTCTAATCTATCTAAGGCCACTCTCAGTTTCATGACTGAAACAAGGTCCTCCATTAGAAATTTGGAGGCACAAGTGGGTCAGCTGAGTAAAAGGGTTAATGAAGCTCCTCCTAGTACTCTCCCAAGCAATACAGAAGAGAATCCCAAAAGAGAGTGCAAGGCCATAACCACATCCAAAGTGGCCGAACCTGGAGAGAGTGAAAAGACAATGATTCCCAGTGAGGAAGACCTCAAGGGACGTCCACTGACCAATAAGGAGTTCCCTATTGAGGAACCAAAGGAATCTGAGGCTCATACAGAGACCATAGAGATTCCACTAAACTTACTATTGCCATTCATGAGCTCTGATGAATATTCTTCCTCTAAAGAGGGTGAAGACATTGTTGAAGAGTAATTTGCTCAGTATATGGGAGCAATCATGAAGCTGAATGCCAAGTTATTTGGAAATGAGACTTGGGAAGATGAACCTCCATTGCTCATCAATGAACTGAATACATGGATTCAGCAGACATTGCCTCAAAAGAAATCGGATCCCAGGAAGTTCTTAATACCTTGCACCATAGGCACTATGACCTTTGAAAAGGCTCTAAGTGACCTGGGGTCAGGTATTAACCTCAAGCCACTCTCTGTAATGGAGAAACTAGGGATCTTTGAGGTACAAGCTGCAAGAATCTCACTACAGATGGCAGACAAATGAATGAAACAGGCTTATGGACTTATAGAGGATGTCTTAGTGAAGGTTGTAGGCCTTTACGTCCCTGCTGACTTCATAACCCTATACACTGGGAAGGATGAGGATGAATCCATCATCCTTGGAAGACCCTTCCTAGCCACAGCAAGGGCTGTGATTGATGTGGACATAGGAGAGTTAGTCCATCAATTGAATGAGGACTACCTTGTGTTGAAGACTCAAGGATCTTCTTCTGTAAGCATGGAGAAGAAGCATGAAAATCTTCTCTCAATACAGAGTCAAACAGAGCCCCCACACTCAACTTCTAAGTTTGGTGTTGGGAGGCAACAACCATGCTCTGAGCATCTGTGAAGCTCTGTAAGAGCTTCCTGTCAAGCTATTGACATTAAAGAAGCGCTTATTGGGAGGTAACCCAATTTTATTTATCTATATTAATTACTTTTTCATTCTATATTCTAGTGTTAGTCTATGTCTTCTTTAGGTTGATGATCATGTGAAGTCACAAAAACAGCTGCAGAATTAAAGCAGGAACAAAAAATAGCATAAAAAAAAGCACACCCTGGAAGACGAGCTTACTGGCGTTCAAACACCAGTAAGGCTAGCAAAGTTGGTGTTTAACACCCAGTCTAGCACCATTCTGGGAGTTAAATGCTAGAAATGGCACACAGACTGGCGTTTAACACCAGAAAAGGATGTCTGGTGTCTGGCTAGCATTAAACGCCAGTAAGGGTAGCAGAATGGGCGTTTAACGCCAAGTCTGGCTGCATTCTGGGCATTAAACACTAGAACTGGCAGCCAGACTGGCGTTTAACGCCAGAAATGGGCAGCAGCCTGGCGTTCAACGCTAGAAATGCCACACAGAGGGCGTTTAAATGCTAGAAGGTGCAAAGATGAGAAATCCTTGACACCTCAGGATTTGTGGACCCCACAGGATCCCTACCTACCCCAACTCATTCTCACTCTTCTTCACACCTTTCCATAACACCCTTCCCCAAACACCATTCACCTATCAAATCCTACCTTCTTCCCCATAATCTCTTCACCACTCACATCCATCCACTATTTCCCATCATACAACCCATCTACCCCCACACACTCAAATTCAAACCATTTCCTTCCCAAACCCAACCTCTATCACACGGATTCCCTCTCCCCCTTACCCTATTTATACCCCTCCTTACTCCTTCATTTTCACACATCACAAACACTACAAACCCCCTTGGCTGACCCCTCCTCCACCTCCATCTCCTCCATTTCTTCTTCTTCTATTCCTTTCTTTCTTCTTTTGTTTGAGGACGAGCAAACCTTTTAAGTTTGGTGTGGAAAAAGCGTTGCTTTTTGTTTTTCCATAACCATTAATGGCACCTAAGGCCGGAGAAACCTCTAGAAAGAGGAAAGGGAAGGAAATTGCTTTCACCTCCAAGTCATGGGAGATGGAGAGATTCATCTCAAAGGTCCATCAAAACCACTTTTATGAAGTTGTGGCCAAGAAGAAGGTGATCCTCGAGGTCCCCTTCAAGCTCAAAAAGAGCGAATATCTGGAGATCCGACAAGAGATTCGAAGAAGAGGTTGCGAAGCTCTCACCAACCCCATCCAACAAGTCGAAATCTTAATGGTTCAGGAGTTCTATGCTAATGCATGGATCACTAAGAACCATGATCAAAGTGTGAACCCGAACCCAAAGAATTAGTTCACAATGGTTTGGGAAAATACTTAGATTTCAGTCCGAAAAATGTGAGGTTGGCATTCAACTTGCCAATGATACAAGGAGATCTTCATCCTTTCAAAAGAAGGGTCAACTTTGATCAAAGGTTGGACCAAGTCCTCATGGATATTTATGTAGAAGGAGCCCAATGGAAGAGAGACTCCAAAGGCAAGCCAGTTCAACTGAGAAGGTTTGACCTCAAACCCATGGCTAGAGGATGGTTAGAGTTCATCCAATGCTCTATCATTGCTACTAGCAACTGACCAGAAGTAACTGTGGATCGGGCTATCATGATCCATAGCATCATGATTGGAGAGGAAGTGGAAGTTCATGAGATCATACCTCTAGAACTTTCCAACGTTCCCTCCAACGTTGGCACCAGCAATATCAGAACGTTGCAGCCTCTTCCTCCAATGTTTGAGGCAACGTTGGTGGTCCAACTTTGGCCACCAACGTTGCTTCTCCTCCTTCTTTCCATGGCCATTCTTCAACTTCCTTCCATGCCTTTCTTCATCTATCATCAAGCAATACATGCATCAAAGCCATGCTAAGTTCACAAGAGATTGCATCATTCTTAGTACACAAGTAATTATGGCATAAATCTCATGAAAAAGCATCAAATTAAGATGTGCATGAACTTTTAATCCAAATTCTTACTTATAACTCAAGAAAGTGCATAAAACTAATAAAAAAAAGAAAAAGGCTAGTGAAACTACCCTAAGATGCCTTGGCATCACCCTGTACCTCGGCTAAACTGATGTCTCGAGAAGTCCCCAATGAAGTTGTGGATTAGCCGTCTAAGAGATATATAATCAAGGACTTGCAAGAACCCATGTGAAATAGGGATGACAGTCAAGTTACACTCCCAATTCATTAGGATGAAGAACGAAGATACATCTTAGAATGGAATCAAGCATAGGTTGAAATAGAATAGTGATATTATTAATTCATAAGAATCAGCCGAGCTCCTAACCTTAACCTAGGAGGTTTAGTTGCTCATAGCTTACAAAAAAGTAATGTAAAATGTGTAGAGTGGCAAAAAGCTCCTAAAAGGGTGAACTCTTATCTATATATACTAATCTGCTAACTAAGAATTACAGAAATAAGATAAACTAGTCTTGTAGTGTAAAAATCTACTTTTTGGGCCCACTTGGTGAGTATTTGGGCTGAGCTAAGGGTGTCTCCATGTCCTAGGACCCTTCTTGGTCATTGAACGCCAGCCTTGGACTCCTGTTTGGGCATTGGACGCCAGCTGCTCCCTTTTGGGCGTCCAACGCTAGGAAGATGGTGGAGTACTAGCGTTGAAGGCCAGTTTTGGACCTTCATTTCCAGAACAAAGTATAAACTATTATATATTTCTGGAAAGCCCTAGACGTTAGATTTCCATACCCTTGGAATACGTGCCATTTGGACTTCTATAACTCCAGAAATGTTCCTTTGAATGCACGGAGGTTAGATCCTGACAGCATCTGCAGTCCTTTCTCTGTCTTTGAATCAGACTTTTTCCAAAGCTCCCAAATTTCAGCCAGAAAATACCTGAAATCATTACAAAATACACAAACTCAAAGTAGAATCTAAAAATATGAATTTTTCACTAAAACCTATGAAAATAGAATAAAATGATGCCAAAAAAGCGTATAAAATATCCACTCATTAGAACAGCAAACTTAAACTGTTGCTTGTCCCCAAGCAACCAAATACAAAATAGGATTAAAAAGAAGAGAATGATGCAATAAATCCTAGAGTTTTCAATGAAGCTCAGTTTCAATTAAATGAGCGGGACTAGTGGCTATTCATTTCTGAATAGTTTTAGCATCTCACTTTCCTTTAAAGCTCAGAATAATTGGCATCTTTAGGAACTCAGAGTCCAGATGATATTATTGTTATTCTCCTAGTTTAGTTCTTTTTTATTCTCAAACACAGCTTCTTTTGAGTCTTGGCCGTGACACTAAGCGCTTTGTTTTCTAGTATTACTACCGGATACATAAACGCCACAGACATTTAACTGGGTGGACCCTTTTGGATTGTGATTCAGCTTTGCTAAAATCCCCAGCTAGTGGTGTCCAGAGTTCTTAAGCACACTCTTTTTCTTTGGATCATGACTTTAACTGCTTAGTCTCAAGCTTTTCACTTGACACCTTCACACTACAAGCTTATAGTTAGGGAAGCAGCTCCATTGAACTGTTCAGGCTAAGATTTTGTTGCTTTTAAGCCCTCCCAACCATTGATGCTCAAAGCCTTGGATCTTTGCTCTTGCCTTTTGGTTTAAAGAGCTATTGGCTTTTTCTTTCTTTTTTTGCTTGCCTCTCTTTTTTTCGCATATACATTTTTTTCTTTTTCTTTTTGCTACTTTTTCTTGCTTCAAGAATCGATTTTTGGATTTTCAGATTACAAATAATAATTTATTTTTATCATCATTCTTTCAAGAGCCAACATTCTTAACTCCAACTTCAAACATTCACTGTTCATTCATGCATTCATGAAATAAAAGCAATGTCACCACATCAAAATAATTGAACTATTCTTATTATATAACTCGTGTTCATGCGTCTTACTTCTCTTTTTCAATTAAATTTTTTCTTTTAAGTATGGTGAGAGAGACATGGAATATTTCATAGCTTTAAGACATAAAATAAAGATGATCATGCACTAGAAACAGATAATAAGACAAAATACATGGAAAACAGGAAAATAACATAGGCAACAGGTGATGAAGGAAACAGATCCACCTTAGTGACAGTGGCTGCGGCTTCCTCTAGAGAATCCAATGGAGCGCTCGATGTCTTCTATGTCACGCCCCTGCCTCTGTTGATCTTCCCTCATAGCTCTTTGATCTTCTCTTATTTCGTAGAGGATCGTGGAATGTTCTTGATGTCCCATCCTTAACTGATCCATGTTGGAGTTCAATTCTCCTAGAGAAGTATGCAATTGGTCCTAATAGCCTTGGGGAGGAAAACGCATCCCTTGAGGTATCTCAGGGATTTCTTGTTGAGGGAGCTCCACATGCTCTTGTTGAGGTGCATGTGTAGGCTCTCTAGTTTGCTCCATCATTCTTTTAGTGATGGGCTTGTTTTCCTCAATGGGAATGTCTCCTTCTATGAAAATTCCAATTGAATTGCATAAGTGATATATAAGGTAAGGGAAGTGGAGGCAAGTGCCTTTCCCTTCCTCTTCCTTGAGGTTTCACTAGTCTTTTGTGCCATGCTTAAGAGTGGTAGAAGTAAAAAAGCAAAGCTTTTGCAAAACCAAACTTAAGAGTTTTGCTCATCCTCGAGTAAATATGAATAATGGGGAAGAAGAGAGTAGAAGAAGAAGAAAGAGGTAGAGATAGAGAGAGGGAAGGGAAATGGGTGAATGATAGGTGGGGTAGGTGTAGAATATGTGGGACACACTGATCCTGAGAGGCTAGGGAAGTCAAATTCCCTCCCCCCTTGTGGGCATTGAATGCCTTGCCTCTGCTCCCTGGCTGGCATTCAACGCCAGCTTCCTGCACCATATAGGGCGTTGAACGCCCTTGAGGGTCTCCCTTCCTGGCGTTGAACGCCAGGTCTTTGCTCCCTGGATGGCATTGAACGCCAGCTTCTTGCTCAACTGTGGGCGTTGAATGCCCTCTAGGTACTCCTCCCTTGGCGTTCAACACCAACTTCCTCACCCATTGGGGGCATTTAACGCCCCCTTGCCTCCTTGTCTGGCGTTCAACGCTAGCAAGGGGTCTACTCCAGGGTGTTCTGTTTCCATCTCTGAACGTTTCTATCTCTGTTCTAATTACTGCACATGATCACAAACATTAAAAAGCAAGGAAAAACTAAAGGAATTTAACTGAAATGGACTCAAATGAAAATAAACAAAAGAAAAATAAAAGTACTCTACTCATGGTTGGGTTGCCTCCCAACAAGCGCTTCTTTACCATTATTAGCTTGACGAACAGCTCCTTTCAAGGAGGAAGGTAGTCATAGAGGATTAAATTCTTGTTCCTTACTGGGAGCGTCCGTCCTGTGCTCTCATGGATTAGCTTAATATGCTCAAGAGGCAGGATTTTGTTCACTGCATGAGGCAGTGTTGGGCTTGCAGCAATATGTTGGTGTTTCTTTATGCCATTTCTCTCTTCCATGGTGAATACTATGATGAGATAAGTAAATACTACCATCTTCCATGGTGAAAAGCCTTTAGTAGGGATCTTTTTGTTCCTCCATCTCCTAGGCATCTTTCTCTTAGGACCCTCTTCCTTGGGTGATAGTGCACACCCCACACCAAACATACGTTTGGTGGTAGGGGCTTTGAATTGATTCCATCCAAGGGAGGAGGCTTGAATACTGAATCCTTTATGCAAGTGCCTCCCTTGTCAGGGGGTAATGGAGGGTTAAGAACCTCGAACACCATCTAGTCCTCATGCAACCTCAGTGCTTTCTCTCCTGTCTCAATATCTATCAGGGCTCTTTTTGTGGCCAAGAGTGAGGTTCTGAGAATGATGGAGTCATTCGCATCCTCTCCCATGTCAAAGTCGGTAGGGAAGAAGAGCTCTCCAACCTTTACCAGTAAGTTCTCCTCTAGCTCGTGTGTTGCCTCACAGACTGGTCATTCATTTGTAGGGTAATCCCTGTTGCTTATGCCTATTGGTTTCCAAGATTCTTCATCACAAATGAAAGTATCGGATTCAAACTTAAGTCAAGATCATATAGGGCTTTGTCAAGAGTGATTTTTCCAGTAGCGCATAGAATCTGAAAGCTCCCTGGATCTGGCATCTTCCTTGGTAGTTCGTTATGGACTAAAGCACTGCACTCTTTGGTCAGTACCACAGTCTCATCTCCCCTTAGGTCTTTCTTTTAAAAAAGAATGTCTTTTAGATAGGCTGTATAGGGGGTCTTCTTTTTTAACACATCTTCAAAAGAGATATTGACTTGCAGCTTCTTGAGTGCTGCGAGAAAATGAGCCAGTTGCTCATCTTCTGGTTTTTTTTGCATGCTTAGGAACAGTAGCTCTTGAGGCTCTTTCATCTCTACAAGGGCGCGCTTTGTGGTAATCACAGGCTCCTCTTGCACGCTTAGAGAAGATTCAACTTGAGGTTCCTTCTCCTCTGTAGGGGGTTCTCAATGGCATTCTCAGAATCCTCCTAGTCCTTGATTTCCTTCATTCTCTCAGTAGCAGGCTCCTGAGGTTCGGTCTCTTTAGTGAAGACTACTGTTCCACCTTCTTCTAAGGTCTCCTTCCCAGAGAGCATCAGGCTTTCTATGAAGGCCCTATAGGGATGCACCTCCTCAAACAACTCAGTAAGAGGAATATTGACCTGCTCAGGCTTTCACTAGTCGTGGGTGTGAGTGTCTTCTTGAGGTTAGTAACCACTCATATCACTAAGAGCATTATAAATCTCAGCAACGGGTGTAGCTACAGTCTCTATATCTAGAACTTCTGTCCTAACTGGGGTCTCCTCATAGGAGTATAAGTGCTGGTTATTGACAGCTATCTTCATGAGCTCATCTGCCTCTTCGTGTGTCTCTATAAAGTACAAAGTACCGCCTGCAAAGTGATCTACTGTCTTCCTGGCCATCTCAAAGATGGCTTCATAGAAGATGATCGTCTTGCCCCATCTTGAGAACATATGGGGAGGACAATTCCTGAATATCAGCTTGTACCTCTCCCAAGCATCATGGAGGGACTCGCTCTCTTTTTGCCTAAAGGTCTGAACATTTGTCACTAGCTTAGTTAATGTCTGTGAGGGAGAAAACATGTTCATGAAATTGTTAACAACCTTATCTCAGGTGTTCACACTTCCTCTCAGTTCAATATGCCACCATTTATTTGCTTGATCACTCAGAGCAAATGGGAAGAGTTTTAGCCTAGAGACTTCAGGGTTAACTCCATTGGGCTCTACAATGTCACAGAACCGCAGGAAGTCAGAGATGAACTTACTAGGGTCTTTTTGTGAGTGTCCATGAAACTGGCACTTTTGCCGTAATTGCAGAACCTGGTCTATGTTGACCTTAAAGTCATCTGAGTCAATAGGAGTCCAAGGAGAGTCACTCTTAAGGAAGCCGGTGCTCCAGATTTTGTTCTTCAACTGCTCTACGTGCATCATCCGGACTTGAATGCTAATTTTGAGCTTAAAACCGCTTTGATCAATCTTCTACCAAAGTTCCATGGACTTCCCGCTCAAGATCCTATTAGACACCTTAGGGACTTCCAAAGTGTATGTTCTACTACTAGGCAGGAAGGTTCCGATGAGGTTGCCGTTTGGTTGTATGCCTTTTCATTCTCTCTTGAGGGAAAAGTCAAAGAGTGGTTCTACACTTTGCCCAATGAGATTGTTAGTGATTGGGATTTGCTTAGAAGGGAGTTCTTAGATAAATTCTTTCCTGTGGAAGTGACAGATAGATTACGGAAAGAAATTTCATGCATTATCCAAGGTGAATCGGAGACTTTATATGAGTATTGGGAACGGTTCTGAAAGCTTCTTGACTCATGTCCCAACCACATGATTGACACTTTAGTGTTGATTAGGTACTTTAAGCAATAGTTCCTTGACAAAGTATAGAACGACGGAAGAAGCATGGACAACTATAATCAAGCAGGTAGGGACAATGGAGGGAATCAAAGGTAGAACAACAACAACCATCATCAACAACGATACCAACAAAACCCACCATACCAACAAAACCAACCATACCAACATCAAAACCAAGGAAGAAACTACCAAACCAACCAACCACTACACCAAAGGCAAGCACCCCAACCCAATCAACCACAAACCCCCTAAATCCCCTATCCTTCCCCATCTTCCAACCAAGATGAGACACTCTGTTCTATCCTTCAAGGACAAAGAGAACTTCAAACCACACTTACCTCTAGTCTTACCGGTCTTACATCCACTCTTCAAGCCCTTATAGCCTGCATGGAACCACCCTCTACCTCCACTCCTCAATCCTCAAGGTCTAGTGCTTTACCCTCTCAACCTTTACCCAACCCCAAGGGTAGCATCAATGCCTTTACCTTGAGGTCCGGAACCAAATTGCAAGAGAAGACGCCGGAGGCACCATAGATGGGGTCCAATTTTTTTTTGTATGTGCGATCTTGGCGCTTGTGTGAGTATTATGCTCTTGTCCGTCTATGAGGTCTTAAAGCTTCCACCGATGAAACGGTCGGCAGCCCGGTTTGTTTTGGCGGACAAAAGTATAATTTCCGTGGTTGGTATAGCGGAGGATGTTTTAGTGAGTATAAAGGGGATGGTCTTCCCTATTGATTTCCATATTCTCAAGATGCCCCCTAGTGACTCCGGTAGGACATCATCTATTTTGCTTGGAAGGCCATTCTTGAAGACCTCCCGGTTCAAATCGGATGCATTTTTGGGCACCTACTCGTTTGAGATCGATGAAAGAGAAGTGAGCTTTAATCTTGATGAAGCCATGAGACATCCACCGGAGGATCACTCTATCTTCTGGTGTGATTTGATTGATAACATTGTAGCCGAAGTCCATCAAGATGGCTTTAATGGAAAAAGTATAATTCAAGACCCAAGTGTGGGGAGTTCCCATGTATGTGAAGAAGATGCCTTAGCACCTCCAGTGATTTCGGAAGACAAAGTGCCAAGTGATGAACAAAATGCGGATTTGAAGACACTCCCAACCCACCTAAAATATGCCTTTCTTGAGGAGAACCAAAAGTTCCCGGTAATAATTGCAAGGGAGCTTATCTCCCACCAAGAAGAGAAGTTGCTTGATGTCTTGAGGAGGAACAAGAAGGCCATTGGGTGGAGGTTGGCGGACTTAATTGGCATTAGCCCCCAAGTATGTGAATACCAAATCTTCCTAGAAGAAGAAGCCAAACCCGTTAGACAACCTTAAAGGCGTCTAAATCCTACCATTCTATAGGTTGTGAAGAAGGAGGTCACCCGGTTATTAGAAAGGGACATTATCTATCCAATTTCAGATAGTGAGGACATTATCTATCCAATTTCGGATAGTGAGTGGGTGAGTCCCGTCCAAGTGGTTCCAAAGAAATCCAGTGTTACTACAATCAAGAATGAACATGAGGAGCTTATAGCCATAAGAGTCCAAAATTAGGTGAGGGAAGTCTGTGCGTTTCTTGGACATGTAGGTTTTTACCGGTGATTCATTAAGGACTTTAGTAAGGTGGCACTACCTCTCTCTCGATTGTTGTAAAAGAATGTGGAATTTGAATTGAGTGAAGAGTGCATGGAGCCATTTGACAAGCTCAAAATTACTTTGACCCAAGCTCCCATAGTGACAGGGCCGGACAAGACTAGACCATTCAAAATCATGTGTGACACCTCAAACTATGCGGTGGGAGCGGCGCTAGGTCAGCGCGAGGGTAAAATTCCTTATGTCATTGCCTATGCCTCCAAGACTTTAGATGGAGCACAATCCAATTATACTACCACCGAGAAGGAATTGTTAGCTATTGTCTTTGCCTTGGATAAATTCTAGGCTTATTTACTTGGCTCCAAGGTGGTAGTATACTCGGATCATGCGGCATTGAAATATTTGTTGGCCAAGAAGGAATCCAAACCAAGGTTGATCCGATGGGTGTTGCTATTGCAAGAATTTGACCTAGAAATCAAAGATAGGAGTGCTTCGCAAAATCTAGTGGTGGGCCACTTGAGTCGCCTTGAGCACACAAAGGGCGATCCCACTCCTATCAATGATACATTTCCCCTTGAGGGCTTGCTAGGAATATCTGAGGTGACCCCTTGTTATGCACCTATTGCCAATTACTTGGTTACCCGCATCTTTCCTCCCGATTTCTCTCAACATCAAAAGGATAAGCTTAAACGTGAATCCAAATATTATGTATGGGATGACCCGTACTTATGGAGATGTGGTGCCGATCAAGTAATTCAAAGGAGCGTACCATAATCTGAGCATCAAGCTATCTTGGAGGCTTTCCACTCTTCCGAGGGTGGTGGCCATTTTGGTCCTCAAAGGTCGGCTCGGAAGGTCTTGGATTGCTGATTTTGGTGGCCTACACTTTTCAAGGATGCATCTCTCTTTTGTAAATCTTGTCTACCATGCCTTAGATTTGGAAATATCTCCAAGAAGGATGAAATACCCCAACAAACTATATTATTTTGTGAGGTTTTTGATGTTTGGGGTATTGACTTCATAGGGCCCTTCCCAAACTCTAATGGTTTCGTCTATATTCTACTAGCTGTTGATTATGTTTCCAAATGGGTGGAAGCGATTCCCACCCGGACGGATGATGCTAATATGGTTCTTTCTTTTGTTCGCAATAATATAATTTGTCGCTTTGGATTACCACGAGCAATCATGAGTGATCAAGGCTCTTACTTTTGCAACAAGAGAATGGCAGGGTTAATGAAGAAGTATGGCATCATTTATAAAGTGGCCACGGGATACCACCCCCAAACAAATGGCCAAGCCGAGGTCTCCAACTGGGAAATCAACCGTATATTAGAAAAGGTTGTGAAGCCTCATAGGAAGGATTGCCGTACTAAGCTCGGCGATGCGCTTTGGGCCTACCGGACGGCTTACAAGACGCCAGTTGGGATGAACCCGTTCCGGTTGGTCTATGGGAAGGCTTGCCATCTTCCGGAGGAGATAGAGCATAAGGCGTATTGGGCCGTAAAAGAATGCAACACAGGATTTGGGGTTGGAGTCGAAAGGAAGCTACAGTTGGTGGAGTTTGAGTTCCTTCGATTGGAAGCCTATGAGAATTCAAGGCTTTACAAGGAGAAGATGAAAGTGGTGCATGATAGAAACATAAGAAGAAGAGAGTTTAGAGCGGGTGAGTTAGTTCTCCTCTACAACTCTAGGTTGAAGTTGATGCCCGGAAAGTTGAGATCAAGGTGGGAAGGTCCTTATAGAGTGGAGAAAGCTGAGCCATATGGGGTCTACCACCTAAGACACCTTTTAAGCCCCAATATCTTCAAAGTTAATGGCCATCGTCTGAAGTTATACCATGGAGAGAAGATGAAAAGCAACAAAGAAGTTGAGGTGTTCCTTCTCGAGGACGCACCTGAAGGCGAAGAGATTTGAGATCATGACCGTCCAACTTAAGGACGTTAAAGAAAAGTGCTAGGTGGGAGACACCCCACCACGGTATGATCTTCCTTTGTATATCGTTTCTTGTATATAGATCTTTTGCATCTTTGTGACTTTTGTGATTGCTTGATTTGTGATTTGTTCATAGTAGGATCGATTTTGCTCGATTTTTGTGTCATATTGCTCATGAGATTGATAATGGCTTAAGTGAATTGAGATGTTGAAGAAATGCTTGAGGTTGAGTGTTACATGAGTTTCTTGATGTTTTTGAACCCTTTAGCATGCATTACTACCAATTTGTTCTATAATTGCCCTTCCTCATGTATAAAGAAAAAAAAGAAAAAGGGCATCCACGTGCAAGCGTGCTGTGCGGGACCCACGCGTAAACAGGGGAGACGCGTACGCGTCGGTTACGTAATTTGGACTCTCTGGTACAAAAACCCGAGAGTTATGCCCACTTTATACATACTTTGTGCTAGGCGGCCCATGCGTAAGCCTGGGCAACGCGTATGTGTCAATTGTGCTGCATGCCACTCCCGGTACAAAAACCCGAGAATTGAGCCTACCTTGTGCCAACTTTGGGCCCAAGGCACAACTCTGCCCACGTGTGCGCGTCACCTGATTCGTACGCGTCCCTTCTCTTCTCTGCGACCCACGCGTATGCGTGGTAGATACCTACGCGTCACTTGTCGCATCCACGCGTACGCGTGGAGTGTGCGCACGCGTCGATCACCTGACGCACCTTATACCCAGCGCACCCTGTTTTTTAGTTCCTCTTCACCTCATTCTTCCATTTCTTCTTCTCCCATCTCCCATCCCTTTACCACCCTTGTCTCCGGCAACTCCACCGGCGACCATCTTGCATGGCTACCACCACCTCCGGAGGCCGTATAATTTCTCTCTCATCTCCTTCTTTTCCATCTCCTTTCATATTTCCAACCCACACTCCACCTTACTTTCATTCCCTTCTCAAGGTTCCACTCCTACTTCTTCTTCTCTTTTATCTTCTTTTAAATTTTTTCCTTACTAGTTGCATTTGCTAACTCTCTTGATTTTCCTCTTAGTTGTATTTTTATTAATTGATTCTTGCTTATGTGCTCTCTTTCTTTTCTTATTTTTCCATGGGTTTTGAACTTTGAGTTTTTATCTTTTTTTGATGGATCATTTTGTTATTTCTTAATTCCTTTGTTACTATGTGATGTTGCTTTGTTGTTTGGTAGTCCATTTGGGGCTTTACATGATTGAATTCTCCTTACTTGCTTAATGTTTGAATGTTGCACGCCAAGTGTTTGTTGAAAGGAACCTATACTATTTTGGGTCAATTTGTTCTTATGCTCTAAACTTGGTGCTTCTTATTCATACACTTGCTCCTCTCTAAGTGCATTGCACCTATTTTGCCTTATGTTTACTGTAACAACCCCGACTTTCGAGTACGCGAGATTTTTTCTGAAAGTACAGATTTCTCCAGAAGATCATTAAGGGGAGAACCTCTATTATATCATCAAGAATCTCAATCCTCATTGTCATTATATTATCTTTAACTCAGGACCATAGTGGAGATAAGCCCGACAATGCAATTGTGAAGGACCTAGTTTTTGAACCGTATCGGTTAGGAGTTTTGATTCTGTTTTTCGTAAATAGTCTCTGTTTGACGAACCGGACTCGATTCATGAGAGAAGAAAGATAATAGTATAATATTTTTATTATATTATTATTAGAAGATGCTTGAATGATATTATAAGGTTACCTGGTCTGTTTTAGTTAAAAGTAGGAAATCAGTTTAACCAGGTTCATAGTTTACTGGTGCAACTTAGCACCAGCACTCTCTGATGACTTTAGCAATGCTAAGGCCTCATTATACATGTTTTATTCTCACAATAAATATGCTACTAGTGTCATTTATGCTAGTAGCTCAAAAAATAATTTTTAGAGATGTTTTTACAAGTGTTCCGATACATCTAGTTTTAGTAGTTATACACCTTAGATATTTTAATATTATTTTAATCCACCTTCAAGCCAACCAATCAAAACTCACCCTACACCCCCAAGACACTCCAAGGCTGGTCATTTACTCCCTTTGGCCGAAAATAACAAGAGAGAAAAGAGAGAAAGTTTCATGAACACTAAATCTTCAAAGCTTGATTTCTTCTGAACTAAAACTCAAATCAAAACTCCGATTTCACCAAAATGATCCTTTCTTCTTTCTCTACATGATCATATGACTTATCAAGGCTGGAAATAATGTGAGATAGATGTCTCCTTCCCTCTTCAATTCGGTTTTCAAGGAAACATGCTTAAATATGTGTTTTCTTGATGTTCTTCCTTAGGAATCATGCTTAACTTGACTTGAGGGACAAGAAACGTGACTTTCCAGCAAGTCTAAGGTTAGAAATCACTTCCTAACATGCTGAGGGAGATTTGGTTAGTTGAGGGTTTTTGGATTTAAAGTTGTTCTTGATGTGATTTAGGAGGAAAAAGTGCTTAAGGACAACCTGAAAGTCTAACCGAATTTGGAGCAGCAAAACCAGGTAGGGTTTGATGAATTTAATCTTGATTATGTGTGTTTGAGTTGTGTGAATGTTGTATGATTTGGCTGTGCTAAAAAATGGTTGCATATATGATTGATTCTTGGTGAAAATTTGATGAAATTTTGATGAAATTCATGCTTTAAAGTTCATGTTCTTGGAGCAGCTGGAAAAACGAAACCCTAGGCTTAAATTGAGGTTCAATTTGTGTTGAAATCATGTGAGAAATATGGGGTTTTAATGGCTGCTAATTTATTTTGAATTATGGTAAAAATCGGTTGCTTAAAAGACTGAAAAACGGGTCAAAATAGAGAAAAAGAATCTGAAGAATTTACAAAGAACATGAAGAACACTTTGAGTGTGATGAAGAACAATGAAGAACAGGCTTTAGATCCTTAAAAGGGCAAGGAAGTAAAATTTTTTGTGTTTAAGGGGTTATTTGTAATTTCTGAAAGTTAGGGTGGTTAAAGTAGAAATATTAAAAGTTACGGGTGGTAAAAAGTGAATTTTAAAGGTTAAAAGTAAAAGGTAAGTTAATTTTCGAAAATTAATGATAAAATAATAGATAATAATAAAATATTAAATAATAATATTTAATTAAAAATAATATTTTAATAAAAATAATATAATAATACGGAAAAGGCAGTTTTCTGTAAAAGCTTTAGAAAGGCAATTTTAAGCGTAGAATCTCATAATTACCTTCATAAAACACTTGGGGAGTGGTAAGAACATATTAGTGAGGCAATGATAAGAGAAGGATAAAAAGTTGAAGAAAAGATAAAAGTCGAAGAAAAAGTCTGTAAAGTTTTAATGACAGAAAAATAGACAGAAACTAGTGAACAAACTAGGGCAACATAGTTAGTCCTTGAGTTGCGACTAGGATTAGGTATTATACGAAAAGTTAAACTGTTTCAGTATAGACTTAATGATCCTATACTTGGGACAGGCTAACTATTCATACCGAAATTTACATAAGATTTAAATACATACGTTAAGCAGAGAAATCAGAGCAGAGTAGAGAAACACAGAAAATAGAGTAACCAGACCAGAGTAAAGAGGTAAAGAGAAAAAAGTAATATAGATACAGAGAAAAGAGTAATCAGAACAGAGTAAAGAGACAGAGAGAGAAGAGCAGTAAAACACACGAACTGATAATGTTAAATACGGGAAGTACCCACGAACTGAATGATCATTAGTTTCGGGGAAACCTACGAACTATTAACTATTTCGTGTGCGGGAAAAACCCACGAATTGATAATCATTGATTACAGGAATAACCCATTAACTGTTATATGTTGATCTCGGGTATAACCCACGAACTAAGGATCATGTTTGTTGTTGTATGTTGATCTTGAGGAAACCCACGAACTGAGGGTTATTGTTTTGTTTGTGAATTGATCTCGGGGACGCCCACGAACTGAGGATCACTGTTTCCCCTTGTGCGTATATTATAGGGTCGGGCTTTGCGCCGACTGCCGGTAGTCACGAAGGAGTGGTATTCTTAACCGCCGACACATATACACTAAGGACACAAAGGGAAATCATATCTGGGACTTGTTCCTAGGTAATGTCAGGCTGCAGGGTGTAAACCGACACGTGGCCTGCATATCTGAGCTCATGGCCTGCATATGACAGACATGCATCATACTTGGTTGTGCATTTCCTCTGTTATGATTATTGAATGAATGTATGCTTTCTTTGTTTGTATTTTATTCACTGTGTCTGTGTTTTGTTTTCTTGTATTCTTTTGTTTGTGTTTTGCTTTCTGTTTTCTCTATTTTCTCTATTTATCTGTTTTTCCTTTACTGCTTCTCAGTATTCTGCTATTTATCTGCTAGGCAACACGGATTAATGAACTTAACTAATAACCCCGGCCCTACTAAGAACTCCCCAATTCTTACCCCTTCTCTCTCCCTTCCCCCTCAGATGGAAGCAAAAGTACCCTTCCGTAGTTTGTTGATGATCGTTCTGCAAAGAGAATTCCGCTTTAGGTAGTCTTCTGAGTCTAGAGTGAACTCCGTTACCTATTTATATGTATATACTGTGAGGCCAGCCAACGTCTGCACCCCGCTTATCTATAAACTTTAGCCTAAGTCCTCTGTATGTTGTTGCTGTTATGTGGCCACTCGATGAAGTACTTGAGAGATGCTCTTTGATGACATATGATCATGCAGAGGAGTAGTAGACGACCTTCCACCTTTTGATGACATTCGACCTGACTCAAGTTTTGAAGACTTAGAATGTATTTTCCCTCGCTTTAGTAGTTTAGAGGGACTAGGTGAATATAGAGTCTAGGCTAGCCTGGGTGTCAGCTTAGGGACTTCTTGAATAGGTCAGGGCTTGGGATGTTGTATGTATATATATGTATATAGATATTATTTAGCTATATCTAGGGGTGTTCTAACTAAAAGGCTATACTCTAATAAAGGAAGGATAAAGGAATGTTATCAACTGCTTGATATCTATTTATGTGTGGTTGTTTATAACTGTTGTATCTATTATTATTTGTGAATTGATTATAAATGATTCTGTTTATTAATCCAAATGTTTTCAAAAAAAAGTACCTCGCATAATAACTACGTTTTTAACAATGAATTAGGCTCATATAATAAATAATAGATAATAATTAGGAAGACAAGTTGGTAGCGCTCAGTTTCTAGTATAAGCATGATGTACCAGAAATTGGGTCATTACATTTACCATTCTTATGCTCATTTCCCATGACTTGCTTCATTATTAATGATGCTTGAGCTTATCCCTCTCATGCCTTATTGTATGCTTTACTCACTCTTGCATCCCATACTAAGTGTTGTGACCCATGATTCTATAATTGTCTTGATCAGATGTTGCAGCTATCATGTCCTCAAGACACACCATTTCTTTTTAGGCATTACTTTTCACTTGCATGTTATTTTCCATTTGTTAGTTCTTTGGGTTTAATGTCTCCCATTTTCCTTCCTTTTTCAGGATGGCCACCAAGAGAGGCAAGGAGAAGGCGTCGAAGAAGCCGGCCACAAAAAGGGCACCCCAAAAATCAACCTCCAAGGCGCACCCTTCACTAGGAGCTAAGCCCCTATCCAAGCAGGCAAAGAAAACCGTTCATATTGATGACAAGAGAAGGGCAATCTAGCAAGGGACCCCACAAGGTTTCCCAACTGCTTTTGTGAGATCATGTTCTCGGCTATGGTTGAGAGGAACTATCATTCCGAGCATCTACTCCCCCCTCCACACCACATTGCTCATTATGTGATGCCCCGCATTGAGCGGTGAGGATGGGAATTTCTCATGCGGAGACCACAGGAGGCCAACCTTTCTTGGGTGGTAGAGTTTTACACCAATTACCACTTTCCTTCTCTTTAGTCAATATATGTGCGCCCGAAGCAAGTCCTGATTTCGGAAGAGGCTATTCAGTGAGTGCTTAATGTTTTACCAGTACTGGAGGAAATAGATGGTTACCAAGAGGTCCTACAGCAGCGGAATGAGTTTGGGTTTGATTGGGACTCGATCCTTCGAGTCATTGCCGAACCAGAGAATCATTGGACTCAAGGGAGACTTAGGATGTGGCCTATGAGCCTTGACGCATGCGCGCTTACAGTGGAGGTCCGAGCATGGGCCCAAATCCTATCTCACTACGTGCTGCCTAGCACCCATAAGTCATCCATCACGGCGGACCTCGCCCTCCTTGTTTGGTGCGTACTCACGGAGAGGCCAGTCAATATCTCCCTCCTCATCCGACAAGCGATGGGTCGGGTCCATGCCAAGGGTAATCTACCATTTCTCGCTTTGGTATCCGATTTGGCTGCTACTGCTGGTGTTTCTTGCGAGGCTACGGACATGTAAGCTATAATTCCGGTAAAGGGCGATATCGTCCCAAGTGGGAAATATCTTGAGCCTCCTATGGACACCCCGAGCCTTGACATAGCCCCTCCTTCCACCATTCCTACCACTTCATCCACACCACCAAAGTCAACCCATCAATTTCTTGTAGAGCTTCATGAGAAGATAGATCGATATGAGAGGCGTAACAAACACCGATTTGCTTACATGAAGAAGCTTTGGGTTGTGTCAACCTACCTACAAATGAACCACATCTTTTCTCATCCGCTTCGGACCACAGTGAAGCAAGAACTCAAGGCTCGGATGATGGAGATAGCGACCTCGACCCCCTTTTGCGTATCACCGTTGGCACGGAGGACCGTGCAAACTCTTAAGTGTGGGGAGGTCGATTACTGACTTTTGTATGTACTCTTTTCTTTTCAACACCTATGATTTTGATTTTCTTTCGTTAGTTAGAATAGATTTCATGGTTAGTTTTTGTATTTGAACACCTTTTGCTTGTTAGGACTACTTGATTAGGGTGATGACTTATCTTCCAAGAAATCATCTATAGGGCACAGTACCAATTTGGTACAATATTAAATTTTTGTGTTAATCTTGCTTGAAGAATGTATTTTAGAATATGGTTTTGAGCTAAGAACACAAGCATGTGAGTCTTGAGCCTAATCGTGCGGTTACATCTTATAACCACTTATTTCTATTCTTGTGTGCATTGTTCTCTTTCTATGATTGTGTTCTTTGATTTGTTCAATTCTTTATGTCCATTATTCCATGTAGACATGCATTTATATGATTGAGGCCATCATTTCATTTAGCTCATGTACCCAAATGGCCTACCTTTCATCAACCATTGTTAGCCAACTTTGAGCTTATTTGAATCCCTTTTGTTCTCAATATTAGCACATTACAAGCCGTAAAGTGAAAAATAATAAATGTCCTTTATTTGGATCTTTGATTAGCTTAGGCTAGTGAGTGTGTGCGTCATTAAGTGTAGGAAAACTTGGGACATCGGTTGGAAAAAGGCGTGTGTTGTATTTTTGTTAAAACATTGGGAATTGGGGTACATACTCATGTGTTAATTAAATGTAAAACCATATGCATTGATGCTTTTGTATATACTATATTACAAAAAGAAAAGAAAAAAAAGTGAAATGAGAAAAAAAAAGAAAAAAAATATATATCAAAAGAAAAAAAATATATAGAAAAAGAAGGAAAAAGAAAAGTAATAAAAAGGGGACAAAATGCCCCAAAGTGAAGCTCAATAATAATCAATGCATATGTGTTGTGATAAAAAGAAAGAAGGCATGAGTATGTGAAGGAGTGAAGAATGGGTAGTTAGGTTTGTCTTAGATTTTTATAGGTTGTTGTATAAGTTAGGTGGAAGGCTTATGTTAATTAAACCTTAATGCAAGAGCAACGGGAGTTTCACAAAAAGCAAGAAACGTATATGTCTACAATTGCCGAAGCTCTATCCCGTTTGACTCTTCCTCCTCCAACCACCCAAAATGCCCATAAAGCTTCTACCTCTAGTGGTCTACCTTCTAAACCCCAACCAAACCCAAAGGGAATCATTAATGCTATCACCCTTAGAAGTGGCACCATGTTGGATGAAATTGATGCACAAGGTGAGGAGGAAAGTGTTGCAAGAGGTGAGGAAGAACTAATCAAGGTCAAGGAGCACAAAAGGAAGAACCCTCTTGAAGAGCCTACACAAATTCCCTTCCCAACTTTGTCTAAAAAGGCTAAGAAGCATGAAGATCTTGACCCCAACATGGAGGAGATTTTCAAGGATGTGCAAGTTACCGTTCCTCTTTTTCAAGCCATCCAACAAGTTCCCAAGTATGCCAAGTTCCTCAAAGATGTTTGCACACATAAGGATAAGATTGGGCGAGAAAAATAAAAGTCCGGAAAATGATTCTATCTCTTCTCTCATTTCGGAAAAGTGCAATGATCCCGATCCATGTTTGGTTACTTGTGTGATTGGTGGGATGGAATTTATGGATTGTATGTGTGATTTGGGAGCATGTGTAAGCATTATGCCTCTTCCCATTTATGAGAAATTGAACTTGTCACCATTAAAGAGGTCCAGGGCAAGATTTGTGTTGGCGGACAAAAGCATTGTGTCAGTTGTCAGAATTGCAAAAAATATCTTGATTAACATCCAAGGGTTATTATTTCCAGTGGATTTTCATATCTTGGAGACCCCTCCAATTGACTCGGACAAGCCATGGTCCATCCTCCTTGGAAGGCCATTTTTGAAGACATCCCGATTCAAGTTGGATGCACATTCGAGAGCTTACTCATTTGAGGCCGATGGCAAGGTAGTGAAGTTCACCTTGGACAAATCCAAGAGGTCTACTCTTGAAGTCTATTCCATTTTCGGTTGTGACTTAATTGAAGATAAGTGGTTGAGCTTAGCAAGGAGCAAGAAGAAGAAAGTGTTGTCAAGAAGCCTTACCACACACAACGCAAGCATGCCAAGGAGTTGGAGATTTTCCTCTTTGGAGAGGTTTCAAAATGATCAATGAAGTCATGCATGTCCAACTTAGGACTTTAAACCAAAGTGCTCGGTGGGAGACACCCCACCATGGTAATATTGTTCTAACTTACTCTTTTGTTTATAGTTCTTTGATTTAATTGCTTTCTTGTGATATGATGATTAGCTTCGGATTGATTTGATGATTTTGAGTTAGATAGGTAAAATTGCTTGTGGGTCATGAATGTTTGAATGATTGTATGATTGGGGTTGAAATGTTGATTGTACTAAGCCTTGGTACCTTAGTTTTTGAAAGAAAAAATTTTTTGAAACAAGGCATCTGTGCGTACGCACGCTTCTGTGCATGTGCACACAACTGTGAGTTTCACGATTTGTGCGTGTGCACAAGCCTGTGCGCCCGCACACTCTTTGTATTTCCCTCTATTCGCAGTGCCAACACCGTTTGTGTGTGGGCATTCCCCTGCTTTCCTTGATCTGTGCATGCGCATCGCCTTGTGCGTACGCACGCATGTCCCTTTTCGCGCTCTCGTGCGGCCGCACAAGCTTGTGCGTCCAAACGCCAACTTACATCCCCTCTGGTAGGAGCGTTGGCATGTCCTGTGCGCGTGAACCCCCTCTGTCTCTGCTCCTGTGCGTGCGCATGGATCTGTGTACACACACAGATGTGACCTCTCCTCAAGCAATTTCTTTTCGAAAAAAAAGTAGAAGCCATTTGTGCGAGCGGACGACCTTGTGCGCCCGCACGCTCTGATGCAACCCCTCTGTTGGGAGAAATCGCACGCTTTGTGCACTCGCATCCCTTTCTTTTTCACTTCTCGTGCGTCTGTAGCAGCTTGTGCCTACGCACGCACCCCTCTTCTAGCGACCCCTGTGCGCCCGCTCACTGTCGTGCGCCCGCACAACCTTTTTTGCACCCTCTGATTGTAGCGATCGCATGCTGTGTGCGTTCACACCTTTCCCTTTTTCGCCTTCTGTGCGTGCACAAGGAACTTTGTGCGCACGCACATGTCTCGACTTGGGCATTAACAGGGCAAACTCTCCTATTGGGACAATAGCTTCTTTTCTTCTCTTCTCCATCGCTGCTCCTCTCCATCTCTCTCTCTCTCTCTCTCTCTCTCTCTCTCTCTCTCTCTCTCTTTCTCTTCTTTCTTTCATTCTTTCCTCTCTTCCTCTTTTCTTTCTTCACCACCGGTAAGTTTCTTTCAACTACGGTGCATCTCCGATGAAGTTGACTGCCATGAGCTCGTAATGGCTATAAGAAGTGCCGTTGTTTCCTCTCCTAGTCTTGCTTTATTCAACCTTCAACTTTAAGATGCTTATTCTCTTTTTATGTTGATTTTTGAATTTGTTTTTATTTTCTTTTCATGTTGCTTAGATTAAGTTTATTGCTTTCTTTATTTTCCTTTGTATTGCAAATGTTGATACTTGATTGTTAGGTTGATTATGATTGAATTTGAACTTAATTGTGATAAGTTTGCATGTTGCATACCACATGTTTGATGAAATGTCTAAATGAAACTTTTGTTTGATTCATATGACATGGCCATCATGTGCTTTCAACTTATCTCTTGTTTGGCATATTATATGAATTGTGCAACTTTAATTATGCCTTTTGAGGATGATCAAATTAAATTTACCAATGCATTTCCTTATTCTTAAGCTTGATGTTCCAAACACCCACATCTTTCATGACTTTTGATACATTGTTAATGGGTGATTTGTTCACAAATGCATTGTTCTTGATGAAATTCAATTTTCATTGTTCATCTTGGAAATTTAACTAAGTAATCACTTTACAAGTGTTAAATTTTTATGATGTCTTGGTCAAACTTCTTTTGGCTTTAACTCAAGGGCATTGTACATGTGATTACCACTTCTTGAAGATGAACAAATGACAATTCACTTTACTTGAATGGTTATTGTTGTTGTGCAACCTTTTCTTTAATGAACTTTCATGCCAACAACCTCAATAACCATTTACTTCAAAGAATTCAGATAGTCATGTGGTGCTTGCTTGAAGTTGCTTTCATGTTCATTCTTTAGATTTGCAACTTAAGCACTTGATTGAGAAGCACTGAATATTGATTGGTTAAAAGTGTGATTGCCGTTGTATCCAGCCGGTGTGTGTGTTCTAACCGTGTGTACCCTTGGAATACACACATTGTCTTCTTGTAAATCACACTATGTTAAAAGCTTCCAATTAAGAATAATAATTTTTCTTGACTTTATTTGTGCTTCCTCATTGATCTTATTTTATTGTTGTCCTATGATCTTGAAATTCTTTTGTTCTCATTTTTTTAGGGTGCGAAAGAAAGGTAAAGCCCCGGTTACTCCACCGGTTGTGCAACCTAAAACTCGCCCACCTAGAACTTACTTCATGGATTGCCCAAGTGAAAAACCAAATGTCTTGTTTAACCAAAGAGCCGACTTCCGATATGAAAAAATTGAGAAAAGAACAATCCATTAGGAGAGGACGCTGAAGGTTCCAAGCAACTACAAGGCGGTCATCCATGAATGGATTGCCTTGCTTCATTAGGGATTTCTTGAGCAGAACCTAATTGAGGTTAATGAATCCATGGTGCGGAAATTCTACGCCAACTTCCAAGCTTGGGAAGCGGAGTCGGTATTCCTCCTGGAAAAGATGTTGGACACTTCCAACAAGGCTCTAGAAGCTCTTCTAAAGATCTCCCACATTCCACCTGAGAAGGATGATTATTTAAGGTTCAAAGTGGATGTGTTCAAGGGGATGACGTCTTTGGCTCCTATCCTTAAGAGGATTGACTGTCCCGGTGCATCTTGGGAGTTTAGCAAAGGGAGAAAATCTGTTCCCACTAGTATTGCTTACTTTGATTCGAATGCTGAGGCCCGGATTTGGCATCAGATTGTGGCGGACTACATCGTCCCTAACACCCATGCTACCCATGTCAGATTTAGAGCTGCTTTTCTACTTTGTGCTATTATGGAAGGAAAGAACATAGCCATTGTACTTTTGATACGCAAATCGATTTGGAAACTCATTGAGAAGAAAAAGATCAACATTTCTTTTCCATCAATAGTGATGCGATTAGCAATAGTAGCGGCGGTGGAGAGGAAACCGACGGACGCCATGTTCGAGATTCCAAGAGGCAACAAGTTCTTTCCAATGAGAGAATTAGACGGATCAACAATGAAGACACCCTCCAAGAGAAGAACTTGTGCATAGTAGAATATGAAATAAAAAGTTGAACAAAGGATGCATATGTTTGTGTTTTGAAAAGAAAATGCATGACTAAGGGTAAGATAGGAGTTGAAGCGGTAGATAGGTTGTGTTTTTATGTGTATATAGGTGATATAGGATTAGGTGGACACTTGAGCTAATCAAAGAACTAATTCTTTAAGTCCACTTAACCATATTTATCCTACCTAAACCCTGGCCCCATTACAACCCTCCAAAGACCTCATGATATTTATTTTTCATGCATCAAATACTAGTTGATTGTTAGATGACTTGCAAATCTTTGAAAAGCATTATTAATGGAGAATTGAGTGATTAAGCCCTAAACACTGAGTGATGAATGGATTTTTGACGGTTTTGAATTTTATTAAAGAAATCTCGTTGTAAAGTATAGTTTCCAAACCAACAATAGTCCTTTCATACAAAAGATTATTTGTCACTAAAACAAACCCCTAAAATTATAAATCGAAGTATTTAAACCTTGGGTCGTTTTCCCTAGGAATTACAATAAAGTGTCTTGTTATTGGTTATGAGGTATTTTTTGGGGTTTTGGATGAGAAACATGAAAAGTAAATGGTAAAGGAAATCAAATGACAGAATGGTCTTGGCAAGGGTTGGTGGTCAAGGATCTCTATCCTAATCACCAACCACAATATGATAATTGCAAGGATCAATCCCACTAAGACATCCTCTAACTAGTGGTAGAGGAAAGTCAAGTGAGCTATATCAATCCAAGTCCATAAATCCTAGCTTTCCACTAATTGACTTAGTGAGAACTAGAGTTAATGGCTATCAATCATCAATCACTTGGACATTAGTAACTCAAGAAATCCTAAGTTACCTTCCTAAGCCAAGAACACAAAATTCTACTCTAAAATCCTTCCAAGTATTTCACCAAACACATGGAGGGCACAAAAGGAAAGCATAGTAAAGTCACAACAAGAATATAATCTATCAACAATCAAATGTAAAGAATTAACAATAACAATCAAGGAAATCACAATCATCATGAATTACCTCAAATTGCATTAAAAGAGAAACAAAAGAACAAAAGTAGATCCACAACAAAGTATGAGAATTACAAGAATTAAAGCACAAAACTAGATAGAGAAAGAGTAGAAGAGCAAGAATTGATAGAGGAAAGTGAATCAAAGCAAGAATTAAACCTAGATCTAAGGAAGAATTAAACCTAATCCTAATCCTAATTTTTAGAGAGAAGTGAGAGCTTCTCTCTCTAAAAAAACTAAACTAAAACTAGATCTAAGTGTAATGAATGAGCAAAAGATCCAATATATCTTCCCCTTCAATCCTTGGTCCTTTTAAGTGTTTTGGCGCCAAAGTTGGTTTGGATTGGGCCCCATAGGCTTTGAGAATTCGCTGGCCATGTTTTCATTAAAAAAATCATATATCAGCACAGACGCGTACACGCACAGCACACGTACGTGTCCATGGGCCATTTCGCAAGGTGCGCGCGCGTGATGACAAGTCATCATATACCCATTTTTCAAGCTAATTTCACTTGTTTTGTTAGCATTTATGCACTTTCTTGCATCCTAAGTAAGTGATTTGGAGTGAAAATGCATAACTTCTTTAAATCAAGCAACCACCATGAAATTAATGTTAAATCATAAGGTTTAAGCTAATTTTAATTGAATTTTAATTGATTTATAAGCCTTGTGAATTTAGTGATACTTGGAGTGGTTGTTTTGGTTTATTGTAGGTGAAGAAAAGAATAAAAGAGAAAAGCGTGGCTTAAGAAAGCGTGACCAAAGGAGAAGAAACTGTGGTCAAAGGAAGGAAAAGTGTGCCGCATGCAATGGGGGGAGGCAAGCATTGCCCTCCACAAGGGCACACTGCCCTCTAGGAGGGCAACATAAGGGAACAAGGCAAAGAAGGCAACTCTGCCCTGCCCACTACAAGGGCAGAACACAAATTTGTGCCTTGGAATCAAGAAGAAGAAAATGTTGCCCTGCCCTCCACAAGGGCAGTATCGGGCTCACCAAGGAAGAAAATCAAAGGAAAAATGCCTATGATGCTTGCCACAAGAGTTGAACACGGGACCATGAGGAAGCAAGGAACTAAGGTCCATTACCGTGCCAAGAAACCAAGGAAAATAATTGAGCGTGTGTTTCTGCCCGGATTCGAACGCGGGACTTCATATTGGAAACACTGCCCTGCCCTCCGCAGGGCAGGGCAGCATTTTGTTGGTGCATGAATCTGGCGCACCAAGGGACATTTCTGGCGCACCAAATCACTATCCTGGCAGCACCAGCGCGCACCACAGCACGTTCCTGGCAGCACCATATTTTTCTGCCCTGCCCTCCGCGAGGGCAGGGCAGCATCCTGTGCACCAAGGCACCATTCTGGCGCACCATGGTATGAATCTAGCAGCACCAAGCAGCGCACCAAGCACCCATCTGGCGCACCAATTTTTCCTACCCTGCCCTCCGCGCGGGCAGGGCAGCGTTCTGCGCACCAAGACCGCACCAGCCTACACCAAGCCGCACCAAGCACCATTTTCTGCCCTGCCCTCCGCAAGGGCAGGGCAGCCTCCTGGGAGCTATTGTTTTTGGGCCAAAAATTCAATTAAAATTCCAATTTAATTCAATTCTTCACCAAATCAAAAGCCCATCCAAATCCCAAGATCCAAGAATAGAAAGTGTATAAATAGGAGTTAGTTTGATGTAATTAGGAACTTTAACTTTTGAACCTTTAGCATTGCTTTTGAATTTTGCACTTTCTTTGAGCTTTGAGCTTTTGCACTTTCCTTGAGAAACTTTACTGAGATTTCAGAGAATTGGGGAGGGGAATTGATCTCTCTTCTTCCTCGTTCTTGCTTGGGTCTTTTTAATTTCCTTGTTTTGATTCTTGGGTGTTAAGAATTGAGGAAATTCTGTCTCAATCTCCACTCAAGAACTCTTTAGTTTCTTTTCTGCATAATTGAATCCGTTTTACATTCTCTTTACTGTTTCTTCTTCAATTTCTTGTCAATTGCTTTGAGAACTTGGATCTAGGAAGGTAATTGAGATCTAGGCTCTGCTACCTAGTCTCTTGAGCCCTGAGATCCCAATTTACTTTTGGTTCTTCTGTGAACCTTGCTGCATTTTAATTTCAATTTCTGTTTGAATCCTCATTGATTCTAATTCAATTTCTGCTCTATTGATTGTTGCAATTCACATTCTCTTGTTTAAATTCTGTAATCCCTGTCCTCAAATCCCTTTTATATTCAAGCAATTTATATTCCTTGCAAATTAAGTTACTACAATTTACATTTCTTGCACTTTAAGTTTCAGTCATTTACTTTCTTGTTCTTTAAGATTCTGCAAGTTTACTTTCCTGCTCTTTAATTTACTGCAATTTGCCCTTCCCCCTTTACATTTACTGTCATTTACTTCCTGTTGAACACAAATCACTCAACCAATACTTGATTCGCTTGACTAAACCAACCACTAAACTAAAATTGCTCAATCCTTCAATCCCTGTGGGATCGACCTCACTCATGTGAGTTATTATTATTTGATGCGACCCGGTACACTTGCCGGTGAGTTTTGTGTCAGATCGTTTTCCGCACATCAGCGCGCGTCCATGGGTGAGTTCAATTCTTTGGCTTTTCATGATCTTCTCCACTTGCATGCTTCCTTCCTCTCTCCCTTGATCCATTCATAGCCTTTTTCAACTTGAGATTACTAACAAACACATCAAGGCATCTTATGGAATCAAGGAGGAGTTAAAATTATCAAATTAAAGGCCTAGAAAGCATGTTTTTACACTTAGGCACAATTAAGGGAGAGATCACAAAATCATGCTAATTCATTGGCTAAATGTGATAAAAGGTTGATAAATGCTCTAAATTCCTCACAAGATAAACCCTAAAAATGGGGTTTATCAACCTCCCCACACTTAAACCTTAGCATGTCCTCATGCTAAATTAAGAAGGAAACAAGGGGTATGATCTTTATTTAATTCAACTAAACTACATGAATCCTATCTAAATACAACTACCTAGGGTGAATGCAAATGCTTGGTCAAAAGAATTCAACTTCCAAGAGAATATGTGTAAGCATAAGAGCTAGAACAATAGAAATAAAGTCCGAACCACAATTGTATTGAATTGTCAAAAGAATTTCAAACTTGCAAGAATATAGATAATAGGGGTGAACACATGTAATTGAGCTATCAAAGCCTCACCGAATGTATATCCGCTCTATTCACTCAAGTGTTTAAGGGTTAATTCACTCAATTCTCCTCTAATCATGTTTTTCCAAAATTTGTTTTTCTTCTAACAATCAACACTTAATCCATGCATGCATACATTCATCATGAGGTCTTTTCATAGGTTGTAATGAGGCTACGGTCAAGGTAGGATTATATATGGTTAAGTGGGCTAGAATTTGAATCTTTGATTAACATAAGCTTTCCCACATAACCTATATAATAACCTATACAATTAAGTACTAATCTAACTACCCATTCCTCACTTTTTTACATACTCATGCATTTTCTTTTTTCATTTCACAACACTTATCCATTAACTCTTATTGGACTTTACTTTGGGGCATTTTGTCCCTTTTTTATTGTTTTTCCTTTTCTTTCTTTTTCTAAATTTTTTTCTTTTCTTTTTTTCACATTTATTCTCTTTTTTTTTTCTTTTTCTTTTTCCTTTTCTTTTGTTTTTCTCATTTTTTTCTTTCTTTCAAGCTACATACAAGAACATCAATGCATAAGGTTTATATATTTGATCAATACATGAGTATGTACCCAATTCCCAATATTTACAACAAAAATAAAAACACACCCTTTTTCCCAACCAATGTCCCAAGGTTCTCCACTATTGAATGATACTCACATACACTAGCCTAAGCTAATCAAAGATCCAAATTAAGGACATTTATTATTTTCCGCTTTAAGGCTTGTAATGCGCTAAATTAAAGAACAAGTGGGTTAAGCGTAGGCTCAAAGTTGGCTAACAATCGAAGATAAAAGGTAGGCTATTTGGGCAAGTGAGCTAATGAAATGATGGCCTCAATCATATAAGTGCATGAATACAAGGAATAATTGGACATATAGAATCAAGCAAACCAAGGATCACAATCATAGGAAGAGAACAATCACACACAAGAATGAAAAATAGGTGGTTATAAGATGTAACCACATCAATAGGCTCAAATCTCACAAGCTTGTGTTCTTAGCTCAATACATGCTTCACAAAATATGAATTTAAGCAAGCTACAAAAAATTTTCAATCAATTGGGTTGTGCTCTATAGATGGATTCCTTGGAAAATTTCATCATTTGACTAGGCATTGTTGTGATTGAGAAGTTCCAAAAAATTCCTTAGTTTACCCATTTCTTTTACAATCAAGACAAGTTTCATATGTAAAAGGGTTAACTAGGTCTTAACAATTCCAAAATAATTTCTAATCACAACCACAAGCACAAGCTAAAAAGATAACTATATAAAAAAATCCTACTAAAGTGTCAAATCCAACATCCAAAATATCCAAAACGAAAGAGTATGCAACATAGAAGTATCCAAAATATCCAAAACAACCAATATATATAGTAGTGTGCAAAACAAGATAACTAGGAAAGCATAACTAGGAAAATAGCCGAAATGTTTACCAATCTACCGACGGTGCCAACGGCAACCTTCCCACACTTAAGATCAAGCATCGTCCCCGATGCTAATCCTCAAGCTCAGGGAGAGGTGTACCGGTCGGCTCTGGCTTTGGCTGGGGCTGTGGCTGAGGCTGAGGCTCCTCAAGAGGCTACTGTGTCTCCTGGGCGGCCTGTGTTCGAGGTAGCTCCATGTGAACCGGCTCTTCCTCATGTGCCTCTGCATGCTCCTCCTCATGGGCCTCCTCATGGGCTTCTTCATCGAAACTTGAGGACTCTGGTAGAGGGGGTAGCTCAAAGCCCTGGGCCACAAACATCTGGTCAATCCGGTCTAGGCGACGCATGAGCTGGCACTTACTGCGCTCCATAAACTGGAAAAGACTCTGGACCAGTAGAAAAATCGGCTGAGGTACTGGCGGTGATAATGGAACTGCTGCTGCTGCGGCTGCTGCTGAAGTAGATGCTCCTGCTGGGGCTGATGAAGAGGAGGGTCCAACTCTCTCAACTGCATCTTGAGCCCGAGATCGGTACCGAGAAGGAGGCTTATCAGTCACCCAGGACCCCCATGAGATGGTCACCGGCTCCTTCTTAGGGAGGGTGGGGGTGGTGACACGTCCTCCGATAGCCACTCAACACCGGTACGCTGAATCATCTGAGTCACTAGAACGGGAAATCGAAAGGATCCTCTGATGTGGGCATGCCACATGAACTGCCTGATCAGCTGGGGGAAATAGACTTCCTTCCCCTCTAGCACACATCTGATTAGGATCAACATAGCAACGAGGATCTCCAAGAAGTGGGTAGTTGGCATGATGTAGTGTGCAAAAATCTGCTGCCATGTCTTCGCCTCCCTGCTTAGATAGGTAAAGCGCATCCCCTTGGGCACTTTGCTATCCGCATCCATAACCCAGGGAGCCTCCGGGGTAGCTACCACTGCCCTCAAGGCATCAAAATCAAAGGTCATGCAGTGGAGTTCGACCTCGGCATGCTCAAAGGCGTCAGTATCACCTGCCTTGGGCCTACAAGTAAGGACGTCCTCAATAGCCTGCTCATTGATGGGCACCTGAGAATCTCTAACAAGTATCGAGTCAAGGGTGTGGCAGAAGAAGTTGCAATAGAATTCTTGCACCCAAGACCGGTTCACCTAGCTAAGTTCCCGATTTACAAAGTCTAAACCCATCCTCTCAATGCGCAGGTTGATAGTTTGCCTCAAATTAGATGGGATGGCCAACTTCTTTTCAATGTTCAAGTTCTTCTTATTGTAGCTTGGGAACCAGATTTCACAATAGAGATTAGGGAACTTGACTGTGTCCAAAGCATGCAGTGCTTGATTTGCCCTTTCCTCATCATTAATTGGATTTTTAGAATAATCCACATAAGGAGAGAAGGTAGAGTCTTGGGCCCTTTTCCTCTTTTTAGAGGTGGCTTTGCCTTTTCCCTTATCCGACATCCTGAAAAATAGAACAGAGTAGAATATAAACAATTAAACACGTAGCAGGAAGCAAGGAAGAACAAGTTCAGGATGTAAGATGAATGACAAGCAATCATGATGTGAACTAAAATTGAAAACTTGGAATGCAAGTAAGCACAGAAGATATATCCATAAACCAAGAATTCAAACTATTTAAGACAATGCTTCATTATTAGGCATATTCATCATCATACCTCAAAAGAATGGTTAAAGAGTTAAGTAAAATGGGAAGTGAAGTGAGTAGGTTAGACAAGTTAGGGAGTTAGAAAATGAGATTGAGAATTAGTGGTATGATGGAGAATGGCCTAATTAAAAGAGAATCGCAAAATGTGTACAACAATCATGTTCACACTCATGATAATGTTAGAATGCCAATATCATGTGATAATGGACTCGCAATAATTGGTGTTATGAGCAATAGAGTGCATTTGTGTAACTATGAAAAGGTGAAGACCAAATAGAGTGAAAAAGAGAGTTACACCATAGGGATACACCAACTATTGTGAAAGAATGGACATTGTGTAAGGTTTTGCAAATTATGGTTCAATGAAAGGTTTAGGCAACTCCTTAAGTTCATTTAGCCAATGCTAATCACGGGAAATAAAATAAGAACGGAAAAACTAGCCCAAGTGTCCCGGGAGTTGAACTTGGTGTGAGTTGAGCAAAGGTCAAATTGAAAATGCCAAGTTCAATCCGAGGTGGGAATGTAAAGTTAAAACAGTTTGGGGAAACTCGGGCAGCATTTCGGTAGTAATTTAAATGTTCCCAGATGGCAAATAGCAACCGAAATCAAGCAAATCAATCCACAAGTGCATCAATCGGGATAAAGCAAGGATTGAGTAAGTCGAAGCAGCAGCAAACATAATCAAGCATAGAAGAATATGAAGAGTACATCATGGCAAAATATGATCAATACCACTCAGCAATCAATCAATATGTGCTCAATTAGGTAAACAAATACGTTGCAATTATCAGGCCTAAAATCCTCTAACCACATCCTAGCTACCTAATAGCAGATATCTCTATATAATCCTAACAATTAAAATCAATTACTAACTAACTAGAACTAACAGTAAACTACTAAAAAATAAAATAAAAGAAAAAATAGAGTAGGAGCAGAGGCAGGGGGTAACCTGGAATACAGAAGCAGAGGCGAAAGGATAGAGGAAGGATAGAGGAGATAGATGGTTGATGATAGCGCCACCCAGTAGTAGTGGCGGCGATGAACCCACGGTGGCACATGGATCAATGCACAGAGTAGGGGCAGAGCAGTGAAGGAGAGGCAGAGTGTAGGTAGGAGAATGGAGTACTGGCCAGAGCAATGGTCGCAAAGGAGAGGGAGAGAAGAATGGAGAGGAGAGGGGGTGTGAATGGTGGTTTGGCATAAATCGGCGGTGGTAACGGTGGTGCTCGGTGGTGACAGGGGGCGCGGCGGTGAGAGAAGGAAGATGAGTGAGAGAAAGAATGGATGCCGGCGGCGATGGTCACCGGCGAGTAGTGGTCGGAAGATTTGGCGCCTGCGGTGAGAAGGTGGAGGGAGCAGGGGTGTTGGGAGAGAAGGAGGGTTAGAGGGGTGCAAATGTGCGAAGATCATCGTGTCCCTAGGGTTATTTATTTTTGAATTGACGCGGGCACGCACGGTGCGCGTTCGCATACTTAGGTGAAGTTAGGGATGGATGTGAAAGCGCGCTGTGCGCTCGCGCGTATCTAGGGGTAGTTTGCAAGGACGTGTGCGCGTACTATACGCGTCTGCGTGCTATGAGTTGGGCTAAGGACTTAATGCTGGCCCAACGCCAGCACAACTTTCTGGAAAATGTATGGGCCAGTGTCAGCAGCTTAATGGCGCGTACGAGGCAAGTGCGCATCCGCATGCATTGCATTTTTGCTTGGCGGCGTGCAGGCGCGATGTGCGCGCTCGCGTGCAATCCTGTTATGGTGCTGCATCCGCTCATGGATGCGTATGCGTACAACGTGCGCGCGCGTCCTCCCTCCCACCCCCCTTTTTCAGAAAAACTAAAACAACCTAAAATCTACCTAACACTACCTACAACTCCAAAATCAGCTACAATTACAAAATTATGAAATTCCTTTTGGTTGTTGAAGGGTTTTTAAATACAAGCAAAGGAAACTTGCTTCCCAAGCAACCCACAACCAATTTATTGAAACAAGTATATGGAAACAAAACCACCCATAATGGTAACTCAAATCACTTATTAATCAAAGCTTTAAGAGAGTGGAAAGAGTTTACCATGGTGGGGTGTCTCCCACCTAGTACTTTTAGTTTGAGTTCTTAAGTTGGACCTTTGGGAAGTTATTTGTTATGGCGGCTTATGTTTGTACTCATCCTTGAATCTCCAGGGATCTTTACTTCTCAAATAGTTAACAGAAATTCCAACCATCTTCACCAAGTTTGGATGGAGTTCTACCCAAGCTATGAGCTCCCATTGTTAGTTTTCATGCTTCGATCCGGGATCCCATATCTTATTTTCGCACCCGTCTTCAAATTGGTCTTCATGATTTTTCCATTCGGGTGGTTGATAATGTGAATTCTCTCTAGTACACCAAGTCTTCTTCCTAGACCCATGTATAGTAGCATTCCTCCAATCATGATCCCTATGCTTTGGAGCTTTGACCTTAATGAGCCGAATTCCGAGCTTCCAACTACTACACAACTCCTTTTTACCCTTAATTCTACAAAGAGCTCGAAGTTATCCATCCGTTTCAATCAAGCCATATTCATGTGAGAAAGTAAAGCTTAAGGGTAAGAATTTTACCCACTCGAATGTTGTGTTGGGTGGTGACTTGGGGAGGAAAACCTCCCCACACTTGGACAATGCAAGATTAATTTCTTTATGCTCTTCTTCTTCGGGTATGTCCACCTTTTGACAACTTCTTTCAACTTCTTCTTGCTCGTTGACTTCTTCCAATTCCTCTTCATCATCAATCGAATCAAACTTGGGAGGTAGTGTGAAATCTACTTCCTTATCAACTTCATATTCAATGGAAGAGTCTTCAATGAGATCACCAACTTCTCTTGGTGTTGAGTTGTCTTCATTAGCTTCAATTTCGCAACTCATATGAGAGGATTCAATTTGTGATAAGAAATCATTGATGATTGAATCCATCTCTTGATCAACCTTTTCATACTCTTCAATCTTTATATGCTCCGGAGGTTGTTGAGATCCACATGGTGGTTCCTCATCTCCTAAATCTTCAACCACTTCTTCCTTTGCTTCAATAATCATAGGTTTCTCCAATTGTTCCAATACAAACTTCGATCCATCCTTCTTCATCAGATTTTCCAATCTCTTCTCTATGCCTTGCTCTTCCTTTGGTTTCTCACATGTACCTACAAAAGTACCTTGATTGTTCAAGCATTGGTGGGGTAAAGTATGCACCACCTTGGTCAAATTACTTACAAACTCTAGTGTATCCCGTTGCATATCCGCTTGTCCTTGAAGTATCAAAGATAGAGAGTCATCTATTGGGGCTTGGGTTGGATAGAAAAGTTCATTGTTTTGGAGAATGGGTTCATAGTTGGAAGGTGGTTCTTCTTGGTGAGGATATGGAGATGATATGTATTGAGATGGTTCTTGATAATAATCATGAAGGGATTGTGGTGGTTCTTACTCATAATGGTCACAAGGATGTGGTAAAGGTGATTGGTCATACATTGGATATGGGTCACAGGAAGGTGCTTGGTAAAAATGGGCTTGTGAGCATGGTTGATGGTTGTGTTGATGATAAGCATCATACGCATATGATGGTGGTTGACTACCACAAAAAGAATCACCATAGCCATTGAATTGACATGCACTAGGATGTGGATTATACCTATAGTTGTCCGGAGGTTGTTGCCAATAGGAGTGATCAAGTCCTTGAGGCTCCTCCCTTCTTGAAGTGTTCCATCCTTGATACATGTTGTCATTAAAGTCCACATTTCCTACAACACAATTAGAGCCAAACTCATAGCCAAAGTGAGAATTCATAGTAGAAAGAAAAATTAAAACTAACATAAACTAGAAAACAAGCAAAGGACAAACCTAATTATACTATTCACATATATACAATAACCAATAACATAACACCATGGCAACTCCCCGGCAACGGCGCCATTTTGATGATTGGATTTTTGACTGTTTAGAATTTCACTAATGAAATCTCGTTGTAAAGTATAGTTTCCAAACCAACAATAGTCCTTTCATACAAAAGATTGTTTGTCACTAAAACAAACCCCTAAAATTATAAACCGAGGTATTTAAACCTCGGGTCATTCTCCCTAGAAATTACAATAAAGTGTCTTGTTATTGGTTATAAGGTATGTTATTGGGGTTTTGGATGAGAAACATGAAAATTAAATGGTAAAGGAAATCAAATGACAAAAAGGTCTTGGCAAGGGTTGGTGGTCAAGGATCTCTGTCCTAATCACTAACCACAATATAATAATTGCAAGGATCAATCCCACTAAGTCATCCTCTAACTAGTGGTAGAGGAAAGTCAAGTGAGCTATATCAATCCAAGTCCATAAATCATAGCTTTTCACTAATTGAGTTAGTGAGAACTAGAGTTAATGGCTATCAATCATCAATCACTTGGATATTAGTAACTCAAGGAATCCTAAGTTACCTTCCTAAGCCAAGAACACAAAATTCTACTCTAAAATCCTTCCAAGCATTTCACCAAACACTTGGAGGGCACAAAAGGAAAGCATAGTAAAGTGACAACAAGAATAGAATCTATCAACAATCAAATGTAAAGAATTAACAATAACAATCAAGGAAATCACAATCATCATGAATTACCTCAAATTGCGTTAAAAGAGAAACAAAAGAACAAAAGTATATCCACAACAAAGTATGAGAATTACAAGAATTAAAGCACAAAACTAGATAGAGAAAGAGTAGAGGAGCAAGAATTGATAGAGAAAAAGAGAAACAAAGCAAGAATTAAACCTAGATCTAAGGAAGAACTAAACCTAATCCTAATCCTAATTTTTATAGAGAAGTGACAACATCTCTCTCTAAAAAAATTAAAGTAAAACTAGATCTAAGTGTAATGAATGAGCAAAAGATCCAAGATATCTTCCCCTTCAATCCTTGGTCCTTTTAAGTGTTTTGGCGCCAAAGTTGGTTTGGATTGGGCCCCAGAGGCTTTGAGAATTCGCTGGCCATGTTTTCTTTAAAAAAATTATATATCAGCACCGATGCGTACATGCACAGCAGGTGTACGCGTCCATGGCCCATTTCGCAAGGTGTGCGCGCGCGTCCATGGCCGAGTTCAATTCTTTGGCTTTTCATGATATTCTCCACTTGCATGCTTCCTTCCTTGCTCCCTTGATCCATTCCTAGCCTTTTTCAACCTGAGATTACTAACAAACATATCAAGGCATCTTATGGAATTAAGGAGGAGTTAAAATTATCAAATTAAAGGCCTAGAAAGCATATTTTTACACTTAAGCACAATTAAGGGAGAGATCACAAAATCATGCTAATTCATTGGCTAAATGTGATAAAAGGTTGATAAAATGCTCTAAATTCGTCATAAGATAAACCCTAAAAACGGGGTTT
This sequence comes from Arachis stenosperma, assembly GCF_014773155.1. NCBI lineage: Eukaryota > Viridiplantae > Streptophyta > Magnoliopsida > Fabales > Fabaceae > Arachis > Arachis stenosperma. The sequence continues at coordinate 92,390,529 of NC_080381.1, read as the reverse complement.
ATCACTGACCAAATTTAGTGAATACACATCCGGTGAGGGGTTTGATCGCTCAATTCTATGTTCCCACATCTCATGTTGTATCTTCTTGCAAGTTGTTTGTTGTTAGTTTTGAAAATTTCAATTCAACTTTTTGGACATTGATCTTAATACATGAACTCTTTACATTGGCCCTAAAGCTTTCTTGTGATGGATTGGAATTTCATGGTTTATTTTTGCCAACTTTCAGTAGAATACATATTAGTAAGTAACCTTTAGGATAGTTGCATGCATTTAGGTAGTACATAGAATAAATTGTTTTTCCTTTCTTCTATCTCCTTTGAGTGTGAGTAGCATGAGGACATGCTAGTGTTTAAGTGTGGGAGAATTGATGAATCCATATTTGATGATGATTTTTGGTTGAAATTTCATGGATTTCATCATATAAACTTGCACTTATGCCCTTAAATAGCATGTTTTTGAGCTTTCCTCCTAAATTGTGCTTGATTATGAAAACATGCTCATTTGTGCTTAATTTAGCCTATTTTATTCCATTTACCTTCCATTCGATACCTTGATGTTTTTTATGAGTGATTTCAGATGTATAAGGTAGGAATGGCTTGGAGAGAATGGAAGAGGAGCATGCAAAGAGGAGGAAGCATGAAGAATCAAAGGAGAAGAGCAAAGCGATGCATGCGTACGCACAGACCTGTGTGCGTATGCACAGCCATAAAAAGCAGAGCAAAGCGTGCATGTGAGCAGCATCTTACGTGTCGCACGACCATCCAGAGCATCGCAAGGTGTGCGTGCGCACAACCATTTGTGCGTATGCACAACCAGAATTTTTGGCAGAGTGTGCGTGCGCACATGTCTGTGCGTATGCACAAGTACCCGCACATGCCTTCACTAAAATTGCACGTGACTTGCGATTTTGGTGGATTGGAGGCCCAATTCTGAAGCCAATAGCTCATAATGAAGGGGGAAAACCATACCATACCATAGCATAACATTAGGATACTTTTAGGAGTAGTAGGAAGTTTTAATGTAGATTTTCTCTAAGTTTTCCATCATCTCCATTAGGGTTTATATTAGGGTTTTACATTCAAGTGCCATTTCCAATTTTGATCTTGGATTTTGCTAGCTTTCATTGTAAGTATCTCTTTATTACTACTCTTTATAGTTATATCTTTCACACTCTTTCTTGTAATTGAAGCCATAGTTCAATTAAATATACTTTTTGCAATTTGATTTGTTGTTGATGATTTTGATGATTGATGATTGTTATATGCTTGTTTGAACTAGTATTGTTGATTGTGATTATTTGTTGCTCATAGTTTCAAGCATTTTTTCATTTTTCTCATGTTTAGTGTTTTTGCCCACCAAGTGTTTGACAAAATGTCAATTGTGATTATGGGCTAAATTTCTATCTCTTGGCTTGGGAAAAATGAGCAATTGGGTTCCTAGAGTTGGAATGTCCAACATTTAGTGATGATTCTTTGGTTGTTAATTGTTCTTGTTCCCACTAACGCTAATTTGTTGCTGAGGTAATTAGCAAGTAAGTTAGGATTTGTGGGTGAAGAATACTTATTCTCATTTAACTTACTCTTCGATGTGAGGTTTGATCAAGTGAGATTAATCCATTCTAATTGTCATAGTTGTGGTTTCAACAAGGAAAGGACCCTTAGCTCATTCCAAGCCAAGATTCCATTTATGCTTTAAACCATTCACACACAATTACCTCAATCCTTTTTATACCTTACTTGTCTGTATTACATAGTTAGTTCTTTAATTCCTTTATTAGTTCATTTATTACAATTTTGAATGTTCTTTTATTTTTTTATATGTTCATCTCTTTATTGAAAACCCCTTGAGCATCACAACCGGAATTGTACACTCATTGGTCTCAAGTGTCCTGGGAGACAACCCGGGAATTGAAAACTCCCGGAATAGAATTGGTTTTGAAAAGTGACATCTTTGAATTCAAACTTTGGTTGTTGGCCAATTGTTGGGTTGGAAACTATACTTGCAACGCCTATCTTGTTTTGAGGAAAATTCCTAACCCGCTTTGGGTAGCCACCATAATCGTATCCTCCTCCGAAGGGAGGGGGTTCTTCCTTCGGTTTTTATGGCTAGCACCTGAAGATCTTTTTTCAATTCGGATTTGGTTTATTCAGGCACATATTTCATGATGATAACATTTACTATTATTGTTGGGTCGGTTTTCAGGCTTTCGTGGTGCTCCAATCTCACCATTTTGGGATTTTAGCCTTTATGTGTAACGACCCAATTTCTGGTACGTCATGATCATACTAGAAACTGAGCGCTACCAACTTGTCTACCTAATTATTATCTATTATTTATTATATGAGCCTGATTCGTTGTTAAAAGCGTAGCTATTTTACGAGGTACTTTTTTTTGAAACATTTGGATTAACAAACAGTATCATTCATAATCAATTCACAACTAATAATATATAAAACAGTTACAAACAACCACACATAAACACATCACAAGTAGTTGACAACATTCGGTGATTCAGCCTTTATTAGAATATAGACTGTTAGTTAAAACACCCCTAGATATAGCTAAATAATAACTATATACGTATATATACATACAACATCCTAGGCCCTGACCTGTTCAAGAAGTCCCTAAGCTGGCGCCCAGGCTAGCCTAGACTCTATACTCACCTAGTCCCTCTACACTACTAAAGCGAGGGAAAGTACATTCTAAGTCTTCAAAACTCAAGTCAGGTGGAACGTCACCAAAAGGTAGAACATCGTCTGCTACTCCTCTGCACGATCAGACATTGCCATAGAACGTCTCTTTGGTACCCCATCAAGTAGCCACACAACAGGAGTCTTGTACACGGGTTTTAGGTTAAAGTGCGCATACGAACGGGGTGCAGACTTTGGCTGGTCTCACAGTATATACGTATAATCAGAGAACGTTATTCACCCTAGACTCAGAAGACTACTTAGAGCGGAATCCTTTTTGCAAACGGCCGTCAGTGAACTACGGAAAGAAACTCTTGTTTCCATCTGAAGGGGAAAGGGAGAGAGAAGGGGTAAGAACTGGGGAGTTCTTAGTAGGGTCGGGGTTATTAGTTACGTTCATTAATTCTATGTTGTTTAGCAGACTATTAGCAGAATACAAAGAAGCAGTAATTAGAAAGCACAGATAAGTAGAGAAGATAGAAAAAAACAGATAGCAGAACACAACAGAAGAATACAAGAAAATAACACAAGCACAGAGAATGGAATACAAACAAGGAAAGCATACATTCATACCACAATCATAACAAAGGAAATGCGCAACCAAGTATGATGCATGTCTAGCCCTAGCGCAGGTAATGAGCTCATCTGTCGGTTACATACCCGCTCCCGACGTTACCCAGCAACCTTTGTCTGGATAAGGCTTTCCTGTTGGCAATAACCACTGCGAGCAACCTTTGTCTTGCAGGGTATCCACTGCAAGCAACCTTTGTCTTGCAGGGCGGCACTTATTAGCCAATATACGCCCAACACACTGTAAGCAACCTTTGTCTTACAGGTGCAACAACACACTCACTGTAAGCAACCTCTGTCTTACAGGAGCAACAACATACTCACTGTAAGCAACCTCTGTCTTACAGGAGCACACTCATCTCGATACCTCTGTAAGCAACCTTTGTCTTACAGCAAAGCATTATAGCAAGGTATCCCAGGAAAGCGTTCTCAGTGGTCGTACCACCATCTATCTGACTGCCTTCACGCAGCAGATCATCACATAATCATTATCATTACCATCATTCATTACTAGTCTCGTTATTCATCATCACTTTCACATTCTTATTCATTACCTCTTTCTTTCTCTGTTCAATCACAACACAACAACTTTCTATAGGTGAACTTTGGCCTATAGAAATGGCACCTCTGTTAGTGAACTTCGGCTTACAGAAAAAGCGCCCCTATAAGTGAACTTCGGCTTACAGGTATCATAACTCTCTGTAGGTGAACTTCGGCCTACAGGAGCAACACCCTGAGATGCACAATTGATATTCACTGTAGGTGAACTTCGGCCTACAGGAATAACAACTCACTGTAGGTGAACTTGGGCCTACAGGACCTCTAGGGCCAATGGAAAAGCAGCAGATGAACATACAACAGAACATCATGCCACAAGGTTTAACTCTTTATTCTTATACTCTTCCCCTCTATTCTTTTTGTTATATTACTCTTTTCTCATTATCTCTTTACTCTATTCTCTGTATCTCTTTACTCTGCTCTAGTTACTCTTTTCTCTGCTTAACGTATGTATTTAAAGCTTATGTAAATCTCGGTATGAATAGTTCACCTGTCCCAAGTATAGGTTCATTAAGTCTATACTGAAACAGTTTAACTTTTCATATAATACCTAATTCTAGTCGAAATTCAAGGTCTAACTATGTTGCCCTAGTTCGTTCACTAGTGTCTGTCTGTTTTTCTGTCATTAAAACTTTACAGACTTTTTCTTCGATTTTTGTCTTTTCTTCAACTTTTTATCCTTTATTTATCTTTGCCTCACTAATATGTTCTTACCACTCCCTAAGTGTTTTATGAAGGTAATTATGAGATTCTGCACTTAAAGTTGTCTTTCTAAAGCTTTTACAGAAAACTGCCTTTTCTGCATTATTTTATTATTTTTATTAAAATATTATTTTTAATTAAATATTATTATTTAATATTTTATTATTATTTATTATTTTATTATTAAATTTTCGAAAATTAACTCACTTTAACCTTTAACCTTTAAAATTCACTTTTTACCCCGGTAACTTTTAATATTTCTACTTTAACCACCCTAACTTTCAGAAATTACCAAATAACCCCTTAAACACCAAAATAATTACTTCCTTGCCCTTTCTAAGATCTAAAAGGTGTTCTTCATTGTTCTTCACCACACTCAAGGTGTTCTTCGTGTTCTTCGTAAATTCTTCAGATTCTTTCTCTGTTTTTACCCGTTTTTCAGTCTTTTCAGCAACCGATTTTTACCAAAATTCAAAATAAATTCTCAGCCACTAAAACCCCATCTTTTCTACATGATTTTAACACAAATTGAACCCCAATTTAAGGCATAGGGTTTCATTTTCCAGCAGCCCTCAAGAACAACATTCATAGCTTAAATATCATCAAATTTCATCAAATTTTCAACAAATTTTCACCAAGAATCAATCATATATGCAACAACTTTTTAGCACAGCCAAATCATACAACATTCACACATCTCAAACACAAATAATCAAGATTAATTTCGTGACACCCTACCTGGTTTTGCTGCTCCTAATTCAGTTAGACTTTCAGGTGGTCCTTTAGCACTTTTTCCTCCTAAATCACATCAAGAACAACTTTAAATCCAAAAACTCTCAACTGACCAAATCTCACTCAGCATGTTAGGAAGAGATATATCACCTTAGAGTTGCTGGAAATTCACGTTTCTTGGCCCTCAAGTCAAGTTAAGCATGATTCCTAAGGGAAAACATCAAGAAAACACATGTTTGCATGGTTTTCCTTGAAAACCGAATTGAAGAGGGAGGGAGACAGCCATCTCACCTTATTTCCAGCCTTGATATGTTATATGGTTATGTAGAGGAAGAAGAGAGGATCATTTTGGTGAAATCGGAGTTTTGATTTGAGTTTTAGTTTAGAAGAAATCAAGCTTTGAAGATTAAAGGGTCATGAAAGTTTCTCTCTTTTCTCTCTTGTTATTTTCGTCCAAAATGAAGAAATGAGACAGCCTTGGAGGTCTTGGGGTGTAAGGTAAGTTGTGATTGGTTGGGTTGGAGGTGGATTAAAATAATATTAAAATATCTCTGGTGTACAACTACTAAAACTAGGTGTATCGGAACACTCGTAAAAATATCTCTAAAAATATTTTCTGAGCTACTAGCATAAATGACACTAGTAACATATTTATTATGAGAATAAAACATGTATGATGAAGCCTTAGCATTGCTAAAGTCATCAGAGAGTGCTGGTGCTAAGCTGCACCAGTAAACCGTAAACCCGGTTAAACCGATTTTCTGTTTTTAACAAAAATAGACCAGGTAACCTTATAATATCATTCAAGAAGCTTCTAATACTCATATAATGATGATATTACCCTATTATCTCTCTTCTCTCATGAATCGAGTCCGGTTCGTCAAACTGAGACTATTTACAAAAAACCGGATCAAAACTCCTAACCGATACGGTTCAAACACTATGTTCTTCGTAACTGCATTATCGAGCTTGCCTCATAAAAGGTTCTAGCTTAAAGATGTCATAATGACAATTAGGATTGAGATACTTGATAATATATCAGAGCTTCTCCCCTTACTGATCCTCCGGAGTTCTCCGTACTTTCAGAAAAGATCTCGCGTACTCGAAAATCAGGGTTGTTACATTCTACCCTCCTAAAAGAAAATTTTGCCCTCAAAATTTGAGCATGCAAGAATGCATCTTCAAGCAGTCTATTTCCTTCAAGCCATCCTGACAAAGATATCAGTTCGTTCCTTACAGCATCTAAATATCACATAGCCATGGCCATGGAGATCATAACAGCTATAAGAATAGTTGTGCCTGACACGAATTTGTCGTTCAGAACTCGATTAAACCATGCCTATTCACAGTCATTGAGGTCTTATCCGCACCAAACAATCAATATTAAGGTGATCAGTCTTAATATCTCAAGTTAAGCACGAACATTCCCAAAATGAGCACTCATAGACATTCATGCCAAATGTATCTTAAAGATACCCTAACAGCATGAGACACAAAAGCAGAGTATGCAACGAAGCATAGTCAGTCCACTCCCCAGGCTCTACTGGGAACGAACTGCTCTGATACCAAATTGTAACGACCCAATTTCTGGTACGTCATGATCATACTAGAAACTGAGCGCTACCAACTTGTCTACCTAATTATTATCTATTATTTATTATATGAGCCTGATTCGTTGTTAAAAGCGTAGCTATTTTACGAGGTACTTTTTTTTGAAACATTTGGATTAACAAACAGTATCATTCATAATCAATTCACAACTAATAATATATAAAACAGTTACAAACAACCACACATAAACACATCACAAGTAGTTGACAACATTCGGTGATTCAGCCTTTATTAGAATATAGACTGTTAGTTAAAACACCCCTAGATATAGCTAAATAATAACTATATACGTATATATACATACAACATCCTAGGCCCTGACCTGTTCAAGAAGTCCCTAAGCTGGCGCCCAGGCTAGCCTAGACTCTATACTCACCTAGTCCCTCTACACTACTAAAGCGAGGGAACGTACATTCTAAGTTTTCAAAACTCAAGTCAGGTGGAACGTCACCAAAAGGTAGAACATCGTCTGCTACTCCTCTGCACGATCAGACATTGCCATAGAACGTCTCTTTGGTACCCCATCAAGTAGCCACACAACAGGAGTCTTGTACACGGGTTTTAGGTTAAAGTGCGCATACGAACGGGGTGCAGACTTTGGCTGGTCTCACAGTATATACGTATAATCAGAGAACGTTATTCACCCTAGACTCAGAAGACTACTTAGAGCGGAATCCTTTTTGCAAACGGCCGTCAGTGAACTACGGAAAGAAACTCTTGTTTCCATCTGAAGGGGAAAGGGAGAGAGAAGGGGTAAGAACTGGGGAGTTCTTAGTAGGGTCGGGGTTATTAGTTACGTTCATTAATTCTATGTTGTTTAGCAGACTATTAGCAGAATACAAAGAAGCAGTAATTAGAAAGCACAGATAAGTAGAGAAGATAGAAAAAAATAGATAGCAGAACACAACAGAAGAATACAAGAAAATAACACAAGCACAGAGAATAGAATACAAACAAGGAAAGCATACATTCATACCACAATCATAACAAAGGAAATGTGCAACCAAGTATGATGCATGTCTAGCCCTTTCAACCTTTTGGGATCTCGAATAATTTTGGCAATCTTGGATGGCTTGTTCTAGTTTGAGGTTGAAGCAATTTTGTGTCATGTGTTCATATCTTCTATGGTAGTCGTAGTACAGGTGGTGCACAAAATTGTGATCTCTAACAATGGCACTCAACTTGGTATGCGCGTTTATAATCTCAGAACTTTCTTCACAACCTCACACAACTAACCAGCAAGTGCATTGGGTCGTCCAAGTAATAAACCTTACGTGAGTAAGGGTCGATCCCACGGAGACTATTGGTATGGAGCAAGCTATGGTCATCTTGTAAATCTTAGTCAGGCGGATTCTAATGGTTATAATGGTTTTCGAAAATAAAGATAAATAAAGCATAAAATAAAGATAAAGATACTTATGTATTCATTGGTGGGAATTTCAGATAAGCGTATGAAGGTGCTGTATGGCTCTTTGAACGTCTGCTTTTCGGTTGTCTCCATCCAATCGTGCATATTCCTTTCCATGGCAAGCTGTATGTTAGGGGATCACCGTTGTCAATGGCTACCATCCGTCCTCTCAGTGAAAATGGTCCAGGTGCTCTTTCACAGAACGACTAATCATCTGTCAGTTCTCGATCATGCTGGAATATGATCCATTGATCCTTTTGCATCTGTCGCTACGCCCAATACTCGCGAGTTTGAAGCTCGTACTGTCATTCAATCCCTGAATCCTACTCGGAATACCACAGAAAAGGTTTAGACTTTCCAGATTCTCAAGAATGCTGCCAATGGATTCTAGCTTATACCACGAAGATTCTGGTTAAGGAACCCAAGAGATACTCATTCTAGCTTGTTTGCTTGTAAAACGGAAGTGGTTGTCAGGCACGCGTTTATAGGTGAGAACGATGATGAGTGTCACATAATCATCACATTCATCAGATTTTTAGGCACGAATGGATATCTTAGAATAGAAATAAATGAGAGTTGAATAGAAAAATAGTAGTACTTTGCATTAATTTTCGAGGTACAGCAGAGCTCCACACCTTAACCTATGGTGTGTAGAAACTCCACCGTTGAAAATACATAAGAACAAGGTCCAAGCATGGCCGAGAGGCCAGCCCCCAATGTCTAAGATCGCATAGACTGATCAAAGATGTAAATACAATAATAAAAAGTTCTATTTATACTAAACTAGTTACTAGGGTTTACAAAAATAAGTCTAAGTGCAAAAATTCACTTCTGGGGCCCACTTTGGTGTGTGCTTGGGCTGAGCTTGAGCTTTACATGTGCAGAGGCTTCTCTTGGAGTTAAACGCCAAGTTGTAACGTGTTTTTGGCGTTTAACTCTGGTTTGTGACGTGTTTCTGACGTTTTACTCCAGAATGCAGCATGGAATAGGCATTGAACGCCAGTTTGTGTCATCTAAACTAGAATAAAGTATGGACTATTATAAATTTCTGGAAAGCCCTGGATGTCTACTTTCCAACGCAATTGAGAGTGCGCCATTTGGAGTTATGTAGCTCCAGAAAATCTATTTCGAGTGCAGGGAGGTCAAAATCCAACAGCATCAGCAGTGTTTTGTCAGCCTCCTATCAGATTCTTGCTCAGGTCCCGAAATTTCAGCCAGAAAATACCTAAAATCACAGAAAAACACACAAACTCATAGTAAAGTCCAGAAATGTGAATTTTTTATAAAAACTAATAAAAACATCCCTAAAAGTAGCTAGATCTTTCTTAAAACTACCTAAAAATAATGCCAAAAAGCGTATAAATTATCCGCTCATCACAACACCAAACTTAAATTGTTGCTTGTCCCCAAGCAACTGGAAATCAAATAGGATAAAAAGAAGAGAATATACTATAAATCCCAAAACATCAATGAAGCTTAGCTCTAATTAGATGAGCGGGACTAGTAGCTTTTTGCTTCTGAACAGTTTTGGCATCGCACTTTATCCTTTGAAGTTTAGAATGATTGGCATCTATAGGTACTCAGAATTCAGATAGTGTTATTGACTCTCCTAGTTTAGTTTCCTCATGCTCTTGTTGAGGTCCATGAGTGGGCTCTCTTGATGTGTAGTCAAATACTCTACTACTGAGCTGTGGACCCTTGAGATGAATCTCTCCATCTCCCATGACTCGGAGGTGGAAGCTTTTGTCTTCCTTTTCCGCTTTCTAGAGGTTTCTCCGGCCTTAGGTGCCATAAATGGTTATCGAAAAAACAAAAAAGCTATGCTTTTACCACACTAAACTTAGAATGTTGCTCGTCCTCGAGCAAAAGAAGAAAGAATAAAAGAAGTAGAAGAAGATATGGAGGGGAGGGAGAGAGGTGTGGGTTTCGGCCAAGGGGGAGAAGAGAGGGTTTGGGTTCGGTCATTTAGGGTGGGTTTGGGTGGGAAAGAGATTTTGAATTTGAAGGTAGGTGGGGATTGATGGGGAAGAGTGATTGAGGTGAGTGGTGGAGAGGTGATGGGGAAGAGTGATTGAGGTGATTGGTGAATGATGTTTGGGGAAGAGTGTTATGAAAAGGTGTGAGAGAGAGGGATAAGGTAGGTGGGGATCCTGTGAGGTCCATAGATCCTGAGGTGATCCTGTGGGATCCACAGATCCTGAGGTGTCAAGGATTTCTCATCCCTGCACCCTTTAGGCGTGTAAAATGCCCTCTATAGGCAATCCTGGCATTTAACGCCAGACTGCAGCTTGTTTCTGGCGTTAAACGCCCAAATGCAGCCTGTTTCTGGCGTTTAACGCCAGCCTGATGCATGTTTATAGCGTTAAACGCTAGCTTGGTGCTTGTTTCTGGCGTTAAACGCCAAACAGATGCTTATTTCTGGCGTTTAGATGCCAGACAACTCTTCCTCCAGGGTGTGCTTTTTCTTCTGTTGTTTTTGATTCTGTTTTTAATTTTTGCAATTATTTTGTGACTCCACATGATCATAAACCTAATAAAACATTAAAAAACAATAAAAATATAGATAAATAAAAATTGGGTTGCCTCCCAATCAGTGCTTCTTTAATTTCAATAGCTTGACAGTGAGCACTCATGGAGTCTCACAGGTAATCAGAGCATTGTTGGGACCTCCCAATACCAAACTTAGAGTTTGAATATGGGGGTTCAACACCAAACTTAGAGTTTGGTTGTGGCCTCCCAACACCAAACTTAGAGTTTGACTGTGGGGGCTTTGTTTGACTCTGTATTGAGAGAAGCTTTTCATGCTTCCTCTCCATGGTTACAGAGGAAGATCCATGAGCTTTAAACACAAGGTAGTCCCCATTCAATTGAAGGACTAGCTCTCCTCTGTCAACATCAATTACAGCTCTTGATGTGGCTAGGAAGGGTCTTCCAAGGATGATGCATTCATCCTCATCCTTTCCAGTGTCTAGGATTATGAAATCAGTAGGGATGTAAAGGCCTTTAACCTTCACTAACACGTCCTCTACCAATCCATAAGCTTGTTTTATTGACTTGTCTGCCATCTCTAATGAAATTCTTGCAGCTTATACCTCAAAGATCTCCAGTTTCTCCATTACAGAGAGTGGCATAAGATTTATACTTGACCTAGGTCACACAAAGCCTTCTCAAAGGTCATGGTGCCTATGGTATAGGGTATTAAGAATTTACCAGGATCTTGTTTCTTTTGAGGTAAAGTTTGCTGAACCCATGTATTTAGTTCACTAATGAGCAAGGGAGGTTCATCTTCCCAAGTCTCATTACCAAACAACTTGGCATTCATCTTCATGATGGCTCCTAGATATTGAGCAACTTGCTCTTCAGTTACATCTTCATCCTCTTCAGAGGAAGAATAGTTCTCAGAGCTCATGAATGGCAGAAGGAAGTTTAATGGAATCTCTATGGTCTCTATATGAGCCTCAGATTCCTTTAGGTCCTCAATAGGGAACTCCTTTCTGTCTGGAGGACGTCCCATGAGGTCTTCCTCATTGGGATTCACGTCCTCCCCTTCCTCTTTGGATTCGGCCATGATGATTATATCAATGGCCTTGCACTCTCTTTTTGGATTCTCTTCTATATTGCTTGGGAGAGTACTAGGAGGAGTTTCAGTGTTTTTCTTATTTAGCCGACCCACTTGTGCCTCCAAATTTCTAATGGAGGACCTTGTTTCATTCATGAAACTTAAAGTGGCCTTAGATAGATCAGAGACTATGTTTGCTAAGCTAGAAGGGCTCTGCTCAGAATTCTCTGTCTGTTGCTGAGAAGATGATGGAAAAGGCTTGCTATTGCTAAACCTGTTTCTTCCACCATTGTTATTATTGAAGCCTTGCTTCTGTGGATCCTTCCATGAAAAATTCGGATGATTTCTCCATGAAGGGTTATAGGTGTTGCCAAAGGCTTCACCCATGTAATTTACCTCTGCCATTGCAGGGTTCTCAGGATCATAAGCTTCTTCTTCAGAAGATGCTTCTTTAGTACTGTTGGATGCATTTTGTAATCCATTCAGACTCTGAGATATCATATTGACTTATTGGGTCAACATTTTGTTTTGAGCCAATATGGCATTCAGAGCATCAATTTCAAGAACTCCCTTCCTTTGAGGCATCCCATTACTCACAGGATTCCTTTCAGAAGTGTACATGAACTAGTTATTTGCAACCATGTCAATGGGTTCCTAAGCTTCTGTAGGCATTTTCTTTAGGTGAAAGATCCACCTATAGAATAGTCCAATGACATCTTAGACAATTCAGACAGACCATCATAGAATATATCCAGGATGGTCCATTCTGAAAGCATGTCAGAAGGACACTTTTTGGTCAGTTGCTTGTATCTTTTCCAAGCTTCATAGAGGGATTCACCTTCTTTTTCTTTGAAGGTTTGAACATCCACTCTATGTTTGCTTAGCTTTTGAGGAGGAAAGAACTTGGCTAAGAAAGCTGTGACCAGCTTATCCCAAGAGTTCAGGCTATCTTTAGCTTGAGAGTCCAACCATACTCTAGTTCTGTCTCTTACAGCAAAAGGGAAAAGCATAAGCCTGTAGACCTCAGGATCAACCCCATTGTTCTTAACAGTATCACAGACCTGCAAGAATTCAGTTAAGAACTGAAAAGGATCTTCTGATGGAAGTCCATAAAACTTGCAATTCTGTTGCATCAGAGAAACTAATTGAGGCTTTAGCTCAAAGTTATTTGCTCCAATGGCAGGGATTGAGATGCTTCTTCCATGTAAGTTAGAATTTGGTGTAGTGAAGTCACCAAGCATCTTCCTTGCATTGTTGGCATTGTTGTTATTTTCGGCTGCCATATCTTCTTCTTTTTCGAATGTTTCTGTCAAGTCCTCTCCAAAGGGTTGTGCTTTAGCTTCCCTTAGCTTCCTCCTTAGAGTCTTCAAGATCTGCTTCAACAAGAATGTCCTTGTCCATGCTCCTGCTCATATGAAAAAGAAGAGAACAGAAAAGAAGAGGAATCCTCTATGTCACAGTATAGAGATTCCTTTATGTGAGTAGAAGAAGAAAAGAATATAAGAAGGAGAAGAAAAAAATTCGAACACAGAGGAGAAGAGAGGGTTCAAATTTTTAGATGAAGAGAATTGTTAGTAAATAAATAAATAAATAGAAGGAGATGAGAGAGAGGAGTTTTCGAAAATTATTTCTGAAAAATGGTTAGTGATTTTCGAAAATTAGAGATAGAAAAGTAGTTAGGTGGTTTTGAAAAAGATAAGAAACAAACAAAAAGTCAAGTAGTTAGTTGAAAAAGATTTGAAAATCAATTTTAAAAAGATAAGAAGTTAGAAAAGATTTTGAAATTGGTTTTGAAAAAGATATGATTGAAATTTATTTTGAAAAAGATTTGAAAAGGAAGTTAAAAAGATTTGATTTTTTTTAAATTAAAATTAATTACTTGACTAACAGGAAACTAAAAGATATGATTCTAGAATTTAAAGATTGAACATTTCTTAACAAGAAAGTAACAAACTTCAAATTTTTGAATCAATCATATTAGTTGTTAATAAAGTTTTCAAAATTTTGAAATAAAATTAAGAAAAAGATTTTGAAAAATAATTTTTTTTAAATTTTCGAAAATAATAAAAAAATGAAAAAGATTTGATTTTTGAAAAAGATTTTGAAAAGATAAGATTTTTAAAAAAATTGAAATCTTGACTTGACTAACAAGAAACAACTAATTTTAAAAATTTTTGACTAAGTCAACCCAAAGATTTCGAAAATTATGAGTAAAATAAGGAAAAGATATTTTTTTTTGAATTTTTAATGAGGAGAGAGAAAAACACAAATATGACCCAAAACATAAAAATTATGAATCAAAACACATGATGCATGCAAGAACACTATGAATGTCAAGATGAACACCAAGAACACTTTGAAGATCAAGATGAACATCAAGACTTATTTTTGAAAAATTTTCAAGAAAAGAAAAATATGCAAGACACCAAACTTAGAGATTTTTCATGTTTAGACACTATGAATGCAAGAATGCTATGAAAAATAACAAAAGACACAAAACAAGAAAATATGAAGATCAAACAAGAAAACTTATCAAGAACAACTTGAAGATCATGAAGAACACATGCATGAATTTTCGAAAAGTTTTTAGAAAATTAAAAAAATGCAATTGACACCAAACTTAAAAATTGACACTAGACTCAAACAAGAAACATAAAATATTTTTGATTTTATGATTTTATAAATTTTTTTAATTTTTTTTTCGAAAATTGTTTTGGAAAACGAAAAAGAAAATAAAAATTTTTTTGAAAGATTTTTGAAAACTTTTTGAAAAGAAAATAAGAAGAAAATTACCTAATCTGAGCAACAAGATGAACCGTTAGTTGTCCAAACTCAAACAATCCTCGGCAATGGCGCCAAAAACTTGGTGCACGAAATTGTGATCTCTAACAATGATGCTCAACTTGGTATGCGCGTTTATAATCTCAGCACTTTTTTCACAACCTCGCACAACTAACCAGCAAGTGCACTAGGTCGTCCAAGTAATAAACCTTACGTGAGTAAGGGTCGATCCCACGGAGACTGTTGGTATGGAGCAAGCTATGGTCATCTTGTAAATCTCAGTCAGGCGGATTCTAATGGTTATAATGGTTTTCGAAAAGAAAGATAAATAAAGCATAAAATAAAGATAAAGATACTTATGTAATTCATTGGTGGGAATTTCAGATAAGCGTATAAAGGTGCTGTATGGCTCTTTGAACGTCTGCTTTTTGGCTGTCTCCATCCAATCGTGCATATTCCTTTCCATGGCAAGCTCGTGAGTTTAAAGCTCGTGAGTTTAAAGCTCGTCACAATCATTCAATCCCTAAATCCTACTCAGAATACCACAGACAAGGTTTAGACTTTTCGAATTCTCAAGAATGCTGCCAATGGATTCTAGCTTATACCACGAAGATTCTGGTTAAGGAACCCAAGAGATACTCATTCTAGCTTGTTTACTTGTAGAACGGAAGTGGTTGTCAGGCACACGTTCATAGGTGAGAATGAAGATGAGTGTCACATAATCATCACATTCATCAGGTTCTTAGGCGCAAATGGATATCTTAGAATAGAAATAAACGAGAGTTGAATAGAAAAATAGTATTACTTTGCATTAATTCTCGAGGTACAGCAGAGCTCCACACCTTAATCTATGGTGTGTAGAAACTCCACCGTTGAAAATACATAAGAACAAGGCCCAGGCATGGCCGAGAGGCCAGCCCCCAAAGTCTAAGATCGCATAGACTGATCAAAGATGTAAATACAATAATAAAAAGTTCTTTTTATACTAAACTAGTTACTAGGGTTTACAGAAATAAGTCTAAGTGCAGAAATTCACTTCCCGGGCCCACTTTGGTGTGTGCTTGGGATGAGCTTGAGCTTTACACATGTAGAGGCTTCTCTTGGAGTTAAACGCCAAGTTGTAATGTAACAACCCTGATTTTCGAGTACGCGAGATCTTTTCTGAAAGTACGGAGAACTCCGGAGGATCAGTAAG
Organism: Arachis stenosperma; assembly: GCF_014773155.1. Lineage (NCBI taxonomy): Eukaryota > Viridiplantae > Streptophyta > Magnoliopsida > Fabales > Fabaceae > Arachis > Arachis stenosperma. Next base: position 92,374,720 of record NC_080381.1, on the reverse strand, counting down.
GGGAGAAGCTCTGATATATTATCAAGTATCTCAATCCTAATTGTCATTATGTCATCTTTAAGCTAGAACCTTTTATGAGGCAAGCTCGATAATGCAGTTACGAAGAACATAGTGTTTGAACCGTATCGGTTAGGAGTTTTGATCCGGTTTTTTGTAAATAGTCTCAGTTTGACGAACCGGACTCGATTCATGAGAGAAGAGAGATAATAGGGTAATATCATCATTATATGAGTATTAGAAGCTTCTTGAATGATATTATAAGGTTACCTGGTCTGTTTTTGTTAAAAACAGAAAATCGGTTTAACCGGGTTCACAGTTTACTGGTGCAGCTTAGCACCAGCACTCTCTAATGACTTTAGCAATGCTAAGGCCTCATTATACATGTTCTATTATCATAATAAATATGTTACTAGTGTCATTTATGCTAGTAGCTCAGAAAATAATTTTTAGAGATATTTTTACGAGTGTTCCGATACACCTAGTTTTAGTAGTTGTACACCAGAGATATTTTAATATTATTTTAATCCACCTCCAAGCCAACCAATCACAGCTCACCCTACACCCCCAAAACCCCCAAGGCTGACTCATTTGCTCATTGTGGCCGAAAATCACCAAGAGAAAAAGGAGAGAAAGTTCTTGGTTCATAAATCTTCAAAGCTTGATTTCTTTTGAACTAAAACTCAAATCAAAATTCCGATTTCACCAAAATGATCCTCTCTTCTTCCTCTACATAACCATATAACATATCAAGGCTAGAAATAAGGTGAGATGGCTGTCTCCCTCCCTCTTCAATTCGGTTTTCAAGGAAAACCATGTAAACATGTGTTTTCTTGATGTTTTTCCTTAGGAATCATGCTTAACTTGACTTGAGGGCCAAGAAACGTGAATTTCCAGCAACTCTAAGGTGATATATATCTTCCTAACATGCTGAGTGAGATTTGGTCAGTTGAGAGTTTTTGGATTTAAAGTTGTTCTTGATGTGATTTAGGAGGAAAAAGTGCTAAAGGACCACCTGAAAGTCTAATTGAATTAGGAGCAGCAAAACCAGGTAGGGTTTGACGAATTTAATCTTGATTGATTGTGTTTGAGTTGTGTGATTATGATATGGTTTGGCTGTGCTTGAAATTGATTGTTTGTATGAGTAATTCTTGTTGAAATTTTGGTGAAAATTTGATGAAATTTGATGAAATTCAAGCTATGAATGTGTGTTCTTGTGGCTGCTGGAAAAACGAACCCTAGGCCCTAAATTGAGGTTCAATTTGTGTTGAAATCATGTGGAAAAGATGGGGTTTTAGTGGCTGGAAATTTATTATGAATTTTGGTAAAAATCGGTTGCTGAAAAGATTGAAAAACGGGTAAAAACAGAGAAAGAATCTGAAGAATTTATGAAGAACACGAAGAACACTTTGAGTGTGATGAAGAACAATGAAGAACAGGCCTTAGATCTTAAAAAGGGCAAGGAAGTAAATATTTATGTGTTTGAGGGGTTATTTGGTAATTTCTGAAAGTTAGGGTGGTAAAAGTAGAAATATTAAAAGTTACCGGGGTAAAAAGTTAATTTTGAAAGTGAAAAGGTAAAGGCAAGGTAAATTTCAAAAATTTAATAATAAAATAATAAATAATAATAAAATATTAAATAATAATATTTAATTTAAAATAATATTTTAATAAAAATAATAAAATAATGCAGAAAAGGCAGTTTTCTGTAAAAGCTTTAGAAAGACAACTTTAAGTGCAGAATCTCATAATTACCTTCATAAAACACTTAGGGAGTGGTAAGAACATATTAGTGAGGCAAAGATAAAAGAAAGATAAAAAGTTAAAGGGAAGATAAAAACCAAAGAAAAGTCTGTAAAGTTTTAATAACAGAAGAACAGACAGAGACTAGCGAACGAACTAGGGCAAAATAGTTAGTTCTTGATTTGCGACTAGGGTTAGGTATTATATGAAAAGTTAAACTGTTTCAGTATAGACTTAATGAACCTATACTTGGGACAGGCGAACTATTCATACCGAGATTTACATAAGCTTTAAATACATACGTTAAGCAGAGAAAAGAGTAACTAGAGCAGAGTAAAGAGATACAGAGAACAGAGTAAAGAGATTGTAAATCATGTTGCTTGTATGCGAAGTTTGTATTCGTAGGTTTTGATGAATGACAAACCAACAAACGACATGAAAAGACATACCAACAAAACAACTTGAATGAACAAGCATGAAGAGTTGAAAGCAAACACAACAACAACAAGAAACTCAAATCCACAACAGTTGAAGACAAGTATAGAGTCTTAGGACTTAGGTAACTTCTTGTTAAGAACCAATTGCTAAATCTCTCAACACACACTCACAAAATGTTTTGACGTACATCTTGCAATTTGATGCTAGCCAAAAGGTTTAAAAACTTGTTTTTAAAAGTACAAAAGCATAGGAATTGACTCCAACAAGTTTGAGATCAATCCTAAGCATTTTGAAGTGATTTTAAGCCATTCTTTGAGGTTTGCATCGATGCACACTCATCTTGCATCGATGCAAAGCATGCAACGACTTGTTGCATCGATGCAAAGATGTTTGCATCGATGCAACCTAGCTGAAAATTCAAATTTCAGCATCAAAGACACATTTGCATCGATGCAAAGTGTTATGCATCGATGCAAATAATTCAAAAACATAAAAAACGGCTAGTTTTGACATAAATACTCCATCCCATTAATTCCCCAACGTTTCTAAGGTTTGGGAAATCTATAAATGGATGGATTGAAGCCTTATTTCACAAGTTTTGATTTCAGAAAAATATCTCGTTCATATTCTTTCATTTCTACACATTTTTAAGTGATAGAATACACAATTTGAGAGAGAAATATCAATTGGTTCAATAGTGCTAAACTTGTAATCACACACTCTTCTAGAGAGCACTCATTTCATCTCAACAATTCTTTGAGAATTGTTTTCTTGTACATCTTGTAAATTGGAGTGTGATCTCCAAGGTTGAGTCAAGAGTTATAAACACTACAGTCGGTGAGGATACCAAAGAGGTATACTAAGCACTCAAGGCAAATCTTAGAGAAGGTATCTCTAAGTGGAGTGGGTTAGTATACGAGTGGTGATCATATACCGTGAGGTGTTAGAAACTAAGGACTCGGATTGTAAAAGGTTTTGCGCGAGCACCTTGAAGCTTGGCAATAGTGGAACTTATCAATTGCGATTGAGAAAGAAAGTGGACGTAGGACAAGAATTGTGCCGAACCACTCTAAATAGCGTTTGCATCTCTCCAAACTCATCTTTTCAATATTATTGTCTTTTACCTTTAAGCAAATAAATTGTGATCGTAAAGTAGCTTCGTAAGTACTTAAGGAGTGGCTTAAGTCCGATTGGTGAAAAACTTGATCAATTTATTTGAGTTGGTGTCTATTGGAAAGTAGAAGCTCCTTATAAATGCTTAGCAATTGAGTTAAGCTCTTGGAAAAATACTAGTACAATAACACTTTTGCATATTGTCTTTAAATTCATTAAAAAGATTCATTGTTGTTAGTTTACTCAATTCACCCCCCCTCTTGAGTAATTGTGCATAGGTTCTACAAGTGGCATCAGAGCTTAACCCTTTGAAAGACTTAACCGTTTAAGGGAAAAGATCATGGCAAGCACAGGCTTTAACAACAACAACACTAGCGAAGGTAACTCAACCGCTAGACCTCCTCTTTTTAGCGGAACAAATTACTCTTATTGGAAAAATAAGATGAGAATTTGGATCCGTTCTCAAGATGTGAGAATTTGGAAAGTAATTGAGAATGGAAATCACATTCCAACAAAGACAACAAGCGCTAAAGAAGAAGGAGTCTCCGTCTTAAAGCAAGTTCCGAAAGGAGAAGATGAATATAGTGACGATGATTGGAAGAAAGTGGCAATGAATGATAAAGCCATCAACTTCATTCATTGTGCACTTAACGAGCATGATTATATGAAGATCTCTACATGTGAAACTGCTAAAGAGATTTGGGATAAAATCCAAATCACTTACGAAGGAACCGACCACGTTAAAGAATCAAAGGTATTTATGTTGGTTCATGAATGGGAAAATTTTAAAATGAAAGATGAAGAGAGCATTGAAGAAGCTCTTGAAAGACTCTCCAGATCTTCAACAATCTAAGCATGCTTGGCACAAAATACAATGATAAACAAATTGTAACCAAGGTGCTTACAAGCCTTACACCAAAATGGAACTCCAAAGTGAACGCCATTGTGGAAGGAAGGCTCTATGATCAACTTACATTTGATCAACTGCGAGGAAATCTTCTCACCTATGAAATGACTATGCTAAATAGACAAAAAGGTGAAGAAAGCAAGAAGAAAAGTCTCGCCCTTAAAACAACATCACTGCAAGAAGAGAGTGATGATAATGAAGAAGAAGGAGATGAAGAATTTGTACTCTTATTAAAAGATTCAATAAGTTTGCAATGAAGAAAAACTTCAAGAGCAAAACAAAGGTACCAAAATGCTATGAGTGTGGAGAAGTTGGACACATCAAACCCAATTGTCCAAAACTTCAAAAGGAGGACAAAAACAAGAAATTTAAGAAGAAGGAAAAAGCATACATATCATGGGAGAACGAGGATGAATCCGACTCCGATGACAACGAGGTTGCAAATCTTTGCTTAATGGCAAGCGAAGAAAAGGTTAGTGATGACAACCCCACTTCTTTTAATTTACAAGATGAATATGATGCCTTACTTGAGGTGTACACAAAACTTACCCAAGATTATTCTCTCCTAAAGAAAAAGTATATGGAACTTTTAAAACAAAATGAGATGTTGAAAAACGAGAATATCAATCTTGGAAAAGATAAGTGTAGCACAAGTAGTGATCCATACAAATCTTGTAAAATGCATGAAATTGAAATTACAAATCTTAAGAACACTTTAGCTAAGTTCAATGAATCTTCAAAGAACTTAGATAAAATGTTGAAAAACCAAAAGCATGTTCATAATAAGGAAGGCTTGGGTTTTGAAAAAGGAAAATTTAAAAATGCTAAAACTCCTATTAGGCAACCGCAAGCCCAAAAGGTAAGCATGCCTAAAAGGAATGAAGCCTTTAAACATCCTCCTCAACATGCTTCATTTAGAAATTATAATCACAATGTATATAGATCAAAAGATGTTGCATTTAGGAAACAACCTAGGCAACCATTTAGAAACATGCATAGGATGCATAATCCAAATGTCATATGTCATTATTGTAATAAAGTAGGTCATATAGCACCCGTATGCTTTACTAGAATTAAACATATAAACTTTCGTAGTCAAGATACGAGATGGGCACCTTATGGGCATTATGCTCATACTAACCATCAAGGACCCAAATTCACTTGGGTACCTAAAACCAAATTTTAATTATTTTGTAGGTACGTGTTGGAGCTAAGGATACAAATTGGTATGTTGATAGTGGATGCTCCAAACACATGACCGGCGATGAATCAAAGTTCACCGCAATAGAGCCTACAAACGGAGGAAACGTGATCTATGGAGACAACAACACCGGCAAAGTAATCGGCGTTGGAAAAGTTTATGAATTGATGAATGAGTGATTAATCTTGAGGTAGATTGAAGAATTTGAAGATTATAAACAATGGAGGATCAACAAATTGAAGCTTATAATGGTTTAAGTGAGTATATACATGTTGGAACTCAAAGGATTGAAGAAAGAACCACCAAAGGATGAAAATTTGGTGATTTTGGGCAAAATGATGCATGCTGCATCGATGCAACCAAGCTTTGCATCGATGCAAAGCACACGACGTGCTATGTGCATCGATGCAAAGACCATTGCATCGATGCAAACACGACCAAATTACACAAAAACAAGTGAATTTGGCATTTTTGAGCAACAAAACCCCATTTTTGAGCAAAGTCACTTTTCATTACTTTATGCTTATTTGATTATATGAATTGTTAAACTAACTCCTAGTAAGTTAAGGATTTCTATTATGGTTTAAATACTTTGATATTTCCTTCATAATTTTGTTTAATGATTAATGCTTGTATGCTTGTTTGGTGAATAACTCAAAATAGGCTTGGTACCCCTATTTTAAGTTAATATGCATGTCTTGATATATTTTAGGGGGAATTATGCATGCTTATTATACATAAAAAGAGGAAATCAAATTCTTTTTGAAAGGGAGAATATCTCATCCTTGAGATTAATAGAGAAATTAAACTTAAAAAAAAAAAATTCATTGTTTTATGCATGCTTCTATGACACATTTTAAACTCCCTTCTTTTTGATAATGTCAAAAGGGGGAAGAAAAGTTTGAGGATATTTGAAGTTTTGAACTTTTGAAAAAGGAAGAGAAGTTTGAGGATTTGAAAAGAAGAAATAAGTTTGCAAAACAATGATTTCAAAAAGACTTCCGCTAAGCAAAAACTTTGATATCTAAATTATTTTCTTTGATAAACGCCCTTTAAAGGAACAAATGCACATATTTAGGGGGAACTTCTGCAAAATTTTTTTTAAAAGCTTTCTATAAAACAAAGTGCATTATTGTTGCTTTCAAAATCATTTATAAATGCATATCCTCAAAATTGGTTTGTCATTATCAAAAAGGGGGAAATTGTAAATCATGTTGCTTGTATGCGAAGTTTGTATTCGTAGGTTTTGATGAATGACAAACCAACAAACGACATGAAAAGACATACCAACAAAACAACTTGAATGAACAAGCATGAAGAGTTGAAAGCAAACACAACAACAACAAGAAACTCAAGTCCACAACAGTTGAAGACAAGTATAGAGTCTTAGGACTTAGGTAACTTCTTGTTAAGAACCAATTGCTAAATCTCTCAACACACACTCACAAAATGTTTTGATGCACATCTTGCAATTCGATGCTAGCCAAAAGGTTTAAAAACTTGTTTTTAAAAGTACAAAAGCATAGGAATTGACTCCAACAAGTTTGAGATCAATCCTAAGCATTTTGAAGTGATTTTAAGCCATTCTTTGAGGTTTGCATCGATGCACACTCATCTTGCATCGATGCAAAGCATGCAACGACTTGTTGCATCGATGCAAAGATGTTTGCATCGATGCAACCTAGCTGAAAATTCAAATTTCAGCATCAAAGACACATTTGCATCGATGCAAAGTGTTATGCATCGATGCAAATAATTCAAAAACATAAAAAACGGCTAGTTTTGACATAAATACTCCATCCCATTAATTCCCCAACGTTTCTAAGGTTTGGGAAATCTATAAATGGATGGATTGAAGCCTTATTTCACCAGTTTTGATTTCAGAAAAATATCTCGTTCATATTCTTTCATTTCTACACATTTTTAAGTGATAGAATACACAATTTGAGAGAGAAATATCAATTGGTTCAATAGTGCTAAACTTGTAATCACACACTCTTCTAGAGAGCACTCATTTCATCTCAACAATTCTTTGAGAATTGTTTTCTTGTACATCTTGTAAATTGGAGTGTGATCTCCAAGGTTGAGTCAAGAGTTATAAACACTACAGTCGGTGAGGATACCAAAGAGGTATACTAAGCACTCAAGGCAAATCTTAGAGAAGGTATCTCTAAGTGGAGTGGGTTAGTATACGAGTGGTGATCATATACCGTGAGGTGTTAGAAACTAAGGACTCGGATTGTAAAAGGTTTTGCGCGAGCACCTTGAAGCTTGGCAATAGTGGAACTTCTCAATTGCGATTGAGAAAGAAAGTGGACGTAGGACAAGAATTGTGCCGAACCACTCTAAATAGCGTTTGCATCTCTCCAAACTCATCTTTTCAATATTATTGTCTTTTACCTTTAAGCAAATAAATTGTGATCGTAAAGTAGCTTCGTAAGTACTTAAGGAGTGGCTTAAGTCCGATTGGTGAAAAACTTGATCAATTTATTTGAGTTGGTGTCTATTGGAAAGTAGAAGCTCCTTATAAATGCTTAGCAATTGAGTTAAGCTCTTGGAAAAATACTAGTACAATAACACTTCTGCATATTGTCTTTAAATTCATTAAAAAGATTCATTGTTGTTAGTTTACTCAATTCACCCACCCTCTTGAGTAATTGTGCATAGGTTCTACAGAGATAATGAGAAAAGAGTAATATAACAAAAAGAATAGAGGGGAAGAGTATAAGAATAAAGAGTTAAACCTTGTGGCATGATGTTCTGTTGTATGTTCATCTGCTGCTTTTCCATTGGCCCTAGAGGTCCTGTAGGCCGAAGTTCACCTACAGAGAGTTATGATACCTGTAAGCCGAAGTTCACTTACAGGGGCGCTTTTTCTGTAAGCCGAAGTTCACTAACAGAGGTGCCATTTCTATAGGCCGAAGTTCACCTATAGAAAGTTGTTGTGTTGTGATTGAACAGAGAAAGAAAGAGGTAATGTATAAGAATGTGAAAGTGATGATGAATAACGAGACTAATAATGAATGATGGTAATGATAATGATTATGTGATGATCTGCTGCATGAAGGTAGTCAGATAGATGGTGGTACGACCACTGAGAACGCTTTCCTGGGATTCCTTGCTATAATGCTTTGCTGTAAGACAAAGGTTGCTTACAGAGGTATCGAGATGAGTGTGCCCCTGTAAGACAGAGGTTGCTTACAGTGAGTATGTTGTTGCTCCTGTAAGACAGAGGTTGCTTACAGTGAGTGTGTTGTTGCTCCTGTAAGACAGAGGTTGCTTACAGTGAGAATGTTGTTACTTCTGTAAGACAGAGGTTGCTTACAGTGAGTCTGTTGGGCGTATATCGGCTAATAAGTGCCGCCCTGCAAGACAAAGGTTGCTTGCAGTGGATACCCTGCAAGACAAAGGTTGCTTGCAGTGGGTATTGCCAACAGGAAAGCCTTATCCAGACAGAGGTTGCTGGGTAACGTCGGGAGCGGGTATGTAACCGACAGATGAGCTCATTACCTGCGCTAGGACTAGACATGCATCATACTTGGTTGTGCATTCTCTCTATTATGATTGTTGCATGAATGTATGCTTTCTTTGTTTCTATTCTCTGTGTTTGTGTCTGTGTTTTACTTTCTTGTATTCTTCTGTTTGTGATCTTTTTCTGTTTTCCCTATTTTCTCTATTTATCTGTCTTCTGTTTTCTACTTCTCTATATTCTGCTATTAGTCTGCTAAACGACACAAAATTAATGAACTTAACTAATAACCCCGACCCGACTAAGAACTCCCCAGTTCTTACCCCTTCTCTCTCCCTTTCCCCTTCAGATGGAAACAAGAGTTTCTTTCCGTAGTTCGCTGACGACCGTTTGCAAAAAAGATTCCACTCTAGGTAGTCTTCTGAGTCTAGGGTGAATCCCATTCTCTGTTTATATGTATATACTGTGAGACCAGCCAATGTCCGCACCCCGTTGGTACGTGAACTTTAACCTAAATCCTGGGTACGAGACTCCTGTTGTGTGGCTACTTGATGAGGTACCAGAGAGACGTCATATGGCAATGCCTGATCGTGCAGAGGAGTAACAAATGATATTCTACCTTTTGATGATGTTCCACCTGACTTGAGTTTTGAAGACTTAGAACGTACTTTCCCTCGCTTTAGTAGTTTAGAGGGACTAGGTGAGTATAGAGTCTAGGCTAGCCTGGGTGCCAGCTTAGGGACCTCTTGAACAGGTCAGGACCTGGGATGTTGTATGTATATATGTATAGTTATTATCTAGCTATATCTAGGGGTGTTCTAACTAACAGTCTATATTCTAATAAAGGCTGAATCACCGAATGTTGTCAACTACTTGTGATGTGTTTATGTGTGGTTGTTTGTAACTGTTTTATATATTATTAGTTGTGAATTGATTATGAATGATACTATTTGTTAATCCAAATGTTTCAAAAAAAAAGTACCTCGTAAAATAGCTACGCTTTTAACAACGAATCAGGCTCATATAATAAATAATAGATAATAATTAGGTAGACAAGTTGGTAGCGCTCAGTTTCTAGTATGATCATGACGTACCAGAAATTGGGTCGTTACAATTTGGTATCAGAGCAGTTCGTTCCCAGTAGAGCCTGGGGAGTGGACTGACTATGCTTCATTGCATACTCTGCTTGTGTGTCTCATGCCGTTAGGGTATCTTTAAGATACATTTGGCATGAATGTCTATGAGTGCTCATTTTGGGAATGTTCGTACTTAACTTGAGATATTAAGACTGATCACCTTAATATTGATTGTTTGGTGCGGATAAGACCTCAATGACTGTGAATAGGCATGGTTTAATCGAGTTCCGAACGACAAATTCGTGTCAGGCACAACTATTCTTATAGCTGTTATGATCTCCATGGCCATGGCTATGTGATATTTAGATGCTGTAAGGAACGAACTGATATCTTCGTCAGGATGGCTTGAAGGAAATAGACTGCTTGAAGATGGATTCTTGCATGCTCAAATTTTGAGGGCAAAATTTTCTTTTAGGAGGGTAGAATGTAACAACCCTGATTTTCGAGTACGCGAGATCTTTTCTGAAAGTACGGAGAACTCCGGAGGATCAGTAAGGGGAGAAGCTCTGATATATTATCAAGTATCTCAATCCTAATTGTCATTATGTCATCTTTAAGCTAGAACCTTTTATGAGGCAAGCTCGATAATGCAGTTACGAAGAACATAGTGTTTGAACCGTATCGGTTAGGAGTTTTGATCCAGTTTTTTGTAAATAGTCTCAGTTTGACGAACCGGACTCGATTCATGAGAGAAGAGAGATAATAGGGTAATATCATCATTATATGAGTATTAGAAGCTTCTTGAATGATATTATAAGGTTACCTGGTCTGTTTTTGTTAAAAACAAAAAATCGGTTTAACCGGGTTCACAGTTTACTGGTGCAGCTTAGCACCAGCACTCTCTAATGACTTTAGCAATGCTAAGGCCTCATTATACATGTTCTATTATCATAATAAATATGTTACTAGTGTCATTTATGCTAGTAGCTCAGAAAATAATTTTTAGAGATATTTTTACGAGTGTTCCGATACACCTAGTTTTAGTAGTTGTACACCAGAGATATTTTAATATTATTTTAATCCACCTCCAAGCCAACCAATCACAGCTCACCCTACACCCCCAAAACCCCCAAGGCTGCCTCATTTGCTCATTGTGGCCGAAAATCACCAAGAGAAAAAGGAGAGAAAGTTCTTGGTTCATAAATCTTCAAAGCTTGATTTCTTTTGAACTAAAACTCAAATCAAAATTCTGATTTCACCAAAATGATCCTCTCTTCTTCCTCTACATAACCATATAACATATCAAGGCTAGAAATAAGGTGAGATGGCTGTCTCCCTCCCTCTTCAATTCGGTTTTCAAGGAAAACCATGTAAACATGTGTTTTCTTGATGTTTTTCCTTAGGAATCATGCTTAACTTGACTTGAGGGCCAGGAAACGTGAATTTCCAGCAACTCTAAGGTGATATATCTCTTCCTAACATGCTGAGTGAGATTTGGTCAGTTGAGAGTTTTTGGATTTAAAGTTGTTCTTGATGTGATTTAGGAGGAAAAAGTGCTAAAGGACCACCTGAAAGTCTAATTGAATTAGGAGCAGCAAAACCAGGTAGGGTTTGACGAATTTAATCTTGATTGATTGTGTTTGAGTTGTGTGATTATGATATGGTTTGGCTGTGCTTGAAATTGATTGTTTGTATGAGTAATTCTTGTTGAAATTTTGGTGAAAATTTGATGAAATTTGATGAAATTCAAGCTATGAATGTGTGTTCTTGTGGCTGCTGGAAAAACGAACCCTAGGCCCTAAATTGAGGTTCAATTTGTGTTGAAATCATGTGGAAAAGATGGGGTTTTAGTGGCTGGAAATTTATTATGAATTTTGGTAAAAATCGGTTGCTGAAAAGATTGAAAAACGGGTAAAAACAGAGAAAGAATCTGAAGAATTTATGAAGAACACGAAGAACACTTTGAGTGTGATGAAGAACAATGAAGAACAGGCCTTAGATCTTAAAAAGGGCAAGGAAGTAAATATTTATGTGTTTGAGGGGTTATTTGGTAATTTCTGAAAGTTAGGGTGGTAAAAGTAGAAATATTAAAAGTTACCGGGGTAAAAAGTTAATTTTGAAAGTGAAAAGGTAAAGGCAAGGTAAATTTCAAAAATTTAATAATAAAATATTAAATAATAATATTTAATTTAAAATAATATTTTAATAAAAATAATAAAATAATGCAGAAAAGGCAGTTTTCTGTAAAAGCTTTAGAAAGACAACTTTAAGTGCAGAATCTCATAATTACCTTCATAAAACACTTAGGGAGTGGTAAGAACATATTAGTGAGGCAAAGATAAAAGAAAGATAAAAAGTTAAAGGGAAGATAAAAACCAAAGAAAAGTCTGTAAAGTTTTAATAACAGAAGAACAGACAGAGACTAGCGAACGAACTAGGGCAAAATAGTTAGTTCTTGATTTGCGACTAGGGTTAGGTATTATATGAAAAGTTAAACTGTTTCAGTATAGACTTAATGAATCTATACTTGGGACAGGCGAACTATTCATACCGAGATTTACATAAGCTTTAAATACATACGTTAAGCAGAGAAAAGAGTAACTAGAGCAGAGTAAAGAGATACAGAGAACAGAGTAAAGAGATAATGAGAAAAGAGTAATATAACAAAAAGAATAGAGGGGAAGAGTATAAGAATAAAGAGTTAAACCTTGTGGCATGATGTTCTGTTGTATGTTCATCTGCTGCTTTTCCATTGGCCCTAGAGGTCCTGTAGGCCGAAGTTCACCTACAGAGAGTTATGATACCTGTAAGCCGAAGTTCACTTACAGGGGCGCTTTTTCTGTAAGCCGAAGTTCACTAACAGAGGTGCCATTTCTATAGGCCGAAGTTCACCTATAGAAAGTTGTTGTGTTGTGATTGAACAGAGAAAGAAAGAGGTAATGTATAAGAATGTGAAAGTGATGATGAATAACGAGACTAATAATGAATGATGGTAATGATAATGATTATGTGATGATCTGCTGCATGAAGGTAGTCAGATAGATGGTGGTACGACCACTGAGAACGCTTTCCTGGGATACCTTGCTATAATGCTTTGCTGTAAGACAAAGGTTGCTTACAGAGGTATCGAGATGAGTGTGCTCCTGTAAGACAGAGGTTGCTTACAGTGAGTATGTTGTTGCTCCTGTAAGACAGAGGTTGCTTACAGTGAGAATGTTGTTACTCTTGTTGCTTACAGTGAGAATGTTGTTACTCCTGTAAGACAGAGGTTGCTTACAGTGAGTCTGTTGGGCGTATATCAGCTAATAAGTGCCGCCCTGCAAGACAAAGGTTGCTTGCAGTGGATACCCTGCAAGACAAAGGTTGCTTGCAGTGGGTATTGCCAACAGGAAAGCCTTATCCAGACAGAGGTTGCTGGGTAACGTCGGGAGCGGGTATGTAACCGACAGATGAGCTCATTACCTGCGCTAGGACTAGACATGCATCATACTTGGTTGCGCATTCTCTCTATTATGATTGTTGCATGAATGTATGCTTTCTTTGTTTCTATTCTCTGTGTTTGTGTCTGTGTTTTACTTTCTTGTATTCTTCTGTTTGTGATCTTTTTCTATTTTCCCTATTTTCTCTATTTATCTGTCTTCTGTTTACTACTTCTCTATATTCTGCTATTAGTCTGCTAAACGACACAAAATTAATGAACTTAACTAATAACCCCGACCCTACTAAGAACTCCCCAGTTCTTACCCCTTCTCTCTCCCTTTCCCCTTCAGATGGAAACAAGAGTTTCTTTCCGTAGTTCGCTGACGACCGTTTGCAAAAAAGATTCCGCTCTAGGTAGTCTTCTGAGTCTAGGGTGAATCCCATTCTCTATTTATATGTATATACTGTGAGACCAGCCAATGTCCGCACCCCGTTGGTACGTGAACTTTAACCTAAATCCTGTGTACGAGACTCCTGTTGTGTGGCTACTTGATGAGGTACCAGAGAGACGTCATATGGCAATGGCTGATCGTGCAGAGGAGTAACAAATGATATTCTACCTTTTGATGATGTTCCACCTGACTTGAGTTTTGAAGACTTAGAACGTACTTTCCCTCGCTTTAGTAGTTTAGAGGGACTAGGTGAGTATAGAGTCTAGGCTAGCCTGGGTGCCAGCTTAGGGACCTCTTGAACAGGTCAGGACCTGGGATGTTGTATGTATATATATGTATATAGTTATTATCTAGCTATATCTAGGGGTGTTCTAACTAACAGTCTATATTCTAATAAAGGCTGAATCACCGAATGTTGTCAACTACTTGTGATGTGTTTATGTGTGGTTGTTTGTAACTGTTTTATATATTATTAGTTGTGAATTGATTATGAATGATACTGTTTGTTAATCCAAATGTTTCAAAAAAAAAGTACCTCGTAAAATAGCTACGCTTTTAACAACGAATCAGGCTCATATAATAAATAATAGATAATAATTAGGTAGACAAGTTGGTAGTGCTCAGTTTCTAGTATGATCATGACGTACCAGAAATTGGGTCGTTACATGTAACGTGGTTTTGGCGTTTAACTCTGGTTTGTGACATGTTTCTGACGTTTTACTCCAGAATGCAGCATGGAACTGGCGTTGAACGCCAGTTTGCGTCATCTAAACGCAAATAAAGTATGAAATATTATATATTTCTGGAAAGCCCTAGATGTCTACGTTTTAACGCAATTGGAAGCGCGCCATTTGGAGTTTTGTAGCTCCAGAAAATCCATTTCGAGTGCAGGGAGGTTAGAATCCAACAGCATGAGTAGTCCTTTGTCAGCCTCCTATCAGATTCTTACTCAGGTCCCTCAATTTCAGCCAGAAAATACCTGAAATTACAAAAAAACACACAAACTCATAGTAAAGTCCAGAAATGTAAATTTTGCATAAAAACTAATAAAAACATCCCTAAAAGTAGCTAGATCTTACTAAAAACTACCTAAAACCAATACCAAAAAGCGTATTAATTATCCGCTCATCAACAGGCTTTTGTTACTGCTTGTTTATTCTTTTACTTGTCGGACCTTTGGGATGATGCACCACTCTGCTATCTGATGGTAGATCTCTGAGATCGGGGCTGGTAAGGGATCTAGTTTGTGAACTTTTCCACTCTGGGAGGCCGGTTGGGAGCGGCTATTTTGAAATGCTCCATTGGAATTTCTTTGGGTGACAGGTTATATCGAGGGGCTGAATTACCGTGGTCCACTTATTGGCTATCACGACTTGGCTTACCTCTTCGTTGTTTATGTAGTCCATCGCGACGTTCTGGATTTCATGCATAGTCCACACCGGTTTGGTTGTGAGGTATTTCCATAAATCTTTATTCATGAGCTCATTGATCAGGCACAAACTGGCCATAGAGTCTGTTAGCCCATCAACCTTCAGGCATGGGTTGTTAAACCTGTCGAGGTACTTCCCCGTGGCTTCGTCTGGTCATTGTGTGACTCCAAGTAAGCTTATTGGGTTCTTTGCTTTTGCGATCCTGGTGGTAATGCCTTGAATTTCTTGGAGATGACGTCGAAATAGAACACAGAGCTATTTGGGAGGGCATTGAACCACTTAAATGCTGTGCCAGCTAGGATTACCGGGAAAGCCCTGTATCGATCTGCACCGGCCGCCCCTTCTAGGTTCATCCTGGACTCAAAAGCTATTAGGTGTTTGATGCATGAGCATCTTTAGTTGTTTTCTTTATAATTTCTTTAAATAAAGTTAGTGATTTCCTTATTTTAATTGAGATTTTTGTGCTTGAATCAATGTTTTTTGGAGTTGCTCTGAATTCTTTAATTGAAGGAGATTGTGAAAGAAATTTAGCAAGAGCAAGGTGAAGAAACGAAAGTCAGAGAGCTCCTGGATGACACAACCAACCCTACGTCCAACGTAGTGTATCTTGCATTCAACGTAGCCAAACAGAGAGCCCCTGTATGTCCAGGCAGCCCCTGCGTTCAATGCACCAGCCCTTGCGTCCAACACAACCTCCACAAGTACCTCCAGTAGCTGTCCACCCTAGTTGCATTCAACACAGCCCACTGTGCGTCTAATACAACACAAACAGAGGATTCAAGGATCCCAAATTTGGGCCATGCGTTCAACGAACCTAACCTGCGTCTAACGCACCTCATGGGCCAGCTCCCAGGGCTTCCCATTCCTTCACTAATCTCTCCAAACTTCAAAAATGCACTTTGATGAACGAAGATTAAGCACAATCCCATGATATCAAGCTTTAATTGCCAATTATGAAGAAGATCACCTATACCTTAAATTGAGAAGGAAAAATATATGAGAAGATTTGATTAGATTAGATTTGATTATGTTTTTTTAATTGAGTTTTGAATTTTGAGTTTTAAGTTTAGGGTTAGCAATTAAAAGGAGGAGAGACACACACGGAGAAGATACTTTACAATCCTTGTTTTTGTTTTCTCTGCACCACGAGCAACTAGTCTTCTATATTAAGATTTGGAGCTTTGTTTATATCTTTCATAGATTAATCTAAATGTTTTATTTTATTTGAGGTTCATGCTTTGATCTATTTCATGATTAATTTTTCGTTCTTGATCCCTAAAGATTAGAATTGTTGGAAAACATGCTAACTCCGTTTTGGATTCTAGTATTACTTTGAAAAATTTAATATTGGAATTAGTTTGAAAACACTTTCACATGGATTTTTTATTTAACTGAGAACAGTGAGTTAAAAAGTGTGCGACTTTATAATTCTCATAATCTTCAATTGGATTAGAACTAGCTTGAATAAGTGACATATAATTCAACCTAGGATCACTCATGAATTTATGTGAATATAAATCAAAATTGTGCTTCACCTCTTTTCTTAAATAATTGACTAAGGGATTAGCAATTAATTAGGTTAAAGAGAAATTAAATTACCAAGGAATTGGAATTTGATTATTTATGATTTGTGATGAATTAATTTCTACATACCTGATGACTGCGCATCATATACCCTTTTTCTTATCTAAATGGACCATAAAAAGAGCATAATCTCATTTATGAATGCAATTTCATGAACTAAATGATATATATTATGGTACATTGCTTTGAAATGGGTTTGTGTTGAATTTCAGGTGAAAAGAGCAACAAAAAGGGAAGAAAATAACATATGAAGCTGGGCGTGCCACTTAAAGCTATGGGCGTGGCACGCCAAGCCAACATTCCAGCAAAGAAGGTTGAAGAATTTCACATCGGCGTGGCACGCCAAGTTGTGAAACCAAGTCTCAAAGAGGGCGTGCCACATGGTGCTATGGGCGTGGCACGCCAAGTTTGTGAAGCCAAGATGTCAAAGAGAGTGTGCCACTTGGTATTTTGGGCGTGGCACGCCAGGCTTAAGTTCCAGAGGAGTGATTTTGAGCCCCACTATGGGCGTGGCACGCCAAGAAGTGGGCGTGAC
Source organism: Arachis stenosperma (assembly GCF_014773155.1). Classification (NCBI taxonomy): domain Eukaryota; kingdom Viridiplantae; phylum Streptophyta; class Magnoliopsida; order Fabales; family Fabaceae; genus Arachis; species Arachis stenosperma. Next base: position 92,357,355 of record NC_080381.1, on the reverse strand, counting down.
ACGCCGGGGCATATGTCAACCTGACCTTCTCTCATTTAAATGAAGATATCTTGAGTTACACAATTCTAAATAGAGTGATTCTAGTGCAAATGGAAAGTAGACATCTAGAGCGTTCCAACCATATATAACACTTTATGATGGACACTGGAATTGATGACGATATTGATCCCGAAATCACAGGGAGCAAAAGACGTCAGTGCAGAGTTACCAGTCTGACCTCTTCTTCTTCAAAGGGACATACCTTGAGTTGTAGATATCCAAATGAGGTGATATTGGTGACGTTAGAAAGCTGACATCAAGAGCTTTCGAACGATATATAATACTCTAGGGTAAACGTTAAAACGAGAGGTAAAAAAGACTATTATTTCAGCATTACAAAACCTGGGTGTGCCACGTGGTATCGAAGGCATGGCACGCCAGCTCAAGAATCTCACTACGGCGTGCCACTTGAAGCTTTGGGCATGGCACGCCAGTTCTAAATTTCCAGAGAGGAGATTTTGGTGCATCATTTAGGTGTGGCACGCCAGTTTTGGGCGTGGCACGCCAGCTTCACAACATATGGGGCGTGGCATGCTAGAAGTGGGCGTGGCACGCCAGGCTACCTGACAAACTGACCTATCCACCTTCAAATGGGCATAACTTGAGCTACAATGGTCCAAATGTGTTGATTTCAATAGCGTTGGAAAGCTAACATCCAGGGCTTTCCAAAAATATATAATAATTCATAGTGGACATTCATTTTGAGGCCCAACCTACTCCATACTTTCAACATTGCAAAGTGGGTCATACTCCAAAGAGCAAAATCAAGTGGGAGTGGCACTTGAAACCACACGCCAACTTCTCCCTGTAGCCCCCAACCTTTAATCAAGCCCACTCCAACTCTCATTCAAGCCCCACTCATCAATCAATCAAGGCCACAAGAAGAGTCTAGAATAGTTTATTTTTATTTCATTGTAATTTGCTTTTAATTTCATTTAAGTTTGTAATTTAGGAGAGCCTATATAAAGGCCTTAGTTTCATAGTATTACTTATGCTGGATTGGGGGAAGTCTTAGGACCCTCTCCGTTCACTATCAATTTCTTCTCTTTTCTTTCTTACTTTGTAAATAATTTAGTTATGAATTACTAACTCTTTCCATTGGGAAGGAGAGCTCTATTGTTTTTCAATGGATTGATTGTTTTTATTTTTCTTCTTCTATTCATCTCTCGTTGATTTACTAGAAAGAATTTCATTCTTCATTCTAGCATTCAATTATATTGGAAAAGAGATTGAATGTATTTGGGTTTTTTGGGAACCTTGGAAGAGGAAACATAAAACTATGCTTGAAATTCTTTCTCACACTTGAGTAGAATCTGGGTTTTGGTGATGGGATACGTGACATATAATCCTCCCTCTACTTGGACCTATGAGGGTGTGTGGTATAATCAGGGATCATTCTTCATCTCTTCTAATGAGCAATTAGACCAAAAAATTGGCTATTGATCAAGATTTGAGAGATTGAGTCACCAAGGAATTGGGGCTCAATCAATCATGATTGCCAAGAGGTCAATGAGTTGCATAATTGAAGATGAGATGAAATCAATTAATCTGGAGAATGCAATATCCCTTGATCCCAATGTTTATTTTATCTTTCTTTCTTTTATTTACTTTGTGGTTATTTACATTTTCTGCACTTTACATTTCCAGCACTTTACTTTCTTGTACTTTACTTTCCTTGTCATTTACTTTCTTGCACTTTATTGCTTTCCTTTAATTTCAAGTCATTTACATTTCTTGTTGATTATCACTCAAAATTGAATCGTCTAACTAGGATAATTAATCAACTATTGCTTGCTTAATCCAATTAATCTCTGTGGATATGATCCCACTCCATTGTGGGTTATTACTTGACGATAATTTTGGTGCGCTTGCCAAAGAACGGATTCATTATATGTGGGTAGTGAATTCTGGGTCATCAAGTTTTATGGCACCATTGCCGGGGATTAATTGTGATTAACAAACTACCGGTTGGTTGATTACCTAGATTAGACATTTTTTCCTTTCTCTTTTGTTTTGTCATTTAATTTCTTTTTATTTTTTCTTGCTAGTAAGGTGTTTGTGTTATTGCCTCACTAAGAATCCCTCATCTGTGACATTGGGGATTCCAATTTCTTTTGGTGATTATTGTTTGAAACAGAGCTTTTTGCAAGAAAGAATGGAGCGTCCATCTTATTTTGGTAAATCATGGGAAACTTTCCACCACCACAAAATGATTCACGTTATTATACTCATGGTGGGTGGGAGTATCAAGAACATGAAATGGGGTGCTTCCCAGGGCCACAAAATGGTCCATATTTTGATAAGTGTAATCACTACTCATGTTGTGGCTGGGAAGATCAAAATCAAAGAGATTTCACTCATTCATACCCTATTTATCAAGAGCCATCACGTCTTAATTATCCAACCTCACCTCCTAGTTTTACATGTCCAAATCCTTCATCACTTGAGTTTGCCTCAACACAAAATTCCTTTCAGAATCCATGCTATTCAATTTATCAACCACAAAATTCTTTTCATGGTCCACAAAATTTACCTCATTACCCGCCAAGCATATACCACCCCAATCAAGTCCATTCACAAAACAACCATTTCCATTCACAAGCCAATTCTAACCAACCACCACAACCTCTCTTAGATTTACTTTCTAGGCTAGAATTTCTCATTGATAAGTGCAGAAAGAACATTGAAAGATCTTTCAAAGAATCGGATGAGAGGGAAAAGAAATCTAGAGAAAAAGAGGAAATAGCAAAAAGGGACCATGAAGAAAAAATGAGACAATTAGCACAATCTTATGCTGAAGATCCAACCACTCTCTTTCCTTGGCTAAGGGAAGAAAACAATACCACAAGAGGAGTAGTGTGATGAGCGGATAATTTGTACGCTTTTTGGCATTGTTTTTAGTATGTTTTTAGTATATTTTAGTTAGTTTTTAGTTAAAATTCACTTTTCTGGACTTTACTATGAGTTTGTGTGTTTTTCTGTGATTTCAGGTATTTTCTGGCTGAAATTGAGGGACTTGAGCAAAAATCTGATTCAGAGATTGAAAAGGACTGCAGATGCTGTTGGATTCTGACCTCCCTGCGCTCTCAACGGCGTTAGAAAGTAGACATCCTGGGCTTTCCAGCAATATATGATAGTCCATACTTTGTCCAAGATTTGATGGCCCAAACCGGCGTTCAAAGTCACCTTCAGAATTCCCAGCGTTAAACGCCGGAACTGGCACCAAAGTGGGAGTTAAACGCCCAAACTGGCACAAAAGCTGGTGTTTAACTCCAAGAAGAGTCTCTACACGAAAATGCTTCATTGCTCAGCCCAAGCACACACCAAGTGGGCCCGGAAGTGGATTTTTATGTCATTTACTCATCTTTGTAATTCTTAAGCGACTAGTTCGCTATAAATAGGACCTTTTACTATTGTATTTACATCTTGGGATCATTTTTGATCTTAGGATCATCTTTGGACATCTAGTTCTTAGATCATTGGGAGGCCGGCCTCACGGCCATGCCTAGACCTTGTTCTTATGTATTTTCAACGGTGGAGTTTCTACACACCATAGATTAAGGTGTGGAGCTCTGCTGTACCTCGAGTATTAATGCAATTACTATTGTTCTTCTATTTAATTCAGCTTGTTCTTGTTCCAAGATATCACTTGTTCTTCAAATTGATGAATGTGATGATCCGTGACACTCATCATCATTCTCACCTATGAACGTGTGACTGACAACCACCTCCGTTCTACCTTAGATTGGGTGAATATCTCTTGGATTCCTGATACACGACGCATGGTTGATCGCCTGACAACCGAGCGCTCGCCTGACAACCGAGCCAGCCATTCCGTGAGATCAGAGTCTTCGTGGTATAGGCTAGAACTGATGGCGGCATTCAAGAGAATCCGGAAGGTCTAAACCTTGTCTGTGGTATTTTGAGTAGAATTCAATGATTGAATGACTATGACGTGCTTCAAACTCGCGATTGTGGGGCGTTAGTGACAGACGCAAAAGAATCACTGGATTCTATTCCGACATAATCGAGAACCGACAGCTGGATAGCCGTGCCGTGACAGGGTGCGTTGAACATTTCCACTGAGAGGATGGGAGGTAGCCACTGACAACGGTGAAACCCTTGCATAATGCTTGCCATGGAAAGGAGCAAAAAGGATTGGATGAAGACAGTAGGAAAGCAGAGAGACGGAAGGGACAAAGCATCTCCATTCGCTTATCTGAAGTTCTCACCAATGAATTGCATAAGTATCTCTATCTTTATCTTTATGTTTTATTCATCATCTATACCCATTTGAGTCTGCCTGACTGAGATTTACAAGGTGACTATAGCTTGCTTCATACCAACAATCTCCGTGGGATCGACCCTTACTCGCGTAAGGTTTATTACTTGGACGACCCAGTGCACTTGCTGGTTAGTTGTGCGAAGTTGTGTTTATGCCATGGTATTGAGCACCAAGTTTTTGGGGCCATTACTAGGGATTATTTGAGTTGTGAAAAGTAGTGATCACAATTTCGCATACCAAGTTTTTGGCGCCGTTGCCGGGGATTGTTTCGTGTATGGACAACTGACGGTTCATCTTGTTGCTTAGATTAGGTAGTTTTTTCAGAATTTCTTTAAGAATGAATTCTAGAGTTTCATGATGATCTGTTGAAATCCGGCTGGCTGTGAAGCCATGTCTAATCTTATTGGACCGAGGTTTCAACTTATCATCACAAGAGCTTGTTGATTTCTATCAATCTTGCTGTTGGAGCAATGATCTGCTAAGGCTTGGCTGGCCATTGGCCATGTCTAGTGTTTTGGACCGGAGCTTTCTTTGAAAGCTTGGCTGGCTGTGAAGCCATGTCTAATTCCTGGACCGGAGTCTTAGACTAGCATTGCAATGATTCCTGGAATTCTAATTAAGAATTCTGAAACCTTTATTTTCTATTTTCATATAATTTTCGAAAAAGCACAAAAAAATTACAAAATCATAAAAACCAAAAAAAGATTTTATGTTTCTTGTTTGAGTCTAGTGTCTTATTTTAAGTTTGGTATCTTGCATGCATTGTTTAGTTGATCTTGGTTCTATTTTCAAGTCAATAATACAGGGAACTGAAGATTCAGTGCATGCAGCAGAGGAATTATACAGAAAAAGCTGGACGTTCAAAACGCCCAGTGAAGAAGGAAAACTGGCGTTTAAACGCCAGCCAGGATACCTGGTTGGGCGTTTAACGCCCAAAAGGGTAGTGCATTGGGCGTTAAACGCCAGAATGTGCACCATTCTGGGCGTTTAACGCCAGGATGGCACAAGAGGGAAGATTTTGTTTTTAATGCAAATTTTTTTCAAGTTTTCAAAGTTTTTCAAAATCAAATCTTTTTCAAATCATATCTTTTCAATCAAATCTTTTTCAAAATCAATTTCTTTCCTTTCTTTTTTTCAAAGATACTTGCTAACAATTAATGATTTGATTCAACATTTCAAGTATGTTGCCTTTTCTGTTGAGAAAGGTTTAATGTTTGAATCATATCTTTCCTTGTTAGCCAAGTCATTAATTTTTTAAAAATCAAATCTTCTTAAATTATTTTTCAAATCATATCTTTTTAATCATATCTTTTTCAAAATAGTTTTCAATCATCTTTTTAATTTCTAATTTCAAATCTTTTTCAAAAATCACTTGATTTCTTTTCCACTCTTGGTTTTCGAAAATCAATTAGTGTTTTTCAAAATGTTTTTAAAATCTTTTACTTAATTTTCGAAAATTTCTTCCCCTCTTCTCACATCCTTTTATTTATGGACTAACATTATTCCTTAATGCACAATTCGAACTCCATCTTTTTTCATAAGTTCGAATTCTCTACGTCTTCCTTCTATTTTTCTGTTCCTCTGACACCTCAAGGAATCTCTATACTGTGACATAGAGGATTCCATATTTTCTTGTTCTCTTCTCTTTCATATGAGCAGGAGCAAAGACAAAAGCATTCTTGTTGAGGCTGACCCTGAACCTGAAAGGACCTTGAAGCGAAAGCTAAGAGAAGCTAAGGCACAACTCTCTGTCGAGGACCTAACAGAAATCTTCAAAGAAGAAGAACCCATGGCAGCCGAAAACAACAACAATGCCAACAATGCAAGGAAGGTGCTGGGTGACTTTACTGCACCTACTCCCGACTTCTATAGGAGAAGCATCTCTATCCCTGCCATTGGAGCAAACAACTTTGAGCATAAGCCTCAATTGGTTTCTCTAATGCAACAGAATTGCAAGTTCCATGGACTTCCATTGGAAGATCCTCATCAGTTTTTGGCTGAATTCTTGCAAATCTATGACACTATCAAGACTAATGGGGTTGACCCTGAGGTCTACAGACTTATGCTATTCCCTTTTGCTGTAAGAGACAGAGCTAGGATATGGTTGGACTCACAACCTAAAGAAAGCCTGAACTCATGGGAAAAGCTAGTCAATGCCTTCTTGGCAAAGTTCATTCCACCTCAAAAATTGAGTAAGCATAGAGTGGAAGTCCAAACCTTCAGACAGAAGGAAGGAGAATCCCTCTATGAAGCTTGGAAAAGATACAAATAATTGATCAGAAAATGTCCTTCTGACATGCTTTCTGAATGGAGCATCATAGGTATTTTCTATGATGGTCTCTCTGAACTATCCAAGATGTCTTTGGATAGCTTTGCTGGAGGATCTCTTCATCTGAAGAAGACGCCTACAGAAGCTCAAGAACTAATTGAAATGGTTGCAAATAACCAATTCATGTACACTTCTGAAAGGAATCCTGTGAACAATGGGACAAATCAGAAGAAAGGAGTTCTTGAGATTGATACTCTGAATGCCATATTGGCTCAGAACAAAATATTGGCTCAGCAAGTCAATTTGATTTCTCAAAGTCTGTCTGGAATGCAAAATGCACCAGGCAGTACTAAGGATGCTTCACCTGAAGAAGAAGCTTATGATCCTGAGAACCCTTCAATGGAAGAGGTGAATTACATGGGAGAATCCTATGAAAACACCTATAGTTCTTCAAGGAGAAATCATCCAAATCTCTCATGGAAGGATCAACAGAGACCTCAACAAGGTTTCAACAACAATAATGGTGGAAGAAACAGGTTTAGCAATGGCAAGCCTTTTCCATCATCTTCTCAGCAACAGACAGAGAATTCTAAGCAGAACCACTCTGACTTAGCAACCATGGTCTCTGATCTAATCAAAACCACTCAAAGTTTCATGAATGAAACAAGGTCCTCCATTAGAAACTTGGAGGCACAAGTGGGACAGCTGAGCAAGAAAATTACTGAACTCCCTCCTAGTACTCTTCCAAGTAATACAGAAGAAAATCCAAAAGGAGAGTGCAAGGCCATCAACATGGCCGAATTTGGAGAGGAGGAAGAGGCAGTGAACGCCATTGAGGAAGACCTCAATGGACGTCCACTGGCCTCCAATGAGTTCCCTAATGAGGAACCATGGGAATCTGAGGCTCAAAATGAGACCATAGAGATTCCATTGGATTTACTTCTGCCATTCATGAGCTCTGATGAGTATTCTTCCTCTGAAGAGGATGAGTATGTCACTGAAGAGCGGGTTGCTAAATACCTTGGAGCAATCATGAAGCTAAATGACAAGTTATTTGGCAATGAGACTTGGGAGAATGAACCTCCTTTGCTCACCAAAGAACTGGATGACTTGTCTAGGCAGAAATTACCTCAAAAGAGACAAGATCCTGGAAAGTTCTCAATTCCTTGTGCCATAGGCACCATGACCTTCAAGAAGGCCTTGTGTGACCTAGGGTCAAGTGTAAACCTCATGCCTCTCTCTGTAATGGAGAAGCTAGGGATCTTTGAGGTACAAGCTGCAAGAATCTCACTAGAGATGGCAGACAATTCAAAGAAACAAGCTTATGGACTTGTAGAGGATGTTCTGGTAAAGGTTGAAAACCATTACATCCCTGCTGATTTCATAGTTCTAGACACTGGGAAGTGCATGGATGAATCCATCATCCTTGGCAGACCCTTCCTAGCCACAGCAAAGGCTGTGATTGATGTGGACAGAGGTGAATTGATCATTCAAGTGAATGAAGAATCCTTTGTGTTTAAGGCTCAAGGATATCCCTCTGTCACCATGGAGAGGAAGCATGAAGAGCTTCTCTCAAAACAGAGTCAAACAGAGCCCCCACAGTCAAACTCTAAGTTTGGTGTTGGGAGGCTACAACCAACTTCTAAGTTTAGTGTTGAACCCCCACATTCAAACTCTAAGTTTGGTGTTGGGAGGTTCCAACATTGCTCTGAGTATCTGTGAGGCTCCATGAGAGCCTTCTGTCAAGCTACTGACATTAAAGAAGCGCTTGTTGGGAGGCAACCCAATGTTATATTTTATCTATTTTCCTTTGTTATTTTATGTTTTCTGTAGGTTAATGATCATGAGAAGTCACAAAATCAAGTGAAAAAGCAAAAACAGAATGAAAAACAGGAAGAAAAATAGCACACCCTGGAGGAAGAACCTACTGGCGTTTAAACGCCAGTAAGGCTAGCAGATGGGCGTTTAACGCCCAGTCTGGCACCATTCTGGGCGTTTAACGCCAGAAAGGGGCACCAGACTGGCGTTAAAAGCCAGAAAAGGGCAAGCACTTGGCGTTAAACGCCAGAAATGGGCACCAGCCCGGCGTTTAACGCCAGAATCGGCTCAGAACGCATTTTTGAATGCCATTTGGTGCAGGGATGACTTTTCCTTGACACCTCAGGATCTGTGGACCCCACAGGATCCCCACCAACCCCCACCACCCTCTTTCTTCTTCACCCATTCACCAATCACCTCAATACCTCTTCCCCAAAAAACCCTTCACCTATCAAATCCCACTATTCTCTTCACCACTCACATCCATCCTTCATAAAACCCCACCTACCTCACCATTGAAATTCAAACCACTTTCCCTCCCAAACCCACCCTCACATGACCGAAACCTACCCCTCTTTTCTCCCTATATAAACCCATCTTCACCCCTTCATTTTCACACACACTAAACACTACTTCTCCCCCCTTTGGCCGAACCACAAAGCCATCTCCCTCTCCTCCATTTTCTTCTTCTTCTACTCTCTTCTTTCTTCTTTTGCTCGAGGACGAGCAATCCTTTTAAGTTTGGTGTGGTAAAAGCATTGCTTTTTGTTTTTCCATAACCATTTATGGCATCCAAGGCCGGAGAAACCTCTAGAAAGAGGAAAGGGAAGGCAAAAGCTTTCACCTCCGAGTCATGGGAGATGGAGAGATTCATCTCAAGGGTGCATCAAGACCACTTCTAGGAAGTTGTGGCCTTGAAGAAGGTGATCCCCGAGGTCCTTTTCAAACTCAAAAATAGTGAATATCCTGAGATCCGACATGAGATTCGAAGAAGAGGTTGGGAAGTTCTTACCAACCCCATTCAACAAGTTGGAATCTTGATGGTTCAAGAGTTCTATGCCAATGCATGGATCACCAAGAACCATGATCAAAGTGTGAACCCGGACCCAAAGAATTGGCTCACAATGGTTCGGGGGAAATACTTAGATTTTAGTCCGGAAAATGTAAGATTGGTATTCAACTTACCCATGATGCAAGGAGATGAACACCCTTACATTAGAAGGGTCAACTTTGATCAAAGGTTGGACCAAGTCCTCACAGTCATTTGTGAAGAGGGCGCCCAATGGAAGAGAGATTCAAGAGGGAAGCCGGTTCAATTGAGAAGGCATGACCTCAAGCCCGTGGCTAGGGGATGGTTGGAGTTTATCCAACGCTCAATCATTCCCACTAGCAACCGGTCCGAAGTTACTCTAGACCGGGCCATCATGATCCATAGCATCATGATTGGAGAAGAAGTAGAAGTTCATGAGGTTATAGCCCAAGAACTCTATAAGGTGGCGGACAAGTCCTCTACCTTGGCAAGGTTAGCCTTTCCTCATCTCATTTGTCACCTCTGTTATTCAGTAGGAGTTGACATAGAAGGAGACATCCTCATTGATGAGGACAAGCCCATCACTAAGAAAAGGATGGAGCAAACAAGAGACCCCTCTCATCATGAAATCCCTGAGATGCCTCAAGGGATGCACTTTCCTCCACAAAACTATTGGGAGCAAATCAACACCTCCCTAGGAGAATTGAGTTCCAACATGGGACAACTAAGGGTGGAGCACCAAGAACACTCCATTCTCCTCCATGAAATTAGAGAAGATCAAAGAATCATGAGAGAGGAGCAACAAAGGCAAGGAAGAGACATTGAGGAGCTCAAGCACTCCATAAGACCTTCAAGAGGAAGAACAAGCCGCCATCACTAAGGTGGACCCGTTCTTTAATCTCCTTGTTCTTTATTTTTCTGTTTTTCGAATTTTATGCTTATGTTTATCCATGTTTGTGTCTTATGATCATTAGTGTCTTAGTGTCTATGCCTTGAAGTTATAAATGTCCTATGAATCCATCACCTTTCTTAAAATAAAAAATTGTTCTTAATTGAAAAAGAGAAGAATTGCATGAATTTCAGATTTTATAACAGATTAATTATTTTGATGTGGTGGCAATACTTTTGTTCTCTGAATGTATGCTTGAACAGTGCATATGTCTTTTGAATTTCTGGTTCATGAATGTTAAAGTTGTTGGCTCTTGAAAGGATGATGAAAAAGGAGACATGTTACTGAGGATCTGAAAAATCATAAAAAATGATTCTTGAAGTAAGAAAAAGCAGTGAATACAAAAAAAAAAGAGAAAAGAAGAAGCGAAAAAAAAAAACGAAAAAAAGAAGGGAGAAAAAGAAAAAGAAAGAAAAAGAAAGAAATAAAGTTGTGATCCAAGGCAAAAAGAGTGTGCTTAAGAACCCTGGACACCTCTAATTGGGGACTCTAGCAAAGCTGAGTCACAATCTGAAAAGGTTCACCCAATTATGTGTCTGTGGCATGTATGTATCCGGTGGTAATACTGGAAGACAGAGTGCTTTGGGCCACGGCCAAGACTCAATAAGTAGCTGTGTTCAAGAATCATCATACTTAACTAGGAGAATCAATAACACTATCTGGATTCTGAGTTCTAAAGAAGCCAATCATTCTGAATTTCAAAGGATAAAGTGAGATGCCAAAACTGTTCAGAGGCAAAAAGCTAAAAGCCCCGCTCATCTAATTAATACTGATCTTCACAGATGTTTTTGGAGTTCATTGCATATTCTCTTCTCTTTTATCTTATTTGATTTTCAGTTGCTTGGGGACAAGCAACAATTTAAGTTTGGTGTTGTGATGAGCGGATAATTTGTACGCTTTTTGGCATTATTTTTAGTATGTTTTTAGTATATTTTAGTTAGTTTTTAGTATATTTTTATTAGTTTTTAGTTAAAATTCACTTTTCTGGACTTTACTATGAGTTTGTGTGTTTTTCTGTGATTTCAGGTATTTTCTGGCTGAAATTGAGGGACCTGAGCAAAAATCTGATTCAGAGACTGAAAAGGACTGCAGATGCTGTTGGATTCTGATCTCCCTACACTCGAAGTGGATTTTCTGGAGCTACAGAAGCCCAATTGGCGCGCTCTCAATGACTTTGGAAAGTAGACATCCTGGGCTTTCCAGCAATATATGATAGTTCATACTTTGCCCAAGATTTGATGGCCCAAACCGGCGTTCAAAGTCACCTTCAGAATTCCCAGCGTTAAACGCCGGAACTGGCACCAAAGTGGGAGTTAAACGCCCAAACAGGCACAAAAGCTGGCGTTTAACTCCAAGAAGAGTCTCTACACGAAAATGCTTCATTGCTCAGCCCAAGCACACACCAAGTGGGCCCGGAAGTGGATTTTTATGTCATTTACTCATCTTTGTTATTCTTAAGCTACTAGTTCTCTATAAATAGGACCTTTTACTATTGTATTTACATCTTGGGATCATTTTTGATCTTAGGATCATCTTTGGACATCTAGTTCTTAGATCATTGGGAGGCTGGCTTCACGGCCATGCCTAGACCTTGTTCTTATGTATTTTCAACGGTGGAGTTTCTACACACCATAGATTAAGGTGTGGAGCTCTGCTGTACCTCGAGTATTAATGCAATTACTATTGTTCTTCTATTTAATTCAGCTTGTTCTTGTTCCAAGATATCACTTGTTCTTCAAATTGATGAATGTGATGATCCGTGACACCCATCATCATTCTCACCTATGAACGTGTGACTGACAACCACCTCCGTTCTACCTTAGATTGGGTGAATATCTCTTGGATTCCTGATACACGACGCATGGTTGATCGCCTGACAACCGAGCGCTCGCCTGACAACCGAGCCAGCCATTCCGTGAGATCAGAGTCTTCGTGGTATAGGCTAGAACTGATGGCGGCATTCAAGAGAATCCGGAAAGTCTAAACCTTGTCTATGGTATTCTGAGTAGGATTCAATGATTGAATGACTGTGACGTGCTTCAAACTCGCGATTGTGGGGCGTTAGTGACAGACGCAAAAGAATCACTGGATTCTATTCCGACATGATCGAGAACCGACAGCTGGATAGCCGTGCCGTGACAGGGTGCGTTGAACATTTCCACTGAGAGGATGGGACGTAGCCACTGACAACGGTGAAACCCTTGCATAATGCTTGCCATGGAAAGGAGTAAAAAGGATTGGATGAAGACAGTAGGAAAGCAGAGAGACGAAAGGGACAAAGCATCTCCATTCGCTTATCTGAAGTTCTCACCAATGAATTGCATAAGTATCTATATCTTTATCTTTATGTTTTATTCATCATCTATACCCATTTGAGTCTGCCTAACTGAGATTTACAAGGTGACTATAGCTTGCTTCATACCAACAATCTCCGTGGGATCGACCCTTACTCGCGTAAGGTTTATTACTTGGACGACCCAGTGCACTTGCTGGTTAGTTGTGCGAAGTTGTGTTTATGCCATGGTATTGAGCACCAAGTTTTTGGGGCCATTACTAGAGATTATTTGAGTTGTAAAAAGTAGTGATCACAATTTCGCATACCATAGTGCTAAGTAAGGAGGATGAAGGTCAAATAGTGGGTGAAAAGGAGGAATTGAAAAAGCAAGAAAAAGAGGCCCCTACACCAAGTGAAATCCCAATTAATAAGGCACAAGCCTAAGGCTCCATACCCATAGAGGCTACTAAAGGTGACAAGGAACATGCAAACTCACTCCCAAAGAAAGCAATACAAAATCATGCAGAAGAAAAAGAGGAAGCCAATCAAGAGAGTCCACACTCTAATGAAGTAGAGAGTTGCATAAAGGGTGAGTTCATTGAACCACCAATTCAAGAAGCTCTTGATGAAGAAGACACTCCAACCATCACACAACAACCAAGTTTTGAAAACAAAGAAGTGAAGGCATTCAACAAAAGCACCAAAGAGAGGATGGTGACCAAGAAAAGAAAGATAATATCCATCAAGAAGAGGTCAACCAAAAGCCATCCCACCCCTACTCCAACAAGCAAAGCAAACCAAGAAAACAACAAAAGAAAGCTTGCTGGGAGGCACTCAAAATAGGGGATATCAACTTGCTCTTCTCTCTCCTTGAGGTCATTCCTCTTAACAAACTGGAAGAAGAGAAAGAAAGTTGAGAACAACATGCCAAGCTAATGACATTAAAAGAGTGCTTGTTGGGAGACAACCCAACCATAGGTAACATTTTTGTTCTTTGCTTTGTTTATCTTCAATAATTTGGTATATGATTGCATTCTAAGTTTGGTGTTGCTATGCAACAATTTGATTTCTAAAGCTTTACTGGGTACTTGCATCATTCTAAAATGAAGGTGTCACACTAAGTTTGGTGTTGCCACTTACCTTTCATGCAAAGTACCATGCACACACCACTTATTGATACAATCATATTGCCTGTGTTTCTCTCTTGTGCCTTTATTATATCCTTAATTTGGCTTGCCTAAGCACATGCATCACTAACACTCCATTATTTAAGACATTTATGAACTATCATAAACCCCATCACTACTGTTTTATTTGTTGCTTAAGGACAAGCAATCATTCTAAGTTTGGTGTGGGAAGGGGAAGAATAGGAGGAAAGTGACAACAATAATGAAGATGAACTACAAGGTGGTAAAGTTTCTTTTTGTCTTATTTGTTTCCAGTACATTTAAATTGCATGGTTGTCTTCTATTTTCTCTGTATGCATGTTTGTTGTGAGTAAGCATAGCTTGATTGTTGAATTGTAACATGTGCTATGTTATCATAATTACCATCTTGAATTTTGTGAGTTCAAAAGCAATTTAGTTTCACGATCATAAACAAACAAGGTCATTAAAGAAGAACTTAGCATGGGCATATAAGTATTGGAAGGCTAGCATGAGTATTGTTGCTCAATTGCATTTGAATTTGTTTAATTGAAGTTTTCATCTAGGACATTTTATGAAATTTTTGAAATCATGAAAACCTTAAAGAAGCAAATGCAACTAAGGCAAGAAAAAGAAAAGGGAAAGAATGAGAAAGCTGAAGGCTCTAAGTACCAATGACAATTCATTTGTTAAGTATTTGTGGTGTTTGTGTATTAAGCAAAAAGCTTGAAAACAAAACACTTAGAGTCAAGGCTAGGCTCAAGTGCAAAAGCACTCCCTCAAAGTTCAAGGTTCTGAGCATCAATGATTAGAGAATAAAAAAAAAAAGAAACAAATGAGCATAAAGAGTCCTCTAATTAAATGCTTGTGGTGCTTATGTATCAAGTGGTAATACTTGAAAACAAAGCATTTAGAGTCGTAGCTTTCAACACATGGTGCAAAGCACCCAAAAAGTTAAGCTAAGAAAAGAATGAAAAGCTTGTTTCAAGGATGGAACATAAAGAAAAAGATTTCATAAACTGAGCTAGATAGAAGCAACAATCATTTGAATGTCTTTTGTGATTGTAGCATGCATAAGAAACTAGCCAACCATGAATATAAAAATTGCTACTTTTCTCACCTTGGTTTGTCGAACTCTATTGCATGATTCTTTATTTGCTTGGGGACAAGCAAAGTTTAAGTTTGGTGTTGTGATGACTGTGCATCATGTACCCTTTTCTTATCTAAAAGGACCATAAAAAGAGCATAATCTCATTTATCAATGCAATTTCATGAACTAAGTGATATATATTATGGTACATTGCTTTGAAATGGGTTTGTGTTGAATTTCAGGTGAAAAGAGCAACAAAAAGGGAAGAAAATAACATATGAAGCTGGGCGTGCTACTTGAAGCTATGGGCATGGCACGCCAAGCCAACATTCCAGCAAAGAAGGTTGAAGAATTTCACATGGGTGTGCCACTTGGAGCTCTAGGCGTGGCACGCCAAGTTGTAAAGCCAAGTCTCAAAGAGGGCATGCCACTTGGTGCTATGGGCGTGGCATGCCAAGTTTGTGAAGCTAAGATGTCAAAGAGGGCATGTCACTTGGTATTTTGGGCATGGCACGCCAGGCTTAAGTTCTAGAGGAGTGATTTTGAGCCCCACTATGGGCGTGACACGCCAAGAAGTGGGCGTGGCATGCCGAGGCATAAGCCAGCCTGACCTCCTCTCATTCAAATGAAAATATCCTGAGTTACAAAACTCTAAATGGGGTGATTCTAGTGCCATTAGAAAGTAGACATCCAGGGCTTTCCAACCATATATAACACTTTATGATGGACACTGGAATTGATGAAGATATTGACCCCGAAAACACAGAGAGCAAAAGACATCACTGTTGAGTTACCAATCTGACATCTTCTTCTTCAAAGGGACATAACTTGAGTTGTAGAGGTTCAAATGAGGTGATATTAGTGGCGTTGGAAAGCTGACATCAATAGCTTTCTAACAATATATAATACTTTAGGGTGAATGATGAGAGAACTTTTGCATGGTCTAGAATTCAAAATAAATTCCCGTTGCAAGTATAGCTTCTAAACCAACAAAAGTCCTTTCATACAAACGTTTTGGTTGTCACAAGTAACAAAGCCCTTTTTAAAATTGATAACCGAGTATTTAAACATCGGGTTGTCTTCTCAAGGAATTGCAGGGAGGTATGTTCTTATTATTGGTTATGAAAAAGTGTGTTTTGGGGTTTTGGATTAAGGTAAAAAGTTAGTTGAATGACAAGTAAAATAAAATAATAATAACTATAAAATAAAGCTTTGGCAAGGTACAAGAACTGGAAGTCCTATCCTTATCAATTGTGATGAGAATTGGATTTTAATCCCACTTAGTTAACCTTTACTAAACAAAGGAAGGTCAAGTGGACTAATTAATTTGATACCTAAAGTCCTAGTCTTTCCGTTGGAAAGACTAGAGTTATTGGAACTCAAATTAATTAGCAACTCCCAATTTTAACCACTGCTTTATTTGATAGCTCAAGCGTTACCAATTACTCAATCAAAGTCAAAAGGGAAAAATCCAAATTATTTATATTATAAATAAAAGAAACAAATCATAGATCTGAAAATACCTCAAATTATATTAAATATAAAATCAATCCAAACATAAAGAGTTCATAAACTAAATTGAGAAAATAAAAGGAATATTGAACCTGTGATTGAAGAAGATGAATTCCTAATCCTAATCCTAATCCTAAGAGAGAGGAGAGAACCTCTCTCTCTAAAAACTACATCTAAAACTAAAATTATGAATTATGAGAGCATGTTGAGTCTCTGCATGTTCCCTGACTTTAATCTGTGTTTTTGGGCCAAAAACTGGGTTGAAATGTGGCCCAAAATCTCTGCCAGCGACTTTTGTAATTCTGCAGATCGCGCATGTCACGCGTCCGCGTCGTCCACGCGTTCGCATCACTTAGCATTTCTCGTACCACGCGTGCGCGTCGTCCACGCTTTTGCGTCGTTCATGCAGCTTCCAATCCGCGCGGTCGCGTCAGGCATGCGAATGCGTCACTCTGATTTCTTCCATTTCGCGTGGTCGCGTGAGCCATGCGACCGCGTGATTTCTCGCTGGTCATCTCCTCAATTCCTTGTGTTCCTTCCATTTTTGCACACTTCCTCTTTATTCTCTAAGTCATTCCTGCCCTATGAAGCCTGAAACGCTTAACACACAGATCAAGGCATCGAATGGTAATAAGAGAGATTAAGATTAGCTAAATCAAGACCAAAGAAGCATGTTTTCAATCATAGAACTAAACTAGGAAGGAATTGTAAAATTATGCAAATCATATGAATAAGTGGGTGAAAAGCTTGATAAAATCATTCAATTAAATACAATATAAACCATAAAATAGTGGTTTATCAACCTCCCCACACTTAATCATTAGCATGTCCTCATGCTAAACTCAAGGAGACAAAATAAATGAATAGGGAAAGGCAAGACTCATGCAATGCAGCCTATGAATGTGAATGCAACTACATGCAAAATGTTTCTACCTACTTGGTAAAAAAAGTAAATAAATCATTCAAGAACAAATATGAACTGGATTTCACTAATTCAAATCATACAATGAAAATAAGTAAACTTGTAAGAAGATAGCTCATAAAAGCAGGGAACATAGAATCAAGCATTGAACCCTCACTGGTAGTGTATATCACTCTAATCTTTCAAGTGTCTAGGGTCAATCACTCTATTCTTCCCTACTCATGCTTTCTGAACTTTGTCCTTCATCTAACCAATCAACAAATATTTAGTATACCCATGCACACATCATGAGGTCTTTTCAAGGTTGTAATGGGGCTGAGGTAAAGGTAAGGAGGTATGTATAAGGTTAAGTGAGCTAACAAAGTGAATCCTTGATTAGTCTAAGATCTCACCTAACATATACATATTTTATAAAATTTAAAATTCTTTACCTAGCTACCCAAATTTTTCCCACTTTTGTATTACATGCTCATGTATCAAACTTATTTTTGAATTTTGTCCCATGTGCATTGCTTTATTTTGCATTTGGGGAATTCTTTTATATCCCCTTTATTTAAACACTGAATTTTTTTTATACGCACATGGTAATTTAATTACATTGATTTCACATGAGCATGCTTCCCAAAAATTTTTATTTTAAAATATCTTTATTCTTTTCAACTTTCTACCTTGTTTCTATCATCCATGTTCCCATAAGGTTTCCCCACACTTAAACAATTACATAATTTCTATCTTAAGCTAACCAAGGATTCAACTTGGGATTTTTATTTTGTTTTTCTGCTTAAGGCTAGTAATGTGGTTATAAAACAAGGGAGAATTTAAAAGCTCAAGGGGGTTAACAAGGGTGATGTAGAAGGTAGGCTTTATTTGGGATAAGTGAGCTAAAATCAAACAATGGCCTCAATCATATGCAAGCATGTAAATATACTAAACAATGGAAATATAGAATGGAACAAAGCAAAGAGTACAATCGTAGAGAAGAAAACACACAAGAAAAAAATATTATGGTTAAATAATGTAACCGTACAATTAAGCTCAAAATCTCACAGGCTGTGTGTTCTTTGGCTCAAAAACCATGTTCCAAATACAACTTCAAACAAATTTAACATATAAATTTTTTTCTCAATTTAAATTAGTGAAATACTATAAAAATTTCTTGAAAATAAAATATTACTTCAACCAAGTAGTAACTAAATGCATAAAATCAAACAAACATGCAATCAAATATGCAAATGCAATAATGAATAAACAAAGAAAATAAAACAATGGTGTTGAAAAGAAGAAAATAGCTAACCCATAGAGATCGGTATCGACCTCCCCATACTTAAAGATTGCACCGTCCTCAGTGCATGCTAAGATATACAAGTGGACGGGTTGCTTCAACTGGGGCTCTTTTTGTTCCTTTCCTTGCTGGTGATTTGGGAGTAGCTTTCTCTTTACCCTTCTTGGTGGCCATCCTGAAAAGGGAAAAAGAAAGTAACTTTTAGAGCTAAGGGTTAGAGCAAGGAAGAGAGCGGGAAAGGTGGTAATCAATGCACAATAAAGAAGAATGACGTTAACACACGCTCATGAGTACATGTAAAAAGTCATCAATGGAAAATAGCTAGTGCATATGATAACAAGTGAATGCAAGGTATTTATTGGCATGCTGGCAAAGGCATGAGTAGCATAGATCAAGCATTCAATGTCCAAGTTAGATTACCAAGTCTTTCAAACTAACAACATGTTTGTAATAACAATTATATTTAATTAATAAAATATAAAAAGGGTTTTGTGAAAGTATTAAATTGAAAGTATTAAAAGAAATCTTAAAAATAGTGCACAATGCCATACGGGCGTTTTCACAAACACATAGCATGCATGGTAAATAAGCTATTTGAAAGTATTAAATTGAACATTCAAGCAACCCTTTAAAAAGTAATATATAATTGTCAAATAATCCACAAAATTATAGAAAAAACAATGACCCAAATAAAATTCCAACACTAATGAAAATAATGCAATGAATGAAAGTATGCAATTAAGTAAAAGAAAATGAAAGATAAGAAGAATGAGAAGGGAAAGAAGGGAAGAAGAAGTAAGTAAGAAAGGAGGGAGGAAAAATTAGGATTGGGGAAGAAAAGATAAAATATTTTGGCATATTAGGTTAAGGTGTGCGACGCTGGCGACGCGGTCGCGTGGGTGACGCATCCGCGTGGTGCGCAATAAGGTCAGACGACGCGGACGCATGGGTCACGCGATCGCGTCACTTGATTTGTGCTAGTGGCACGAGTGCAACCTCGCATTCGCCCAACTCTCTGTTTGAATTGCATTTTGCCAAAAATCTGGGTGACGCGGTGGCGTGGGTGACGCGATCGCGTGGATGGCCATTTTTGAAAGACGACGCGGTCGCACGGGTGACGCGTTCGCGTGGGAGGGCTTGGGCTTCTAGCACGATTCCAGCCCAATTCCAGCACAACTTTCGGCCATGCACCTTTTTGACGTCGATTTTTATGGCACGCGGCCGCGTGGGTGACGCGGTGGCGTGGGAGGCCAAAGTTCCACATGACGTAGTCGCATGAGCGACGCGGTCACGTGGGGTCAAATTATGCTAATGGCGCGCCTCCAGCCATGCTTTTGCGTGACTCTCTGTTCAATTCTTTTCTTCCCAACGCACTAGTGACACGGACGCGTCAGCGACGCTGCCGCGTCGCGTGTGTGTTTTCCCTTTCTTTTTTTTATTATGCAACTATGCAGTATGCAATATGCAGTGTTAATGTAGATGCTATGAAAACTTCCAGGTTCAATGAAAATAAAATAAAATAAAAAAATAAACAACACGAAATAAAATTGAAAAAGAACGATCATACCATGGTGGGTTGTCTCCCACCTAGCACTTTTAGTTAAACTCCTTAAGTTGGACCTTTGGTGAGCTCCCTGTTACGGTGGTTTATGCTTGTACTGATCTAGGAATCCCCACCAATGTTTGTACTTCCAGTAGCCTCCGGGGTCCCAAACTAAACATGTAAAGCCCTTAAGATGCTTCAAACAGATTCTTAGGCTCCCGGGGTGACAAATGTCAGAACAGATTTCAGGATCCCAAACCTTACTTTTACACCCGTTTTTGTCTCTCTGCATTTTTCCAGCCGGGTGAAAGGTGATCTGAATTCTCACTGCAGCGACCAAACAGCTTCCTAGACCCATTCAGTTGAGCTTTACACCAACCTTTGCGTTTAAACTTAAAGCTTCCAACCATAATGAACCTTGCAGGACAATTCTTACCACTGGCCATCTTCCGCTTACTCTTAATGTCACAAAGAGCTCTAAGTTGACTGATGAGCGGATAACTTATACGCTTTTTGGCATTATTTTTAATATATTTTTAGTATGTTTTAGTTAGTTTTTATTATATTTTTATTATTTTTTAGTTAAAATTCACTTTTCTGGACTTTACTATGAGTTTGTATGTTTTACTGTGATTTCATGTATTTTCTGGCTGAAATTGAGGAACCTGAGCAAAAATCTGATTTAGAGGCTGAAAAGGACTGCAGATGCTGTTGGATTCTGACCTCCCTTCACTCGAAGTGGATTTTCTGGAGCTACAGAAGCCCAATTGGAGCGCTTTCAAGTGCGTTGGAAAGTAGACATCCTGGGCTTTCCAGCAATGTATAATAGTCTATACTTTGCTCGAGATTTGATGGCCCAAACCGGCGTTCTAAATCAGCTCAAAACTGCCCGGCGTTAAACGCCGGAACTGGCACACGATTGGGAGTAAACGCCCAAACTGGCACAAAAGCTGGCGTTTAACTCCAAGAAAAGTCTCTACACATGAAAGCTTCAATGCTCAGCCCAAGCACACACCAAGTGGGCCCGGAAGTGGATTTTTATGTCATTTACTCATTTCTGTAAACCCTATGCTACTAGTTCTCTACATATAGGACCTTTTACTATTGTATTCTTATCTTAGTGGCTATCCTTGAGTAGTTTTATGCTATCTTAGATCATGGGGCTGGCCTCATGGCCATGCCTAGACCTTGTTCTTATGTATTTTCAATGGTGGAGTTTCTACACACCATAGATTAAGGTGTGGAGCTCTGCTGTACCTCGAGTATTAATGCAATTACTATTGTTCTTCTATTCAATTCAGCTTATTCTTGTTCTAAGATATTCATTCGCACCCAAGAACATGATGAATGTGATGATTATGTGACGCTCATCATCATTCTCACTTATGAACGCGTGCCTGACAACCACTTCCATTCTACAAGCAAACAAGGCTTGAATGCTTATCTCTTGGATTCCTTAATTAGAATCTTCGTGGTATAAGCTAGAATTGATGGCGGCATTCAAGAGAATCCGGAAGGTCAAAACCTTGTCTGTGGTATTCTGAGTAGGATTCAAGGATTGAATGATTGTGACGAGTTTCAAACTTCTGAAGGCTGGGCGTTAGTGACAGACGCAAAAGAATCACTGGATTCTATTCCAACCTGATTGAGAATGGACAGATGGTTAGCCGTGCTGTGACAGAGCGCGTTGAACATTTTCACTGAGAGGACGGGACTGTAGCCACTGACAATGGTGATGTCCAACATACAGCTTGCCATGGAAAGGAGTAAGAAGGATTGGAAGAAGACAGTAGGAAAGCAGAGAGACAGAAGAGACAAAGCATCTCCAAACGCTTATCTGAAATTCTCACCAATGAATTACATAAGTATCTCTATCTTTATTTTATGTTTTATTCATATATCATCCATAACCATTTGAATCTGCCTGACTGAGATTTACAAGATGACCATAGCTTGCTTCATACCAACAATCTCCGTGGGATCGACCCTTACTCGCGTAAGGTTTATTACTTGGAGGACCCAGTGCACTTGCTGGTTAGTTGTGCGAAGTTGTGAAATTATGTTTAGACCATGGTATTGAGCACCAAGTTTTTGGAGCCATTACCGGGGATTGTTTGAGTTGTGAAAAGTAAAGATCACAATTTCATGCACCAAGTTTTTGGCGCCGTTGCCGGGGATTGTTTCAAGTTTGGACAACTGACGGTTCATCTTGTTGCTTAGATTAGGTATTTTTTTTCAGAGTTCTTATAAATGAATTCTAGTGTTTCAAGGTGATGTTCTTATCATCACCAAAGCTGATTGATTCTCATCAATTTAGCTCTTGAATGTAATGTCCTGCTGAACCTTGGCTAGCCATGTCTAATTTCTTTAGACTGAAGCTTTAGACTAACATTGCATGATTCCTGGAATTCTCATTAAGAATTTTGATATCTTTATTTTCTGTTCCACTTAATTTTCGAAAAATCCAAAAAAATTACAAAATCATAAAAACCAAAAATATTTTATGTTTCTTGTTGAATCTAGTGTCTCATTTTAAGTTTGGTGTCAATTGCATGTTTCTATTCTTCTTGCATTTTTTTCGAATTCATTCATGTGTCTTAATTGATCTTCAAGTTGTTCTTGATGATTTTCTTGTTCTGATCTTTAAATTCTCTTGTCTTGTGTGTTTTGTTGTTTCTCATATGCATTCTCATTTTGTTAGTGTCAATAGTATACAAACTTCTAAGTTTGGTGTCTTGCATACATTGTTTATTTGATCTTAGTTGCATTTTGATTATTCCTCATCATTAAAAATTCAAAAAAAAAATTTTATTTGTGTCTTTTTCAAGTCCATGATATAGAGAATTGAAGATTCAGAACATACAGCAGAGGAATTACACAGAAAAAGCTGGGCGTTCAAAACGCCCAGTGAAGAAGGAAGACTGGCGTTTAAATGCCAGCCAGGGTACCTAGCTGGGTGTTTAACGCCCAAAAGGGTAGCATTTTGGGCGTTAAACGCCAGAATGGATACCATTCTGGGCGTTTAACGCCAGGATGGCACAAGAGGGAAGATTTTGTTTTTAACTCAAATTTTTTTTCAAGTTTTCAAAATTTTTCAAAATCAAATATTTTTCAAATCATATATTTTCAATCATATATTTTCAAAATCAATTTCTTTCCATTTTCAAAAATACTTGCTAACAATTAATGATTTGATTCAACATTTCAAGCATGTTGCCTTTTCTGTTGAGAAAGGTTTAATGTCTGAATCATATCTTTTCTTGTTAGCCAAGTCATTAATTTTAAAAATCAAATCTTTTTAAATCATATCTTCTTAATCACATCTTTTTAAAACCATAACTTTTCAATCATATCTTCTTAATCACATCTTTTTCAAAATAGTTTTCAATCATATCTTTTTTATTTCTAATTTCAAAATCTTTTTCAAAAATCACTTAATTTCATTTTCACTCTTTGTTTTCGAAAATCAATTAGTATTTTATTAAAATGTTTTTAAAACCTTTTTAATTTTCAAAAATTTCTTCCCCTCTTCTCACATCCTTCTATTTATGGACTAATACTCCTCCTTAATCCACAATTCGAACTCCATCTTTCTTGATAAGTTCAAATTCCTTTACATCTTCCTTCTATTTTTCTTTTCCTCTGACACCTCAAGGAATCTCTATACTGTGACATAGAGGATTCCATATTTTCTTGTTCTCTTCTCTTTCATATGAACAGGAGCAAAGACAAAAGCATTCTTGTTGAGGCTGACCCTGAACCTGAAAGGACCTTTAAGCGAAAGCTAAGAGAAGCTAAGGCACAACTCTCTGTAGAGGACCTAACAGAAATATTCAAACAAGAAGAACCCATGGCAGCCGAAAACAACAACAATACCAACAATGCAAGGAAGGTGCTGGGTGACTTTACTGCACCTACTCCCGACTTCTATGGGAGAAGCATCTCTATCCCTGCCATTGCAGCAAACAACTTTGAGCTTAAGCCTCAATTAGTTTCTCTAATGCAACAGAATTGCAAGTTCCATGGACTTCCATTGGAAGATCCTCATCATTTTTTAGCTGAATTCTTGCAAATCTGTGACACTGTCAAGACCAATGGGGTTGACCCTGAGGTCTACAGACTTATGCTATTCCCTTTTGCTGTAAGAGACAGAGTTAGGATATGGTTGGACTCAGAACCTAAAGAAAGCCTGAACTCTTGGGAAAAGCTAGTCAATGCCTTCTTGGCAAAGTTCTTTCCACCTCAAAAATTGAGTAAGCTTAGAGTAGAAGTCCAAACCTTCAAACAGAAGGAAGGTGAATCCCTCTATGAAGCTTGGGAAAGATACAAACAATTGATTAGAAAGTGTCCCCCTGACATGCTTTCTGAATAGAGCATCATAGGTATCTTCTATCATGGTCTGTCTGAACTGTCCAAGATGTCATTGGACAGCTCTGCTGGAGGATTTCTTCATCTGAAGAAGACGCCTGCAGAAGCTCAAGAACTCATTGAAATGGTTGCAAATAACCAATTCATGTACACTTCTGAAAGGAATCCTGTGAACAATGGGACGAATCAGAAGAAAGGTGTTCTTGAGATTGATACTCTAAATGCCATATTGGCTCAGAACAAAATATTGACTCAGCAAGTCAATATGATTTCTCAAAGTCTGTCTGGAATGCAAGCTACACCAGGCAGTACTAAGGATGCTTCATCTGAAGAAGAAGATTATGATCCTGAGAACCCTTCAATGGAAGAGGAGAATTACATGGGAGAACCTTCATGGAGAAATCATCCAAATCTCTCATGGAAGGATCAACAGAGACCTCAACAAGGTTTCAACAACAATAATGGTGGAAGAAACAAGTTTAGCAATGGTAAGCCTTTTCCATCATCTTCTCAGCAACAGACAGAGAATTATAAGCAGAGCCACTCTGACTTAGCAACCATGGTCTCTGATCTAATCAAAGCCACTTAAAGTTTCATGCCTGAAACAAGGTCCTCCATTAGGAATTTGGAGGCATAAGTGGGTCAGCTGAGTAAGAAAGTTACTAAACTCCCTCCTAGTACTCTTCCAAGCAATACAGAAGAGAATCCAAAAGGAGAATGCAAGGCCATTAATATGACCCACATGGCCGAACTTGGAGAGGAGGAAGAGGCAGTGATCGCCACTGAGGAAGACCTCAATGGACGTGCACCGGCCTCCAATGAGTTCCCAAATGAGGAACCATGGGAATCTGAGGCTCATAATGAGACCATATAGATTCCATTGGATTTACTTCTGCCATTCATGAGCTCTGATGAGTATTCTTCCTCTGAAGAGGATGAAGATGTCACTGAAGAGCAAGTTGCTAAGTACCTTGGAGCAATCATGAAGCTAAATGACAAGTTATTTGGTAATGAAACTTGGGAGGATGAACCCCCTTTGCTCACCAAAGAACTGGATGACTTGACTAGGCAGAGATTACCTCAAAAGAGACAGGACCCTAGGAGGTTCTCAATACCTTGTACCATAGGCACCATGACCTTTAAGAAGGCTCTGTGTGACTTAAGGTCAAGTATAAACCTCATGCCTCTCTCTGTAATGGAGAAGCTAGGGATCTTTGAGGTACAACCTGCAAGAATCTCACTAGAGATGGCAGACAATTCAAGAAAACAAGCTTATGGACTTGTAGAGGATGTTCTGGTAAAGATTGAAGACCATTACATCCCTGCTGATTTCATAGTCCTAGAGACTGGGAAGTGCATGGATGAATCCATCATCCTTGGTAGACCCTTCCTAGCCACAGCAAAGGTTGTGATTGATGTTGACAGAGGTGAACTGATCATTCAAGTGAATAAAGAATCCTTTGTGTTTAAGGCTCAAGGATATCCCTCTATAACAATGGAGAGGAAGCATGAAGAGCTTCTCTTAAAACAGAGTCAAACAGAGCCCCCACAGTCAAACTCTAAGTTTGGTGTTGGGAGGCCACAACCAACTTCTAAGTTTGGTGTTGAACCCCCACATTCAAACTCTAAGTTTAGTGTTGGGAGGTTCCAACATTGCTTTGAGTATCTGTGAGGTTCCATGAGAGCCCACTGTCAAGCTACTGACAATAAAGAAGCGCTTGTTGGGAGGCAACCCAATGTTATTTTTATATATTTTCCTTTGTTATTTTATGTTTTCTGTAGGTTGATGATCATGGAAAGTCACAAAATCAATTGAAAAAGCAAAAACAGAATGAAAAATAGAAAGAAAAATAGCACACACTGGAGAAAAACCTTGCTGGCGTTTAAACGCCAGTAAGGGCAGCAAATGGGCGTTTAACGCCCAGTCTGGCACCATTCTGGGCATTTAATGTCAGAAAGGGGCACCAGACTGGCGTTAAACGCCAGGAAAGGGCAAGAAGTTGGCGTTAAACGCCAGAAATGGGCACCAGCTCGGCGTTTAACGCCAGAATTGGCATAAAGGGCATTTTTGCTCGCCACTTGGTGCAGGAATGAATTTTCCTTGACACCTCAGGATCTGTGGACCCCACAGGATCCCGACCTACCCGACCTCTCTCTCTCTCTTCTTCTTCACCATTCACCAATCACCTCAACACCTCTTCCCCAAAAACCCTTCACTTATCAAATCTCACTATTCTCTTCACCCCTCACATCCATCCTTCATAAAACCCCACTTACCCTACCATTCAAATTCAAACCACTTTCCCTCCCAAACCCACCCATAATGGCCGAACCCTACCCCTCTCTCCAATCCTATATAAATCCATCTTCACCACCTCATTTTCACACAACCTAAACACTACTTCTCTCCCTTTGGCCGAACCACAAAACCACCTCCATCTCCTCCATTTCTTCTTCTTCTACTCTCTTCTTTCTTTTTTTGCTCAAGGACGAGCAAACCCTCTAAGTTTGGTGTGGTAAAAGCATTGCTTTTTGTTTTTCCATAACCATTTATGGCATCTAAGGCCGGAGAAACCTCTAGAAAGAGGAAAGGGAAGGCAAAAGCTTCCACCTCTGAGTCATGGGAGATGGAGAGATTCATCTCAAGGGTGCATCAAGACCACTTCTATGAAGTTGTGGCCATGAAGAAGGTGATCCCCGAGGTCCCTTTGAAACTCAAAAAGAGTGAATATCCGGAGATCCGACATGAGATCCGAAGAAGAGGTTGGGAAGTTCTTACCAACCCCATTCGACAAGTCGGAATCTTAATGGTTCAAGAGTTCTATGCCAATGCATGGATCACCAAGAACCATGATCAAAGTGTGAACCCGGACCCAAAGAATTGGCTTACAATGGTTCGGGAGAAATGCTTAGATTTCAGTCTGAAAAATGTAAGGTTGGCATTCAACTTGCCCATGATGCAAGGAGATGAACACCCTTACACTAGAAGGGTCAACTTTGACCAAAGGTTGGACCAAGTCCTCATAGACATTTGTGAAGAAGGCCCTCAATGGAAGAGAGATTCAAGAGGAAAGCCGGTTCAACTGAGAAGGCATGACCTCAAGCCCGTGGCTAGGGGATGGTTGGAGTTTATCCAACGCTCAATCATTCCCACTAGCAACCGGTCCGAAGTTACTATAGACCGGGCTATCATGATTCATAGCATCATGATTGGAGAGGAAGTAGAAGTTCATGAGGTTATAGCCCAAGAAATTTATAAGGTGGCGGAGAAGTCCTCTACCTTGGCAAGGTTAGCCTTTCCTCATCTCATTTGTCACCTTTGTTATTTAGTTGGAATTGACATTGAGGGAGACATCCTCATTGATGAGGACAAGCCCATCACTAAGAAAAGGATGGAGAAAACAAGAGATCCCACTCATCATAAAATCCCTAAGATGCCTCAAGGGATGCACTTTCCTCCACAAAACTATTGGGAGCAAATCAACACCTCCCTAGGAGAATTGAGTTCCAACATGGGACAACTAAGGGTGGAGCACCAAGAACATTCCATTCTCCTCCATGAAATTAAAGAAGATCAAAGAATCATGAGAGAGGAGCAACAAAGGCAAGGAAGAGACATTGAGGAGCTCAAGCACTCCATAAGATCTTCAAGAGGAAGAACAAGTCACCATCACTAAGGTGGACCCGTTCTTTAATCTCCTTGTTCTTTATTTTCTTGTTTTTCGAAAAATCATACTTATGTTTATCTATGTTTGTGTCTTATGATCATTAGTGTCTTAGTGTCTATGCCTTAAAGTTATGAATGTCCTATGAATCCATCACCTTTCTTAAATGAAAAATGTTCTTAATTGAAAAAGAGAAGAATTGCATGAATTTTGAATTTTATAACAGATTAATTATTTTGATGTGGTGGCAATATTTTGACTTATGAATGTATGCTTGAACAGTGCATAAGTCTTTTGAATTTGTTGTTCATGAATGTTGGCTCTTGAAAGATTGATGAAAAAGGAGACATGTTACTGAGGATCTGAAAAATCATAAAAATGATTTTTGAAGCAAGAAAAAGCAGTGAATTAAAAAAAAACGAAAAAAAAGGGAAAAAGAAAAAGAAAAAGAAAAAAAATAATGAAGTCGTGATCCAAGGCAAAAAGAGTGTGCTTAAGAACCCTGGACACCTCTATTTGGGGACTCTAGCAAAGCTGAGTCACAATCTGAAAAGGTTCACCCAATTATGTGTCTGTGGCATGTATGTATCCGGTGGTAATACTGGAAGACAGAGTGCCTTGGGCCATGGCCAAGACTCATAAAGTAGCTGTGTTCAAGAATCATCAAACTTAACTAGGAGAATCAATAACATTATCTGGATTCTGAGTTCCTATAGAAGCCGATCATTCTGAATTTCAAAGGATAGAGTGAGATGCCAAAACTGTTCAGAGGCAAAAAGCTAAAAGCCCTGCTCATCTAATTAACAATGATCTTCATAGATGTTTTTGGAATTCATTGCATATTCTCTTCTTTTTATCCTATTTGATTTTCAGTTGCTTAGGGACAAGCAACAATTTAAGTTTGGTGTTGTGATGAGCGGATAATTTATACGCTTTTTGGCATTGTTTTTAGTATGTTTTTAGTATGTTTTAGTTAGTTTTTATTATATTTTTATTAGTTTTTATTTAAAATTCACTTTTCTGGACTTAACTATGCATTTGTGTGCTTTTCTGTGATTTCAGGTATTTTCTGGCTGAAATTGAGGGACCTGAGCAAAAATCTGATTCAGAGGCTGAAAAGGACTGCAGATGCTGTTGGATTCTGACCTCCCTGCACTCGAAGTGAATTTTCTTGAGCTACAGAAGCCCAATTGGAAAGCTCTCAACTGCGTTAAAAAGTAGACATCCTGGGCTTTCCAGCAATTTATAATAGTCCATACTTTGCCCGAGATTTCATGGCCCAAACCGGCGTTCCAAATCAGCTCAAAACTGCCCGGCGTTAAACGCCGGAATTGGCACAAGAATGGGAGTTAAACGCCCAAACTGGCACAAAAGCTGGCGTTTAACTCCAAGAAAAGTCTCTACACATGAAAGCTTCAATGCTCAGCCCAAGCACACACCAAGTGGGCCCGGAAGTGGATTTTTATGTCATTTACTCATTTCTGTAAACCCAAGGCTACTAGTTCTCTACATATAAGACCTTTTACTATTGTATTCTTATCTTGGTAGCTATCCTTGAGTAGTTTTATGCTATCTTAGATCATAGGTCTGGCCTCACGGCCATGCCTAGACCTTGTTCTTATGAATTTTCAACGGTGGAGTTTCTACACACCATAGATTAAGGTGTGGAGCTCTGCTGTACCTCGAGTATTAATGCAATTACTATTGTTCTTCTATTCAATTCAGCTTATTCTTGTTCTAAGATATTCATTCGCACCCAAGAACATGATGAATGTGATGATTATGTGACGCTCGTCATCATTCTCACTTATGAACGCGTGCCTGACAACCACTTCCGTTCTACAAGCAAACAAGGCTTGAATGTTTATCTGTTGGATTCCTTAATCAGAATCTTCGTGGTATAAGCTAGAATTGATGGCGGCATTCAAGAGGATCCGGAAGGTCTAAACCTTGTCTGTGGTATTCTGAGTAGGATTCAAGGATTGAATGACTGTGACGAGCTTCAAACTCCTGAAGGCTGGGCGTTGGTGACAAACACAAAAGAATCACTGGATTCTATTCCAACCTGATTGAGAACCGACAGATGATTAGCCGTGCTGTAACAGAGCGCGTTGAATATTTTCACTGAGAGGACGGGACTGTAGCCACTGACAACGGTGATGCCCAACATACAGCTTGCCATGGAAAGGAGTAAGAAGGATTGGAAGAAGACAGTAGGAAATCAGAGAGACGGAAGGGACAAAGCATCCCCATACGCTTATCTGAAATTCTCACCAATGAATTACATAAGTATCTCTATCTTTATTTTATGTTTTATTCATAAATCATCCATAACCATTTGAATCTGCCTGACTGAGATTTACAAGATGACCATAGCTTGCTTCATACCAACAATCTCCGTGGGATCGACCCTTACTCGCGTAAGGTTTATTACTTGGACGACCCAGTGCACTTGCTGGTTAGTTGTGCGAAGTTGTGAAATTATGTTTAGACCATGGTATTGAGCACCAAGTTTTTGGAGCCATTACCGGAGATTGTTTGAGTTGTGAAAAGTAAAGATCACAATTTCGTGCACCATTGACCATCCGTCTCCAGTAACCCATATTCAAGTGGAATTAGAAAGCTAAGGGATATGAATTTTACCCTCTTGAATGTTGTGAAGGATGATGGCAACTTAGGGGGAGGTATTTTTAATGAAATTGCAAGCTCCACTCCCTTTTGCTCTTCTCTGATAATTACCACCTCTTTGCAAGTTTCTTCAATTTCAACCTCTTCCTCTTGGTAGCTTTCTTCCAATTCAATCTCCTCTTCATTGCTTTCCAAGGGCATGGGAGGTTGTGCTTCTTCTTCTTGAATCTCCATCTCTTGATCAACCTCTTCCAAGTCTTCAACTGTGATATGCCTTGGAGGTTGTACACCCTCCTCAGTATCAATTTCAAACGTCTTGGAAGGGGGTTCTATGACTGGACTTTCCCATGGAGGTTCTGCATCTCCTAAATCTTTACCCACTTCTTCTTCTTCAATAATTCTGGCTTCCTCCACTTGTTCCAGTACAAAGTCATGCTCCGTACCGTTCACTGGAGTTTCTAGTATCTCCTTCATGCTACGTTCTTCATTAGATTGTCCATATGAAGCCATGGGGGTTCCTTGAGTGTCCGAACGTCGGGAAGCTAATTGAATTATCGCTTGCTCCAATTGACGAATGGTTGCCTGAAATCGATCCACTGTTTCCTCGAAACGATCCTTTGTCTCTTGATGCGCTCGGCTTTCATAAATGGGATCATAGTGCTCTTGGATTGATGGACATGGAGATGGTGAATATTGAAGTGGTGGTTCTTGGGAGTAATTGGGTTGGAATTAGGGTGGTTCTATATATGGTTCATATGGCTCATAAGGTGGTTGGTATGGTGGTTGAGGGTTAGGGTCATATGGAGGTGAATGGTGGAAAGGGGCTTGTAAGTGTGGTGGTTCAAAGCTATGTTGAGAAGGGGGTTCATAGGCATATGGTGGTGGTTATTGATAATCGAAAGATTGCTCACCATAGCCATTGCCTTGATATGCATCACAGAATGGTTGTTGATAGTCCATTGGAGGTGGTTGTTGCCATGAGGGTTGATAAAATCCTTGTGGCTCCTTCCATCTTTGATTGTTCCAACCATGGTGCATGTTGTCATTATAATCTCCTTTTCCTGCAACATAATTATACCCAGACTCATAGCCAAAGGGGTGAGAGTTCATAGTGGTGAGAGAAAATAAAAACAAAAACTAACAAAAAGAAAATATTTTGAAAAAGAGATGATTTAAAAAAAATTGAAGTTTGAAAAATAAGATAAGATAAGATAAAAATTTTAAAATAAAAATCTGAAATATTTTTTTTTAAATATTTACAATAACCAATAATAAGGCACACGTTTGCAATTTCCCGGCAACGGCGCCAAAAATTGATGCGGGCAGAAATTGGCGAATTAAAAATTATTAAAATATATACGTTGCAAGTATAGTTCTTAACTCGCCAGAAATCCACTTATCAATTTAGAAAGGTGTCACAGAAATTTAATATTAAAATACTGGGTGTATGAATCCCAGGTCGTCTCCCAACGAGTTGCAGAAAAGTGTGCTATTTTATTAATCAGATGTTTTCAAAAAGGTTTGAGTTGAGTAAACAGGAAATTAAATTGGAGAATTTGAATAATGTAAATAAAAGCCTTGATTGGGAGTCGATTAGTTGGAAGCCCCATTATTGTTGGATTACTCTCTAGATTAATTGATAATTAAAGGTTATCCTGTTTAGTTATCCCTTACTAGGTAAGGGAAAGTCAAACAAGTTGGAATGCTACGTCTGTTCACAAGTTGCAACCCACTTAATTAAAAGGGATTGGTGTTAGTGACTAGAGGGCAATCCAACAATAAACCCAATTACAATCTTTCTTTTAAGCTTTCCAACTCAAGGGTTCCTTTCAATCAACTCCCCATCAAGTTAGGGAACTACTCGCTCATTGTGAATGTAAAATTCATAACATATGAAAAGGAATTAAAGAAAGACATTGTAAATAAAAACCAAAGTAATCAATTAAAAATAAAAGTAATCCTTGTATTAAATAATCCTAAAAATATTCCAATGGTAAAATTAAACAAAGCAAAGGACATGGAAGAGTAAAGCCAAGTAAAGAAAACAAACTAGAATGACGAAGTCTTGATGAGGTAATAACTCTTCTAAGTATCCCAATGCAAAAAGTGGTAGAAAAATAAAATCCTAAGAACTACGAATGTGTAGAGAGAAAAACCTAGAGGAGGAGTAAAAACTAGATCTAAAACTAAAACTGTCTAGAATTAATTGTTGTCCCTGGTTTCTGTGTAACGACCCAATTTCTGGTACGTCATGATCATACTAGAAACTGAGCGCTACCAACTTGTCTACCTAATTATTATTTATTATTGATTATATGAGCCTGATTCGTTGTTAAAAGCGTAGTTATTTTATGAGGTACTTTTTTTTTTTGAAAACATTTGGATTAACAAACAGTATCATTCATAATCAATTCACAACTAATAATATATAAAACAGTTACAAACAACCACACATAAATACATCACAAGTAGTTGACAACATTCGGTGATTCAGCCTTTATTAGAATATAGACTGTTAGTTAGAACACCCCTAGATATAGCTAGATAATAACTATATACATATATATACATACAACATCCCAGGTCCTGACCTGTTCAAGAGGTCCCTAAGCTGGCACCCAGGCTAGCCTAGACTCTATACTCACCTAGTCCCTCTAAACTACTAAAGCGAGGGAAAGTACGTTCTAAGTCTTCAAAACTCAAGTCAGGTGGAACATCATCAAAAGGTAGAACATCATTTGTTACTCCTCTGCACGATCAGACATTGCCATATGACGTCTCTCTGGTACCTCATCAAGTAGCCACACAACAGGAGTCTCGTACACAGGATTTAGGTTAAAGTTCATGTACAAACAGGGGGCGGACATTGGCTGGTCTCACAGTATATACATATAAACAGAGAATGGGATTCACCTTAGACTCAGAAGACTACCTAGAGCGGAATCCTTTTTGCAAACGGTCGTCAGCAAACTACGGAAAGAAACTCTTGCTTCCATCTGAAGGGGGAAGGGAGAGAGCAGGGGTAAGAACTGGGGAGTTCTTAGTAGGGCCGGGGTTATTAGTTACGTTCATTAATTTTGTGTTGTTTAGCAGTCTAATAGCAGAATATAGAGAAGTAGTAAACAGAAGATAGATAAATAGAGAAAATAGAGAAAATAGAAAAAAATCACAAATAGAAGAATACAAGAAAGTAAAACACAGACACAAACTCAGATAATAGAATACAAACAAAGAAAGCATACATTCATGCAACAATCATAATAGATAAAATGCACAACCAAGTATGATGCATGTCTAGCCCTAGTGCAGGTAATGAGCTCATCTGTCGGTTACATACCCGCTCCCGACGTTACCCAACAACCTCTGTCTGGATAAGGATTTTCTGTTGGCAATACCCACTGCAAGCAACCTTTGTCTTGCAGGGTATCCACTGCAAGCAACCTTTGTCTTGTAGGGCGGCACTTATTAGCCGATATACGCCCAACACACTCACTGTAAGCTACCTTTGACTTACAAGAGCAACAACACACTCACTGTAAGCAAACCTCTGTCATACAGGAGCAATAACACACTCACTGTAAGCAACTTCTGTCTTACAGGAGCACACTAATCTTGATACCTCTGTAAGCAACCTCTGTCTTACAGCAAAGCATTATAGCAAGGTATCCCAGGAAAGCGTTCTCAGTGGTCGTACCACCATCTATCTGACTGCCTTCACGCAGCAGATCATCACATAATCATTATCATTACCATCATTCATTATTAGTCTCGTTATTCATCATCACTTTCACATTCTTATACATTACCTCTTTCTTTCTCTGTTCAATCACAACATAACAACTTTCTATAGGTGAACTTCAGCCTATAGAAATGGCACCTCTGTAAGTGAACTTCGGCTTACAGAAAAGGCGCCCATGTCAGTGAACTTCGGCTTACAGGTATCATAACTCTCTGTAGGTGAACTTCGGCCTACAGGAGCAACACCCTGAGATGCACAATTGATATTCACTGTAGGTGAACTTGGGCCTACAGGACCTCTAGGGCCAATGGAAAAGCAGCAGATGAACATACAACAGAACATCGTGCCACAAGGCTTAACTCTTTATTCTTATACTCTTCTCCTATATTCTTTTTGTTATATTACTCTTTTCTCATTATCTCTTTACTCTGTTCTCTGTATCTCTTTACTCTGCTCTAGTTACTCTTTTCTCTGCTTAACGTATGTATTTAAAGCTTATGTAAATCTCGGTATGAATAGTTCGCCTGTCCCAAGTATAGGTTCATTAAGTCTACACTGAAACAGTTTTACTTTTCATATAATACTTAACCCTAGTCACAACTCAAGGACTAACTATGTTGCCCTAGTTCGTTCACTAATTCTATCTGTTTTTCTGTCATTAAAACATTACAGACTTTTTCTTCGATTTTTATCTTTTCTTTAACTTTTTATCTTTTCTTTATCTTTGCCTCACTAACATGTTATTACCACTCCCTAAGTGTTTTATGAAGGTAATTATGAGATTCTGCACTTAAAGTTGTCTTTCTAAAGCTTTTACAGAAAACTGCCTTTTCTGCATTATTTTATTATTTTTTATTAAAATATTATTTTTAATTAAATATTATTATCTAATATTTTAATATTATTTATTATTTTATTAATATATTTTCGAAAATTAACTTTACTTTAACCTTTAACCTTTAAAATTCACTTTTTACCACCCGTAACTTTTAATATTTCTACTTTTACCACCCTAACTTTCAGAAATTACCAGACAACCCCTAAAACACCAAAAATTTTACTTCCTTGCCCTTTTTAAGATCTAAGGCCTGTTCTTCATTGTTCTTCATCACACTCAAAGTGTTCTTCATGTTCTTCATAAATTCTTCAGATTCTTTCTCTGTTTTTACCCGTTTTTCAGTCTTTTCAGCAACCGATTTTTACTATAATTCATAATAAATTAGCAGCCACTAAAACCCATCTTTTCTACATGATTTCAACACAAATTGAACCTCAATTTAAGTTTAGGGTTTCGTTTTTCCCAGCTGCCCAAGAACATGAACTTTAAAGCTTAAATTTCATCAAATTTCATCAGAATTTCACCAAATTTTCACCAAGAATCAATCATATATGCAACCAATTTTTAGCAAAACCAAATAATACAACATTCACTCATCTCAAACACAAATAATCAAGATTAATTTCGTGACACCCTACCTGGTTTTGCTGCTCCTAATTCAGTTAAACTTTCAGGTGGTCCTTAAGCACTTTTTCCTCCTAAATCACATCAAGAACAACTTTAAATCCAAAAACCCTCAACTAACCAAATCTCACTCAGCATGTTAGGAAGTGATTTCTAACCTTAGACTTTCTGGAAAGTCACGTTTCTTGGCCCTCAAGTCAAGTTAAGCATGATTCCTAAGGAAAAACACCAAGAAAATACATGTTTTGCATGGTTTTCCTTGAAAACCGAATTGAAGAGGGAGGGAGACAGCCATCTCACCTTATTTCCAGCCTTGATAAGTCACATGGTTATGTAGAGGAAGAATAGAGGATCATTTTGGTGAAATCGGAGTTTTGATTTGAGTTTTGGTTCAGAAGAAATCAAGCTTTGAAGATCAAGTGTTCATGAAAGTTTCTCTCTTTTCTCTCTTGTTATTTTCGTCCAAAATGAATAAATGAGACAGCCTTGGAGGTCTTGGGGGTGTAAGGTAAGTTTTGATTGGTTGGCTTGGAGGTGGATTAAAATAATATTAAAATATCTCAGGTGTATAACTACTAAAACTAGATGTATCGGAACACTTGTAAAAACATCTCTAAAAATTATTTTCTGAGCTAATAGCATAAATGACACTAGTAACATATTTAATATGAGAATAAAACATGTATGATGAGGCCTTAGCATTGCTAAAGTCATCAGAGAGTGCTGGTGCTAAGCTGCACCAGTAAACCGTAAATCCGGTTAAACCGATTTTCTGTTTTTAACTAAAACAGACCAAGTAACCTTATAATATCATTCAAGCATTTTCTAATACTAATATAATGATAATATTATACTATTATCTCTCTCCTCTCATGAATCGAGTCTGGTTTGTCAAATAGAGACTATTTACGAAAAATCAGAATCAAAACTGCCAACCGACACAGTTCAAAAACTAGGTTCTTCGTGACCGCGTTATCGAGCTTGCCTCGGAAAAGGTTCTAGCTTAAGGATGACTGGTGGACGAAATTGTGATCACGTGCTCTTTGTACTTGTATGAAATTTAATAATTGGCTCTATTTGAATTCACAACTCCGTTCAACTAACCAGCAAGTGTACTGGGTCGTCCAAGTAATAAACCTTACGCGATTAAGGGTCGATCCCACAGAGATTGTTGGTATGAAGCAAGCTATGGTCACCTTGCAAATCTCAGTCAGGCGGATTCAAGGATAATTGGATTATTAGTTTAAATTTGATTAATAGAACAAATAGAAAATAAAAGGGATAGAAATACTTATGTAAATTAATAGTGGGAATTTCAGATAGGTGTTTGGAGATGCTGTGCTCCTCTTGAAACTCTACTTCACTACTCACTCTTTCTTCAATCCTTCTTACTCCTTTCCATGGCAAGCTGTATGTAGGGCATCACCATCATCAATGGCTACTTTTAATCCTCTCGAGAAAATGGTCCTATGTGCTGTCACTGCATGGCTAATCGTCTGGAGGCATCACCCTTGTTGATAGCTACATCCCATCCTCTCAGTGAAAATGGTCCAAATGCTCTGTCACACCATGGCTAATCATCTATCGGTTCTCAATCAGGTTGGCGTAGAATCCATTGATTCTTTTGCGTCTGTCACTAACGCCCAGCCTTCAAGAGTTTGAAGCTCGTCACAGTCATTCAATACCGGAATCCTACTCGGAATACCACAGACAAGGTTAGACTTTCCGGATTCCCGGGATCCTACTCGGAATACCACAGACAAGGTTAGACTTTCCGGATCCCCATGAATGCCGCCATCTATCTAGCTTATACCACGAAGATTCTATTGGGGAATCTAAGAGATATGCGCCCGGCCTAAGGTAGAACGGAAGTGGTTGTCAATCACGCGCGTTCATAGGTGAGAATGATGATGAGTGTCACGAATCATCACATTCATCAAAGTTAAGTGTAACGTATATCTTGGAATAAGAATAAAAGAGAATTGAATAGAAAGTAATAGTAATTGTATTGAAACTTGAGGTACAGCAGAGCTCCACACCCTTAATCTATGGTGTGCAGAAACTCCACCGTTAAAAATACATAAGTAAAAGGTTCAGGCATGGCCGAATGGCCAGCCCCCCAAACGTGATCACAGGATTCGAAATACAATCCACGATGAGATTATGATAGTAAAAAGTTCTATTTATAATAAACTAGCTCCTAGGGTTTACATGAGTAAGTAATTGATGCATAAATCTACTTCCGGGGCCCACTTGGTGTATGTTTGGGCTGAGCTTGATCTATCCACGAGCTGAGGCTTTTATTGGAGTTGAACTCCAAGTTATGACGTGTTTTGGGCGTTCAACTCCGGATCATGACGTGTTTCTAGCGTTTAACTCCAGACAGCAGCATGTACTTGGCGTTCAACGCCAAGTTACGTCGTCAATTTCCGAATAAAGTATGGACTATTATATATTGCTGGAAAGCTCTGGATGTCTACTTTTTAACGCCGTTAAGAGTGCGCTATTTGGAGTTCTGTAGCTCCAGAAAATCCATTTTGAGTGCAGGGAGGTCAGATTCCAACATCATCAGCAGTCCTTTTGTCAGCCTTTTTCAGAGTTTTGCTCAAGTCCCTCAATTTCAGCCAGAAATTACCTGAAATCATAGAAAAACACACAAACTCATAGTAAAGTCCAGAAATGTGAATTTAACATAAAAACTAATGAAAACATCTCTAAAAGTAGCTTGAACTTACTAAAAACTACCTAAAAACAATGCCAAAAAGCGTAAAAATTATCCGCTCATCACAACACCAAACTTAAATTGTTGCTTGTCCCCAAGCAACTGAAAATCAATTAGGATAAAAGGAAGAGAATATACTATAAATTCCAAAATTTCAATGAATATTAATTCTAATTAGATGAGCGGGACTTGTAGCTTTTTGCTTCTGAATAGTTTTGGCATCTCACTTTTTCCTTTGAAGTTCAGAATGATTGGCTTCTCTAGGAACTTAGAATTTTGGATAGTGTTATTGACTTTCCTAGTTAAGCATGTTAATTCTTGAACACAGCTACTTATGAGTCTTGGCCGTGGCCCTAAGCACTTTGTTTTCCAGTATTACCACCGGATACATAAATGCCACAGACACATAACTGGGTGAACCTTTTCAGATTGTGACTCAGCTTTGCTAGAGTCCCCAGTTAGAGGTGTCCAGAGCTCTTAAGCACACTCTTTTTGCTTTGGATCACGACTTTAACCACTCAGTCTCAAGCTTTTCACTTGGACCTTCATGACACAAGCACATGGTTAGGGACAGCTTGATTTAGCCGCTTAGGCCTGGATTTAATTTCCTTGGGCCCTCCTATCCATTGATGCTCAAAGCCTTGGATCCTTTTTACCCTTGCCTTTTGTTTTTAAGGGCTATTGGCTTTTTCTGCTTGCTTTTTCTTTTTCTTTTTCTTTCTATTTTTTTCGCCACTTTTTTTTTTCGCTAGCTTCTTCTTTTTCACTGCTTTTTCTTGCTTCAAGAATCAATTTCATGATTTTTCAGATCATCAATAACATTTCTCTTTGTTCATCATTCTTTCAAGAGCCAACAATTTTAACATTCATAAACAACAAGATCAAAAATATGCACTGTTCAAGCATTCATTCAGAAAACAAAAGTATTGTCACCACATCAATATAATTAAACTAAATTCAAGGATAAATTCGAAATTCATGTACTTCTTGTTCTTTTGAATTAAAACATTTTTCTTTTAAGAGAGGTAAAGGATTAATGGAATTTATTCATAGCTTTAAGACATGGTTACTACACACTAATGATCATGAAATAAAGACACAAAACATAGATAAACACAACATAAAAACCGAAAAGCAGAAAGAAATAAGAACAAGAAATGAGTCCACCTTAGTGGCATCTTCTTCTTGAAGGACCAATGATGTTCTTAAGCTCTTCTATGTCCCTTCCTTGCCTTTGTTGCTCCTCCCTCATTGCTTTTTGATCTTCTCTTATTTCATGGAGAATGATGGAGTGCTTTTGTCCTTATTCCTGCTCATATGAAAGAGAAGAAAACAAGAAAAGAAAGAGGAATCCTCTATGTCATAGTATAGAGATTCCTTTATGTTAGTAGAAGAAGAAAGGGGAGGAGAGTGAAGAAGAATGGGTTCGGATATTTAGATGAAGAGAGGTGAAGAGAAGTGTTAGTAAATAATTAAATAAATAGAAGAGGAGAAGGGATAGTGAATTTCAAAAATAAATTTTTTTTTTAAAAAAGGAGTTAGTAATTTCGAAAATTGGATAAGAAATAAGATTAAATTTAAATTAAAAATAATTAAATTAATTAAAAAGAATTTTGAAAAAGGATGAGATATTTTCGAAATTAGAGAGGGAGAAGTAGTTAGTTGGTTTTGAAAAAGATAAGAAGCAAACAAAAAGTTAGTTAGTTGATTGAAAAATATTTGAAATTTTAATTTTAAAACGATAAGAAGATAAGAAGATAGATAAGATATTTTTTTTTTGAAATCAAATTTTTTAAAAAGATAAAATTTTGAAAAAGATAAGATAAAAAGATAAGATTTTTAACAAAAAGATATTTTGAAAAAGATTTAATTTTTAAAATGACTTAACTAACAAGAAACTACAAGATAAGATTCTAGAATTTAAAGATTGAACCTTTCTTATCAAGAAAGTAACAAACTTCAAATTTTTTGAACCAATCACATTAATTGTTAGCTAATTTTCGAAAATTAGATATAAAAGATAAGAAAAAGATTTTTGAAAAATAATTTTTAAAATTTTCGAAAAATAGAAAAAAATGAAAAAGATATGATTTTTGAAAAAGATTTTGAAAAGATAAGATTTTTAAAATTGAAAATTTGACTTGACTTGTAAGAAACAACTAATTTTTAAAATTTTTTTGACCAAGTCAACCCAAAATTTCGAAAATTTGGAGAAAATTAAGGAAAATATATTTTTTTGAATTTTTTGAATTTTTAATGATGAGAGAGAAAAACATAAAAATGACCCAAAACATGAAAATTTTGGATCTAAACACATGATGCATGCAAGAATAATATGAATGTCAAGATGAACACCAAGAACACTTT
This sequence comes from Arachis stenosperma, assembly GCF_014773155.1. Lineage (NCBI taxonomy): Eukaryota > Viridiplantae > Streptophyta > Magnoliopsida > Fabales > Fabaceae > Arachis > Arachis stenosperma. Next base: position 92,316,245 of record NC_080381.1, on the reverse strand, counting down.
GAAGATCATGATGAACATCAAGAACATATTTTTGAAAAATTTTTGATGCAAAGAAAACATGCAAGACACCAAACTTAGAAATTTTTCATGTTTAGACTCTATGAATGCAAGAATGCATATGAAAAACACCATACAACACAAAACAAGAAAATATGAAGATCAAACAAGAAAGTTCATCAAGAACAACTTGAAGATCATGATGAATGCAATGCATGAATGCATTTTTCGAAAATTTTATGCAAGAAAAAGATGAACATGCAATTGACACCAAACTTATGACTTGACACAAGACTCTAACAAGAAACACAAAATATTTTTTGATTTTTTTTTTTATGAATTTCTAAATTTTTTTTTGTATTTTATTTGATTTTTTTTTTCGAAAAACATATATGAAAAAGAAAATAAGAAATTCAAAATTTTTAATATGAATTCCAAGAATCATGCAATGTTAGTCTAAAGCTTCGGTCAAGGAATTAGACATGGCTTAATAGCCAGCCAAGCTTTTGTAAAAGCTCCGGTCCAAAATACTAGACATGGCCAATGGCCAGCCAAGCTTTAGAATACATAGTTCAAGCATGTGAAGAGGAAGCCTCAGTCCAAAAGAATTTAGACATGGCTTTACAGCCAGCCAGGCTTCAACATGTTTCATGAAGCTCCAGAATGCATAGTAAAAAAAAATTTTTGAATAATTTTCGAAAATAGGGAGAAGATTTTGAAAAGATTTTCGGAAAAAAAATTTTATTTTTAAAATAAAAATTACCTAATCTGAGCAACAAGATGAACCGTCAGTTGTCCATACTCGAACAATCCCCGGCAACGGCGCCAAAAACTTGGTGGACGAAATTGTGATCACATGCTCTTTGTACTTGTATGAAATTTAATAATTGGCTCTATTTGAATTCACAACTCCGTTCAACTAACCAGCAAGTGTACTGGGTCGTCCAAGTAATAAACCTTATGCGATTAAGGGTCGATCCCGCAGAGATTGTTGGTATGAAGCAAGCTATGGTCACCTTGAAAATCTCAGTCAGGCGGATTCAAGGATAATTGGATTATTAGTTTAAATTTGATTAATGGAACAAATAGAAAATAAAAGGGATAGAAATACTTATGTAAATTAATAGTGGGAATTTCAGATAGGTGTATGGAGATGCTGTGCTCCTCTTGAAACTCTACTTCACTACTCACTCTTTCTTCAATCCTTCTTACTCCTTTCCATGGCAAGCTGTATGTAGGGCATCACCATCATCAATGGCTACTTTTAATCCTCTCGGGAAAATGGTCCTATGCGCTGTCACTGCACGGCTAATCGTCTGGAGGCATCACCCTTGTTGATAGCTACATCCCATCCTCTCAGTGAAAATTGTCCAAATGCTCTGTCACAGCACGGCTAATCATCTGTCGGTTCTCAATCAGGTTGGAGTAGAATCCATTGATTCTTTTGCGTCTGTCACTAACGCCCAGCCTTCAGGAGTTTGAAGCTCGTCACAGTCATTCAATACCGGAATCCTACTCGGAATACCACAGACAAGGTTAGACTTTTCGGATCCCCATGAATGCCGCCATCTATCTAGCTTATACAACGAAGATTCTGTTGGGGAATCTAAGAGATATGCGCCCGGCCTAAGGTAGAACGGAAGTGGTTGTCAATCACGCGCGTTCATAGGTGAGAATGATGATGAGTGTCACGGATCATCACATTCATCAAAGTTAAGTGTAACGTATATCTTGGAATAAGAATAAAAGAGAATTGAATAGAAAGTAATAGTAATTGTATTGAAACTTGAGGTACAGCAGAGCTCCACACCCTTAATCTATGGTGTGCAGAAACTCCACCGTTAAAAATACATAAGTAAAAGGTTCAGGCATGGCCGAATGGCCAGCCCCCCAAACGTGATCACAGGATTCGAAATACAATCCAGGATGAGATTATGATAGTAAAAAGTTCTATTTATAATAAACTAGCTCCTAGGGTTTACATGAGTAAGTAATTGATGCATAAATCTACTTCCGGGGCCCACTTGGTGTATGTTTGGGCTGAGCTTGATCTATCCACGAGCTGAGGCTTTTATTGGAGTTGAACTCCAAGTTATGACGTGTTTTGGGCGTTCAACTCTGGATCATGACGTGTTTCAAGCGTTTAACTCCAAACAACAGCATGTACTTGGCGTTCAACGCCAAGTTACGTCGTCAATTTCCGAATAAAGTATGGACTATTATATATTGCTGGAAAGCTCTGGATGTCTACTTTTTAACGCCGTTAAGAGTGCGCTATTTGGAGTTCTGTAGCTCCAGAAAATCCATTTTGAGTGCAGGGAGGTCAGATTCCAACAGCATCAGCAGTCCTTTTGTCAGCCTTTTTCAGAGTTTTGCTCAAGTCCCTCAATTTCAGCCAGAAATTACCTGAAATCACAGAAAAACACACAAACTCATAGTAAAGTCCAGAAATGTGAATTTAACATAAAAACTAATGAAAACATCTCTAAAAGTAGCTTGAACTTACTAAAAACTACCTAAAAACAATGCCAAAAAGCGTAAAAATTATCCGCTCATCACAACACCAAACTTAAATTGTTGCTTGTCCCCAAGCAACTGAAAATCAATTAGGATAAAAGGAAGAGAATATACTATAAATTCCAAAATTTCAATGAATATTAATTCTAATTAGATGAGCGGGACTTGTAGCTTTTTGCTTCTGAATAGTTTTGGCATCTCACTTTTTCCTTTGAAGTTCAGAATGATTGGCTTCTCTAGGAACTTAGAATTTTGGATAGTGTTATTGACTTTCCTAGTTAAGCATGTTAATTCTTGAACACAGCTACTTATGAGTCTTGGCCGTGGCCCTAAGCACTTTGTTTTCCAGTATTACCACCGGATACATAAATGCCACAGACACATAACTGGGTGAACCTTTTCAGATTGTGACTCAGCTTTGCTAGAGTCCCCAGTTAGAGGTGTCCAGAGCTCTTAAGCACACTCTTTTTGCTTTGGATCACGACTTTAACCACTCAGTCTCAAGCTTTTCACTTGGACCTTCATGACACAAGCACATGGTTAGGGACAGCTTGATTTAGCCGCTTAGGCCTGGATTTAATTTCCTTGGGCCCTCCTATCCATTGATGCTCAAAGCCTTGGATCCTTTTTACCCTTGCCTTTTGTTTTTAAGGGCTATTGGCTTTTTCTGCTTGCTTTTTCTTTTTCTTTTTCTTTCTATTTTTTTCGCCACTTTTTTTTTTCGCTAGCTTCTTCTTTTTCACTGCTTTTTCTTGCTTCAAGAATCAATTTCATGATTTTTCAGATCATCAATAACATTTCTCTTTGTTCATCATTCTTTCAAGAGCCAACAATTTTAACATTCATAAACAACAAGATCAAAAATATGCACTGTTCAAGCATTCATTCAGAAAACAAAAGTATTGTCACCACATCAATATAATTAAACTAAATTCAAGGATAAATTCGAAATTCATGTACTTCTTGTTCTTTTGAATTAAAACATTTTTCTTTTAAGAGAGGTAAAGGATTAATGGAATTTATTCATAGCTTTAAGACATGGTTACTACACACTAATGATCATGAAATAAAGACACAAAACATAGATAAACACAACATAAAAACCGAAAAGCAGAAAGAAATAAGAACAAGAAATGAGTCCACCTTAGTGGCATCTTCTTCTTGAAGGACCAATGATGTTCTTAAGCTCTTCTATGTCCCTTCCTTGCCTTTGTTGCTCCTCCCTCATTGCTTTTTGATCTTCTCTTATTTCATGGAGAATGATGGAGTGCTTTTGTCCTTATTCCTGCTCATATGAAAGAGAAGAAAACAAGAAAAGAAAGAGGAATCCTCTATGTCATAGTATAGAGATTCCTTTATGTTAGTAGAAGAAGAAAGGGGAGGAGAGTGAAGAAGAATGGGTTCGGATATTTAGATGAAGAGAGGTGAAGAGAAGTGTTAGTAAATAATTAAATAAATAGAAGAGGAGAAGGGATAGTGAATTTCAAAAATAAATTTTTTTTTTAAAAAAGGAGTTAGTAATTTCGAAAATTGGATAAGAAATAAGATTAAATTTAAATTAAAAATAATTAAATTAATTAAAAAGAATTTTGAAAAAGGATGAGATATTTTCGAAATTAGAGAGGGAGAAGTAGTTAGTTGGTTTTGAAAAAGATAAGAAGCAAACAAAAAGTTAGTTAGTTGATTGAAAAATATTTGAAATTTTAATTTTAAAACGATAAGAAGATAAGAAGATAGATAAGATATTTTTTTTTTGAAATCAAATTTTTTAAAAAGATAAAATTTTGAAAAAGATAAGATAAAAAGATAAGATTTTTAACAAAAAGATATTTTGAAAAAGATTTAATTTTTAAAATGACTTAACTAACAAGAAACTACAAGATAAGATTCTAGAATTTAAAGATTGAACCTTTCTTATCAAGAAAGTAACAAACTTCAAATTTTTGAACCAATCACATTAATTGTTAGCTAATTTTCGAAAATTAGATATAAAAGATAAGAAAAAGATTTTTGAAAAATAATTTTTAAAATTTTCGAAAAATAGAAAAAAATGAAAAAGATATGATTTTTGAAAAAGATTTTGAAAAGATAAGATTTTTAAAATTGAAAATTTGACTTGACTTATAAGAAACAACTAATTTTTAAAATTTTTTTGACCAAGTCAACCCAAAATTTCGAAAATTTGGAGAAAATTAAGGAAAAGATATTTTTTTGAATTTTTTGAATTTTTAATGATGAGAGAGAAAAACATAAAAATGACCCAAAACATGAAAATTTTGGATCTAAACACATGATGCATGCAAGAATAATATGAATGTCAAGATGAACACCAAGAACACTTTGAAGATCATGATGAACATCAAGAACATATTTTTGAAAAATTTTTGATGCAAAGAAAACATGCAAGACACCAAACTTAGAAATTTTTCATGTTTAGACTCTATGAATGCAAGAATGCATATGAAAAACACCATACAACACAAAACAAGAAAATATGAAGATCAAACAAGAAAGTTCATCAAGAACAACTTGAAGATCATGATGAATGCAATGCATGAATGCATTTTTCGAAAATTTTATGCAAGAAAAAGATGAACATGCAATTGACACCAAACTTATGACTTGACACAAGACTCTAACAAGAAACACAAAATATTTTTTGATTTTTTTTTTTTATGAATTTCTAAATTTTTTTTTGTATTTTATTTGATTTTTTTTTTCGAAAAACATATATGAAAAAGAAAATAAGAAATTCAAAATTTTTAATATGAATTCCAAGAATCATGCAATGTTAGTCTAAAGCTTCGGTCAAGGAATTAGACATGGCTTAATAGCCAGCCAAGCTTTTGTAAAAGCTCCGGTCCAAAATACTAGACATGGCCAATGGCCAGCCAAGCTTTAGAATACATAGTTCAAGCATGTGAAGAGGAAGCCTCAGTCCAAAAGAATTTAGACATGGCTTTACAGCCAGCCAGGCTTCAACATGTTTCATGAAGCTCCAGAATGCATAGTAAAAAAAAATTTTTGAATAATTTTCGAAAATAGGGAGAAGATTTTGAAAAGATTTTCGGAAAAAAAATTTTATTTTTAAAATAAAAATTACCTAATCTGAGCAACAAGATGAACCGTCAGTTGTCCATACTCGAACAATCCCCGGCAACGGCGCCAAAAACTTGGTGGACGAAATTGTGATCACATGCTCTTTGTACTTGTATGAAATTTAATAATTGGCTCTATTTGAATTCACAACTCCGTTCAACTAACCAGCAAGTGTACTGGGTCGTCCAAGTAATAAACCTTATGCGATTAAGGGTCGATCCCGCAGAGATTGTTGGTATGAAGCAAGCTATGGTCACCTTGAAAATCTCAGTCAGGCGGATTCAAGGATAATTGGATTATTAGTTTAAATTTGATTAATGGAACAAATAGAAAATAAAAGGGATAGAAATACTTATGTAAATTAATAGTGGGAATTTCAGATAGGTGTATGGAGATGCTGTGCTCCTCTTGAAACTCTACTTCACTACTCACTCTTTCTTCAATCCTTCTTACTCCTTTCCATGGCAAGCTGTATGTAGGGCATCACCATCATCAATGGCTACTTTTAATCCTCTCGGGAAAATGGTCCTATGCGCTGTCACTGCACGGCTAATCGTCTGGAGGCATCACCCTTGTTGATAGCTACATCCCATCCTCTCAGTGAAAATTGTCCAAATGCTCTGTCACAGCACGGCTAATCATCTGTCGGTTCTCAATCAGGTTGGAGTAGAATCCATTGATTCTTTTGCGTCTGTCACTAACGCCCAGCCTTCAGGAGTTTGAAGCTCGTCACAGTCATTCAATACCGGAATCCTACTCGGAATACCACAGACAAGGTTAGACTTTTCGGATCCCCATGAATGCCGCCATCTATCTAGCTTATACAACGAAGATTCTGTTGGGGAATCTAAGAGATATGCGCCCGGCCTAAGGTAGAACGGAAGTGGTTGTCAATCACGCGCGTTCATAGGTGAGAATGATGATGAGTGTCACGGATCATCACATTCATCAAAGTTAAGTGTAACGTATATCTTGGAATAAGAATAAAAGAGAATTGAATAGAAAGTAATAGTAATTGTATTGAAACTTGAGGTACAGCAGAGCTCCACACCCTTAATCTATGGTGTGCAGAAACTCCAGCGTTAAAAATACATAAGTAAAAGGTTCAGGCATGGCCGAATGGCCAGCCCCCCAAACGTGATCACAGGATTCGAAATACAATCCAGGATGAGATTATGATAGTAAAAAGTTCTATTTATAATAAACTAGCTCCTAGGGTTTACATGAGTAAGTAATTGATGCATAAATCTACTTCCGGGGCCCACTTGGTGTATGTTTGGGCTGAGCTTGATCTATCCACGAGCTGAGGCTTTTATTGGAGTTGAACTCCAAGTTATGACGTGTTTTGGGCGTTCAACTCTGGATCATGACGTGTTTCAAGCGTTTAACTCCAAACAACAGCATGTACTTGGCGTTCAACGCCAAGTTACGTCGTCAATTTCCGAATAAAGTATGAACTATTATATATTGCTGGAAAGCTCTAGATGTCTGCTTTCCAACGCCGTTAAGAGCGCGCCATTTGGAGTTCTGTAGCTCCAGAAAATCCATTTTGAGTGCAGGGAGGTCAGATTCCAACAGCATCAGCAGTCCTTTTGTCAGCCTTTTTCAGAGTTTTGCTCAAGTCCCTCAATTTCAGCCAGAAATTACCTGAAATCACAGAAAAACACACAAACTCATAGTAAAGTCCAGAAATGTGAATTTAACATAAAAACTAATGAAAACATCCCTAAAAGTAGCTTGAACTTACTAAAAACTACCTAAAAATAATGCCAAAAAGCATATAAATTATCCGCTCATCAATGACATAATGACAATGAGGATTGAGATACTTGTTGATATAGAAGAGGTGTTCCCTTTACTGATCTTCTGGCAAAATCCGTGCCTTCAGAAAATATCTCGCATACTCGAAAATCAGGGTTGTTACATTCTACCCTCCTAAAAGAAAATTTTGCCCTCAAAATTTCAGCCGCATGCAAGAATCCATCTTCAGGCAGTCTATTTCCTTCAAGCCATCCTGACGAAGATATCAGTTCGTTCCTTACAGCATCTAAATATCACATAGCCATGGCCATGGAGATCATAACAGCTATAAGAATAGTTGTGCCTGACACGAATTTGTCGTTCGGAACTCGATTAAACCATGCCTATTCAAAGTCATTGAGGTCTTATTCGCACCAAACAATCAATATTAAGGTGATCAATCTTAATATCTCAAGTTAAGTACGAACATTCCCAAAATGAGCACTCATAGACATTCATGCCAAATGTATCTTAAAGATACCCTAACGGCATGAGACACACAAGCAGAGTATGCAATGAAGCATAATCAGTCCACTCCCCAGGCTCTACTGGGAACGAACTGCTCTGATACCAAATTGTAACGACCTAATTTCTGGTACGTCATGATCATACTAGAAACTGAGCGCTACCAACTTGTCTACCTAATTATTATCTATTATTTATTATATGAGCCTGATTCGTTGTTAAAAGCGTAGTTATTTTACGAGGTACTTTTTTTTTGAAAACATTTGGATTAACAAACAGTATCATTCATAATCAATTCACAACTAATAATATATAAAACAGTTACAAACAACCACACATAAACACATCACAAGTAGTTGACAACATTCGGTGATTCAGCCTTTATTAGAATATAGACTGTTAGTTAGAACACCCCTAGATATAGCTAGATAATAACTATATACATATATATACATACAACATCCCTGGTCCTGACCTGTTCAAGAGGTCCCTAAGCTGGCACCCAGGCTAGCCTAGACTCTATACTCACCTAGTCCCTCTAAACTACTAAAGCGAGGGAAAGTACGTTCTAAGTCTTCAAAACTCAAGTCAGGTGGAACATCATCAAAAGCTAGAACATCATTTGTTACTCCTCTGCATGATCAGACATTGCCATATGACGTCTCTCTGGTACCTCATCAAGTAGCCACACAACAGGAGTCTCGTACACAGGATTTAGGTTAAAGTTCACGTACAAACGGGGTACGGACATTTGCTGGTCTCACAGTATATACATATAAACAGAGAATGGGATTCACCCTAGACTCAGAAGACTACCTAGAGCGAAATCCTTTTTGCAAACGGTCGTCAGCGAACTACGGAAAGATACTCTTGCTTCCATCTGAAGGGGGAAGGGAGAGTGCAGGGGTAAGAACTGGGGAGTTCTTAGTAGGGCCGGGGTTATTAGTTACGTTCATTAATTTTGTGTTGTTTAGCAGACTAATAGCAGAATATAGAGAAGTAGTAAACAGAAGATAGATAAATAGAGAAAATAGAGAAAACAGAAAAAAATCACAAATAGAAGAATACAAGAAAGTAAAACACAGACACAAACACAGAGAATAGAATACAAACAAAGAAAGCATACATTCATGCAACAATCATAATAGAGAAAATGCACAACCAAGTGTGATGCATGTCTAGCCCTAGTGCAGGTAATGAGCTCATCTGTCGGTTACATACCCGCTCCCGACATTACCCAGCAACCTCTGTCTGGATAAGGCTTTCCTGTTGGCAATACCCACTGCAAGCAACCTTTGTCTTGCAGGGCGGCACTTATTAGCCGATATACGCCCAACACACTCACTGTAAGCTACCTTTGTCTTACAGGAGCAAGAACACACTCACTGTAAGCAACCTCTGTCTTACAGGAGCAATAACACACTCACTGTAAGCAACTTCTGTCTTACAGGAGCACACTAATCTTGATACCTCTGTAAGCAACCTCTGTCTTACAGCAAAGCATTATAGCAAGGTATCTCAGGAAAGCGTTCTCAGTGGTCGTACCACCATCTATCTGACTGCCTTCACGCAGCATAACAACTTTCTATCACAACATAACAACTTTCTATAGGTAAACTTCGGCCTATAGAAATGGCACCTCTGTAAGTGAACTTCGGCTTACAGAAAAGGCGCCCCTGTAAGTGAACTTCGGCTTACAGGTATCATAACTCTCTGTAGGTGAACTTCGGCCTACAGGAGCAACACCCTGAGATGCACAATTGATATTCACTGTAGGTGAACTTGGGCCTACAGGACCTCTAGGGCCAATGGAAAAGCAGCAGATGAACATACAACAGAACATCGTGCCACAAGGCTTAACTCTTTATTCTTATACTCTTCTCCTCTATTCTTTTTGTTATATTACTCTTTTCTCATTATCTCTTTACTCTGTTCTCTGTATCTCTTTACTCTGCTCTAGTTACTCTTTTCTCTGCTTAACGTATGTATTTAAAGCTTATGTAAATCTCGGTATGAATACTTCGCCTGTCCCAAGTATAGGTTCATTAAGTCTATACTGAAACAGTTTAACTTTTCATATAATACTTAACCCTAGTCGCAACTCAAGGACTAACTATGTTGCCCTAGTTCGTTCACTAATTCTATCTGTTTTTCTGTCATTAAAACATTACAGACTTTTTCTTCGATTTTTATCTTTTCTTTAACTTTTTATCTTTTCATTATCTTTGCCTCACTAACATGTTATTACCACTCCCTAAGTGTTTTATGAAGGTAATTATGAGATTCTGCACTTAAAGTTGTCTTTCTAAAGCTTTTACAGAAAACTGCCTTTTCTGCATTATTTTATTATTTTTTATTAAAATATTATTTTTAATTAAATATTATTATTTAATATTTTAATATTATTTATTATTTTATTAATATATTTTCGAAAATTAACTTTACTTTAACCTTTAACCTTTAAAATTCATTTTTTACCACCCGTAACTTTTAATATTTCTACTTTTACCACCCTAACTTTCAGAAATTACCAGACAACCCCTAAAACACCAAAAATTTTACTTCCTTTCCCTTTTTAAGATCTAAGGCCTGTTCTTCATTGTTCTTCATCACACTCAAAGTGTTCTTCATGTTCTTCATAAATTCTTCAGATTCTTTCTCTGTTTTTACCCGTTTTTCAGTCTTTTCAGCAACCGATTTTTACTATAATTCATAATAAATTAGTAGCCACTAAAACCCCATCTTTTCTACATGATTTCAACACAAATTGAACCTCAATTTAAGCTTAGGGTTTCGTTTTTCCCAGCTGCCCAAGAACATGAACTTTAAAGCTTAAATTTCATCAAATTTCATTAGAATTTCACCAAATTTTCACCAAGAATCAATCATATATGCAACCAATTTTTAGCACAACCAAATAATACAACATTCACACATCTCAAACACAAATAATCAAGATTAATTTCGTGACACCCTACCTGGTTTTGCTGCTCCTAATTCAGTTAAACTTTCAGGTGGTCCTTAAGCACTTTTTCCTCCTAAATCACATCAAGAACAACTTTAAATCCAAAAATCCTCAACTAACCAAATCTCACTCAGCATGTTAGGAAGTGATTTGTAACCTTAGACTTTCTGGAAAGTCACGTTTCTTGGCCCTCAAGTCAAGTTAAGCATGATTCCTAAGGAAAAACATCAAGAAAACACATGTTTTGCATGGTTTTCCTTGAAAACCGAATTGAAGAGGGAGGGAGACAGCCATCTCACCTTATTTCCAGCCTTGATAAGTCACATGGTTATGTAGAGGAAGAATAGAGGATCATTTTGGTGAAATCGGAGTTTTGATTTGAGTTTTGGTTCAGAAGAAATCAAGCTTTGAAGATCAAGTGTTCATGAAAGTTTCTCTCTTTTCTCTCTTGTTATTTTCGTCCAAAATGAATAAATGAGACAGCCTTGGAGGTCTTGGGGGTGTAAGGTAAGTTTTGATTGGTTGGCTTGGAGGTGGATTAAAATAATATTAAAATATCTCAGGTGTATAACTACTAAAACTAGATGTATCGGAACACTTGTAAAAACATCTCTAAAAATTATTTTCTGAGCTAATAGCATAAATGACACTAGTAACATATTTAATATGAGAATAAAACATGTATGATGAGGCCTTAGCATTGCTAAAGTCATCAGAGAGTGCTGGTGCTAAGCTGCACCAGTAAACCGTAAACCCGGTTAAACCGATTTTCTGTTTTTAACTAAAACAGACCAAGTAACCTTATAATATCATTCAAGCATTTTCTAATACTAATATAATGATAATATTATACTATTATCTCTCTCCTCTCATGAATCGAGTCCGGTTCGTCAAATAGAGACTATTTACAAAAAATCAGAATCAAAACTGCCAACCGATACAGTTCAAAAACTAGGTTCTTCGTGACCGCGTTATCGAGCTTGCCTCGGAAAAGGTTCTAGCTTAAGGATGACTGGTGGACGAAATTGTGATCACATGCTCTTTGTACTTGTATGAAATTTAATAATTGGCTCTATTTGAATTTCTTGTGTTCCTTCCATTTTTGCTAGCTTCCTTTCCAATCTCCAACTCATTCATTCACTATAAAGCCTGAAACACTTAACACACAGATTACGGCATCAAATGGAATAAAGGAGAATTAAAATGCATAATTAAAAGTCTCTAGGCAGCAGTTTTCAATCATGTATAATTTCAGGAAGGAAATATAAATGCATGCTAATTTAATGAATAAGTGGGTAAGGATCATGATAAAACCACACAATTAAACACAATATAAACCATAAAATAGTGGTTTATCAACCTCCCCACACTTAAACATTAGCATGTCCTCATGCTTAATTGAAGGAGATAAGATAAATAAGTATGAACATGTTGAAACTCATGCAATGCAATGCAACCTATATATATGAATGCAACTATATGATTCTTGCCCACTTGATCAAAAGTAAATAAGCTCTTCAAAATAATTACAAATCAAATTCCACTAATTCTATCATTATATAGTAAGACAGATAAAAGTGCAAGAAGATAGCTCATGAAAGCAGGGAACATGAAAATTCAAGCATTGAACCCTCACTGATGACGTATGTACGCTCTAATCTCTCTAGTGTATAGGGTAATCACTCTATCCTTCTCTAATCATACTCTCTAACTTTTGTTCTTCTCCTAACCAATCAACAACAGTTAATATACCAATGCAAATATCATAAGGTCTTTTCAAGGTTGTAATGGGGCCAAGGTAAGGGTAGGGATACATATATGGTTAAGTGAGCTTATAAATTGAAGCTTTAATTAACCCAAGCTTTAACCCAACCTATATATTTTATATAACCTTAGAATTCATACCTAGCTACCCAGAATTCCCTTTTACATTCCATACTCATGTATCAATTTTTTTTTTAATTTTATCATATGTGCATTGATCTTTGAATTCTTAATTCAGCATTAGGGTAATTTTGTCCCCTTATTTATTTATTAATTTTTTTAATATAGACATAAAAATAAATATAGCTTATCAATGCACATAGATTTTTAATTCTTATAGTTTCACATGAGTAGGTATCCAAATTCCCATTGAATTATCATGACACATTCCCTTAATAACTTTTGTTCCCACAATTTCCCATACTTAACTAGCATACACAATTCTATCTTAAGCTAACCAAAGATTCAATTTGG